>NC_048595.1:426904896-427204896 GCF_003668045.3 Cricetulus griseus | reverse complement strand
TTCTGTGTGTAGCCCTGGCTGTACTAGAACTCGCTCTGTAGACCAGCCTGACCTCGAAATCACACATCTGCCTCCTTCTGCCTCCTGAGTGATGGGATTAAAGACATACAGCACCACTGCCCAGCTTCAGGAATGATGGCTTTTCTTGAAGTTGGGGTGAAATTTT
This sequence comes from Cricetulus griseus, assembly GCF_003668045.3. Taxonomy (NCBI): domain Eukaryota; kingdom Metazoa; phylum Chordata; class Mammalia; order Rodentia; family Cricetidae; genus Cricetulus; species Cricetulus griseus. Next base: position 427,204,730 of record NC_048595.1, on the reverse strand, counting down.
CCACCCATGCACCTGAGTGATTGTGACTAGCGTCTGGAAAGGAACAAGGCGACTTCTAGAGTTCCCCAACAAGACTCGCTTTCTTCCAATGGAAGACTCAATGTCTTCCATTCCAGACTCCCTGTTCCCTCTCCTGTCCTTTCTTGAAACTGTTTGCGCCCAAAGCCTCTCCCACAGGGACATAGATCTTCCAAGGGCAGAGCTGGATGGCCTCGAGTCCTGCTGGCTTCAGTTGGACTCTCCTTGCCTGGTGAACTGAGGCTTTGCTGGCTGAGGGCGAGGCCCTGACTTCTCACTGCCTAGTTTCCCGTCTTGACAGCTGTCACTGACGCTTATCAGAGGCTTTAGCTCTATGTTTCTTTGATTGCTTGGGGGAAAAAAAAGTCAACAGCAAGCCTTCTTTGATGTCGTTTTGTGCTCCCACACTGCCAGGCCAGTGAGGTCAGACTTTGATATGAAAGCAAAAGCTTCCCTCAGATCTTTCCTCTCCCTTCCTCCCTCAGAGCCCCCCACCCCCACCCCGTCTGAACCTCTGAGGTTGGGAACCTCTGAGTCCCCACAGGTGCTGCTTGTAGGATGCCAGGGCTGGAAGGGCTGGGGCTGGACCAGGGGCTGCCTCTAATCCAGGAGGGTTCCCTGTGTGGTGGAGGGCTTGGGAGTCAGGGAAGGTCGTTTCACTCATCACAGAAGGGAACCGCCTGGTTTAAAGGGGAACACAGACCATCTGTGTCTACTGCCCAGCCTGCACTCACTCATGTAGAAAACTCTACTGACCCCTCCACACAGTTCCCTTTTGTGCACCGAACCCCTGGATTAGCCTGCAAATACCCTTCTGTAGAGAACTCCATGGGTCACTCTGTGCAGCCCCCTCTAGTGTGCTGGGCCCTGAACTTCCAGCCCCACACTCAGCTGCATTCTAAAAGCACACAGCCCCTTTGGCCCCAGTACTTCTGTCATGCTGAAAGCTTATGTCATTTTGGGTGAAGCTTTGAGATTGACCACTAATGAAGGTGGGTCCTTGTGTGGCCATGGACCACACAGAGGTGATGCCACACATCCTATCGTGTTCATAGCTCTCCTGGGGATGCTTGCAGTTCTCAGGGAGCCCCTTCAAGGGACCTCAGTACTAGTGTTGCCACTCATTTACAGGTGGTGGTTCTGAGCTGTCACGTGGTCTCCTCTGTCTTTATCATTTACTGCTGGTGCCTCTGAGCCCTGGCTGTGTGCCTCCCCGTCCCCTGTTTGATCCTCCTTTGTCTTGGGGAGCAGAAAGAACATGTGGGCTGGATCATCTTTAGATAGCTCCTCCTGGCTGCTGCATTGGGCCGGCAGTTACGGAGGCCAGCGAGAGACACTTGTTTAAGCATAGACACCTGGTGAATGGATGCAGGCATTGATTAATTCTCTTTCGCTCCCCAAACTCATCCATCCATTTTTACCTTCTCCTCCACTTTCTCAGGTGAAGATGGTTCTGAAGCATGTCTGGGCTGGGAACAGTGGGTTGAGGAGAGACAGGCGGGCCATGGGCGGATGTCCTTTGTCCAACTCATACATCTGCCTGGGAGTTGACAGCCCCCTTCCTGCATAATCTTATCCTATTCTCAGGGAACATACTCCCAGACTGGCCCTGCCTGCTGCCTTCCTGGATTAGGTGTGGAGACCCCCAGAAGGCTTGCTCTCCACAGCCTTCCCTGCCCCTATAGCCCTGAACTGTGCTTCTTCAGGTTTTATGCACTGGGGGAGATTCTAAGGCATTCTGGGACCATGTTTCTGTCACACACATATACGTATGTGCACGTGAACACATGCACACACACACTCACTTGTGCACACAAAGTCTCAGGGCTGTAGCTGGCCCAGCAACAGGCCCTCCTTCCCCTTTTCTTACAATGCCTCCTCCTTCCCTCCCTGCACCTTCAGCAACTTTACATCATGTCTGTCATAGGGTGTGGGATGCTTCTTCCTGCCCCCACCCATCTGACAGTGCCTGCTACCTCCTTGATGACGTTGTTGTAGGTTCTCCCTAGAACAAGAAATTTTAGCGCACTATGCTTCCCTCGGTGTATTTTGCCACAGTGAGAACTGAGCCAGCCAATGTCGTGCAGTGAGCAGCTGAGCTGGAGTCCAGTCTTTTGGTGATGCAGTGCCCCCCGCCCCACATTCCTCCCTCTATCTAGCTCGGATCTACCTGCTATATGCCAATGGCATTTCTTCCAGATAAAACCTACAGTGCCTCTGGCTACATGTTCCCTGGGTAGCAACCACCTGGTGCTGCACACCCCACCCCAGTCTCTGCCAGCTTTACTTCACAGACCATGAAGTATCCCTCCAGGGGACACTGTTCTGTTTCCTGTTTTTTTCCTAACTGCTAGATTGCCAGAAGACAAAATGCACAATCATTTTGTCCCTTAAGAACAAGAGCCAAGGGTCTGAGGAGATGATTTAGCTGTTAAGGTGTTTGCCTTGCAAGTGTGAAGAACCAAGTTCCATCCCCAGTACCAATGTACAAAGCCAGGTGTGGTGGGTAGGCCTTTATAATCCCAGTCATGGGGAGGTAGGAACAGGAGGATCCATGGGGCTCACTGGCCAGTCCCCTTAGCCTTCTTGGTGAGTTCTGGGCCTGGGAGGGACATTGTCTCAAAGGGAAGACGTAAACAGTGCCTGAGGAAAGACATTTGAGGTTGGCCTTTGACCTCTGTACACACAGGAACACAAGTACGGGCTCACTCTCACAAATGCTCACATGTGTGCACACAGAGAGAAAGAGAGGGAGAGAGAAGGGGGCAGAGCATTGATACTGACCAAGAGCCAAGAGTCAGGCCTGGGGAGATGCTTCTACATCCGCTAGTGAATAGAGAAAAGGGGTTAGGATAGAAACAGTGAGAAAGGACCAAGGCTCTCAAAGTTGTAGCCATAGCAAGCTAAGCTCTCTTCCCCCCAGATACGGACTATGCTGGAGCAAAGCTGTTTTGGGAAAGATGGAGAAGTCATTGGATCTTTGGGCAGAAGCTGCTTCTCCAATGAGGTGTGGCCCTCTAGTGTCTCACTATTTTAGTACTGTTGGACAACATGAGATGCTTATGGGTCCTGTGTGCTGGGGCTCTAGGACCCTCCAGCCACCTCCTTCTGGTCAAGTGTCCCAGATCTAGCATAAGGGATGGCTTCCTTCTGGGAGCCAGTGGCCCTGAGTTGTGAGCTTGGCTCTGGCTCTAACCATCTGTGGGGACCTCTGCTTCCTAGAGATGATGGCTGGAATTGGACAGCTCAGCATGTCCCCTGAGCTGACTGTCTTGTGATTCTAGGAAATGGCCTGGGATGGATGCCCACAGTGGCAGCAAATCTGGGGACTCGATGAATCCTGGGCTCCTGGAAGCAGTCATAAGGTCTCCAGGTCCACCTTCCTGCCTCTAGATTCTAGAACTTGTGCATAAAACTACCCTGCTTAGGGCTGTCTCTTGGATGCAGGGAACGCTGGCTGCACATAAGTCAGACAGAGCTGTACTGAGTGTCTTCACTGTTTCAATGACATTGCATTCGCCAGGGCTGGGTCATTTCATGAGACTCTTGTCTTTGCTGGACGTTCAGTGCCATAATCATTGAACAGAGAATGGAAAGGCTAAATTATATATCCTGGAGCGAGCATTTGTATGGTATGTATTGGCCCAGTGAGACAGAGCCACTGAGAGGACATGCTCTCAGCAGCTACATCCCCAGCAGATGATGGGTTGGCATAAGCAGTGGGGTTAGGTGTACTCCGAGGCTGTGTTATGGGAAGTATGGCTTCCAGGCAGTGCAAGTAGACTATTTCTCACGTGGGCCGCTATAGAGCCTCCTTGTGAGAGTGACAAGGAACGGTAGGAGCAGATCAGTGACAAAAATAAGCCAGTGAGGATAGGCTGTCCAAAGGTGTTCAGAGGACATTGCATACCCTGAGTACCTATAGGGGTCTCTTGGAGGACATTGGTTTGCTCTGAGCCACCCAAAGCATACCTTAATGTCAACTGAGAGATGATAATGATAAGAGTTAAGAGCCCCCTGTTTCTATTACTTAAAGATGGGCTTTCTTGGGGAGATGGTAAAGTCCCATAACAGGAAATGTTTAGATTCCATGAGGACCATCATTGACCAAATGTGGCTGTGTCCACAAGGGCATTTTAAATTCTGATTCCCAAGCCACTGAGAGTTTTGTCTTTTGGGGTGAAGTGGAGCCTGAGGCCAGGGTCTCCCTGCCCCTCTCTCCTTACTTTCTTCCTCCCCTGCTGTGGTGGTTTGAATAGGATTCCCCCCCCCCCATAGACTCATGTGCTTGGATGCTTGGCCCATAGGGAATGGCACTATTAGGAGGCGTGGCCTTGTTGGAGTAGGTGTGTCACTGGGGGTTGACTTTGAGGTTTTATATGCTCAAGGTAGGCCCAGAGTGGCACTGTCTCTCCCTGTTGCCTGTGGACTAAGATACAGACCTCTAAGCTACCTCTCCAGCATGTCTGTCTGCATGCTGCCATGCTTCCTGACATGCTTCCTGCCATGACGACAATGGACTAAACCTCTGTATTGTAATCCAGCCCCAATTAAATGTTTTCCTTTATTAGAGTTGCCATGGTCCTGGTATCTCTTCACAACAATAGATATCATAAATAAGATACCCATCTTTCTCTTTTTTGACAAAGGACCTCAGTTTGTAGCCCAGGATAGACTTGCACATGTTTTAGTCCTGTGTTAGCCTCCCAAAGGAAGGCTGTGTTCAGCCAGTCAGGGTTTTTAGAGGACTTCCCAGGGACTTCCATTGCCTTCTAAAGGCCATCAGGTTGGGGTCACTATTGGCATTTGTTCTTTTTTTTTTAACTATCCATATAATTGTTAATTGTTTATTGAGATAACTACTCCTTAGCCCACATATTCAGGAATGCAGCTCAGCAATGAGTTTCTACCAAGCACAATCCAAAGAATTCTTTACATTCTGAAATCACTCCACACTTTAAAGTTATCAGCCTTCCTCATTTCTTCAAAATCTTTCATGGAATCATAATTCTATAGAAATCTGCATATGCTTTCTTTCTTGGTTCAACCACACCACATTTATAGAACACCCAGGATTACAATGAATGTGCCAACCATGTCAACCCGAAGACGCTTGCCCAGAAGACCAGGTGTCTGAGGTTTCAGCAATGCACCAGAACTCATGGTAGTGAATGTCCTCTACACCAACGTCCTTCCCGGGTTTCACAGAAAATCGGCACTTGTTCTTGCACCTAGTAATTCCATAGTACTGTCCGTAGGCCAGGCATGGTGGTACGCATCTGCATTCCAAGTCCTGAGGAAGTGGAGGCCGGAGGATCAGGAATACAAGGTCATCTTCTGCCATATAGTGAGTTCAAGACCAGCCTGGGCTACATAAGATGCTTTATCAAAAGATTTAAAACCATCAAAGGAAAAGAAAAATGTGTATAATTAGCATAGCAAGTGTGTGATCTCATGGGGTTTGGTGCTTAGAACTGGTTTAAGTTAAATTTATTTCAGTAATTCACAAAATACCACAGATGGTGTTCAGATGGGAAGTGACATCAAATTGGGCTGGGTGGGGCCAGGCATGTCTATGGGGGCACCTTAACCCTTTCAGGAGGAGTATGGGCATGGCTGGTTCTAGAAGGAGCTGTGGTGACAAGAGGGCCATTGCAGTAGTCCCTATAGACTATGGTCTCTACCAGTTTGGAGTCCAAGATATAGGGAGACTTTTTCTAGCCCCATTTCCCTCCCTATCTTTTGAATCTATTGGGTTTTTTGAGACAGGATTTCTCTCTATAACAGCCCTGGCTGTCCTGGAACTTACTCTGTAGATCAGGCTGGCCTTGAACTCACAGAGATCCTCTTACCTCTGCCTCCTAAGTGCTGGGATTAAAGGCATGCACCACACCCACATTGGGTTTGATTTTTAATATGCAAAGATAAACACTGGAGTCTATGATACTGGCTGCCTGCCTTTCATGCTCAGCCATGTCATCAGTGAAGGCAGGGCAGGGCCCTTTTATAGGGCCCCTGAGTAATGGTTTTGCTTCTCCCTTCCTCTATATTCGTGGGCAGCAGCTGGCACGGGAGGCAAGAAAGGAGCTTGTGTGATGGCTGGTGTACAGAGGTGGTCTTCGTCTTGAGGACTCTCCTTCCTGGGCTACAAGGGCAGGTTCAAAGTGGTTACAACCTTGAGCTGTGGAAGCACCTAGGTGTCACAGGGGGATGGGGGCCAAGGGAGGACAGAGGGGGAAATCTTCCAGGAAAGAAACAAAGTCCCCACTGGCCTGGGAATTGAGTTGGAAGTTTCAGCTGAGATCCAAGTAAGGCACAAACAATATGGAAGGTCCTGGTGTCCTGGCAGCTGTCTTCTGGAAATGTCACCTTTTAGGGCAAGCCACACTTGTAGTGGGAACTTCCAGGCACTCGCCTGTGTGTGGCTGAATGCTTGGTCATACATCTGGCTGGCTAAGTGGGCATCCTGACCCTCAGGAAAAGTAGTCCTGCTGGCTGTGATCGCCAGGGATGGTAGTAAAAGCACTAACAGCCGAGCGGCTTCAGACACTCCAGTCACACACCCCCTGCATTCTGAGCAGCCTCACTCAGACTGTCTCAAGGTTCCCGGGCCAGCAGCCAAAGCTGTTGGGACTTCTGCTCCACCTCCTCTGGTGACACCCCTGTATGTCTCTGGGACATACAGGGCCTTTCTCTTTTTCTTCTTCTAAGCCACTGAAGTGTCCTGACTCCTAGACTCTGCTTGGAGGTGGCAGGAGTAGGAGTGGGGAGGGGAGAAAAAACAAAACAAAACAAAACAAACCTCTCCACCTTACTGCTCAGCAGCTGGAAAATTGTTGTCATCTGCTCTGCCTTCCATTTGCCGGGAGTGGGAAAAATGTGGAAAATTTGGGAAAAGAAATTTCAGTCCTTCACATAATGCTTCTTTCTCTCAGGGCCTGGTAGCCCTGCCTGTCCCTCTGGGCTCAGTCTCCTTTGCTCAGGGGCCTTTGCCTTTGTTTTCTAGAGTTTGGAACGCCTTTGGTTGAGGACTGGGGCTGGCCTGGGCTGGGAGGCTGGAGTCCAACCCCTGAGCTCTGGGCAGGTTGAGCTGGGGTTGAGGTTGGGGCTGGGTTGGGACTCAGGGCTGGGCTGGAGGGGAAGCCACTGTGATGTCATTCAAGAGCTGCATAGCTGCAGGATGATAAGTGAAGCCCAGGGGACCCAGCTGGCTGGGATTACAGACAGAGTTTGATCCCACTGACTTCCTACAAGCCAGAGTGAGCCTGAGCCGAGAGGGGGAGAGAGCGAGCTAGAGGAGAGAGAGGGAGGGAGTAGTGTGTGTGTGTGTGTGTGTGTGTGTGTGTGTGTGTGTGTGTGTGTGTAGGGCCAGTTAGCACTGGCTCCTCCCACCCCTGACAGTCCCAGGGAGCCCGAGGAGGACACTCAGCCTGAGAACTGTAGCCGGGCAGGAAATTACTTGAAACTTGAAGCAGAGGGGACAAATCAGAGTGTTCCCACAGCCTTTCTCCTGCTCTGTTCAGAGGGTAAGTGCAGCTGTGTTGCTGTCCCCTATGTGTCCCTGTGTGGGCTTCTGCTGGACTTGGGCTGGGCGCTTTCTGCCTGGAGCTCAGTGTCCCTCAGACCTGATACTGGGAGGATTTGAGGCTGTGCAGTGCCTCTGAGTGCACTGGGATATGCTTGTGTCAACCTCGTTTGGTGTCCCGTCCCAGAGGTGCTCTCTGGGTCATGCTATGGCTGCAGCTTTTGGTAGAAGGGTAGCTGGGTGGAGGAGCATGGTGGATCTGAGTGGTCTCGTTTCTCTGGGCAATGGTTCATCTTGAGTGGAAATGGGATGGGTGGGGAGAAAGTCATAGGCGTCCACCATAGGTGGCTTGGGAAGTATTTGGAACATTCCCTTATTTTGTAGACAAACTGTGGGTCCCCAGGGCTGACTCTCAGGCTCCCTCCCATTCACGGATTTCTCCCCAACTTCATCGGCAGGGCTCTTGGCCACTCTGCTGTTTCTCCAGCCAGGGCTCTCTGAGTGCCCAGGCAGCATCCTGGCCTGGCAGAGAACTTGGTAGCTATTTTTACCATCCTGAATGTGCCCGGACTATCTGGTGCTTGGATAGGCGAGGGTGGGGAGTGGGTGGGCCAGGCTCTGGTTATAGCACCAGGCTGGGGAGTCAGGTGCCAGATGTGCTGGGCTCCTTGGGCCAGGAAAATTCACATTTGTGCCGTATGCACAGGCTGATGTGTGATCCGGATAGGTCATTTGCCTTCTAGGTAGGGTCCCTGCTCGGTAGGATATGAAATGAAGGTAACAGTCACCATCTCCCACTTCTTCCCTCTGGGGGACATGGCATGAATCCACTTAGGACAGTTTGTGGGAACAGTACCTCAGGTCCTCCCTAAGTACCTGAGGGGCCATGTTTGTCACCATCACTGTACTGGACCTTATACATCATATTGCCTTGAAGTTACTGGTTTCCTATCATAGCCAGACAGCTGTCCCCCCTCTTCTTCCTCCCAGGTGCCAGTTTTCTAGCCATCTCCTTGAACTATCATAGAGTCAGGAGCACTGCACATGGAGCCAGGTGTCAGTTTGATGTGTCTTTGCTGAGTGACCTTCGGCTCCCTGGAGCCCCCAAGCAACACTGTCAGCCTATAAAGTTGGGAACGGATCCCTCTGGGCCTCTCAGCTCTAAAAGCTCAAGACTTTTAAAATGGCTCCTTTTCACTCAGTTGACCTTGAGTCCCTCCAGGTCTCAGTTCAGCTGCCACTAGTTGAGAGCACTGGGGCTGGACAGTTTTTCTTGTCCAAGTTGACTTCCCTGCCTTAATGGCCAGAAGTCCAGATGTACTGTCCCACCTCCACCCACTCTTTCTTTTTCTTCAGCAGGAGGGGACAACACCCTGCCCTTCCTGGATCCATGGAGGTGGGTTTGTGTGTAACACTGGTGAGATTGCTCACACAGAGGACTGAACTTGACCTGTGGGGAGACCATGGCAATCCCAATCTTGTCCCCTCTTGTTTGATGTCTATAAACATGAAGGGTTCTTTCAGATGTGTGCTGTTCAGGGTGATAAAAAGACAGAGGTCTCTTTTGCCACACCCAGGTTCATCTGCTCTCTGCCTATGGGAAACTGAGACCCTTAGCTTGTCTATATTACACCAGCAGACGGTGTCACTCAGCAAAGACACATCAAACTGACACTTGGCTACATGTGCAGTGCTCCTGACTCTATGATAATTCAAGGAGATGGCTAGAAAAGTGGCAAATGACCAGCAGACGGCTTTCCATGTGGACCTAGATCCCGTGAGTGGTGTGTACCTCCTTTTTCCAGTTTCCCAGGCTGTGTCCCCTCTGTGCTTCCCTTCAGAGGTTGGGTGTGGCCCAATTTCAACCTCTCATTCTGTGACCCCAGAGGATGCTCATTCCCCTGTAGAAATTCCCAGAGTTCTCTGCAGCCTGAGTTGATGCCCTCCTAGATGGCTGTAGATGAGAAGTGACCCCAGGTAGAATCGAGGCTGGCCACTGAGCCTAAGAGGTCCTGTCACCCAGGCCAAGCTATCTCAGAAGCCCCTGGAGTTCCTGGGCCATTGGCAGTGCTTCTCTTTGGCCTTGTATGTCCTCCTGTGGGTTGAAGTTGTTAGGGTGCTCTGGGGAGGAAGCCTCTGGGTCCCCCCAAGACTTGCATTCTATCAGTGTGGTCTCCTACTTCTGCATTGAGCTCAGATTCTTCACACTAGTCTTGAGTGCTGGGCATTCTAGAAATAGCACCCTAACTTTTAGATGAACATGTCCTTTAATTTTTTAAAAAAAATTTGTATGCGTTGATGTTTTGCCTGCGTGTACGTCTGTGCGAGGGTGTCAGGATTAAGACAGTTGTGAGCTTCCATGTGGGTGCTGGGAATTGAATCTGGGTCCTCTGGAAGAACAGCCAGTGCTCTTAACTGCTGAGTGGTCCCTCCAGCCCTTAGATGAACATGTCTTAACTTGGGGCCCATAGATGAACCCCAAGTGCTCCAAGACACTCATTTATTCCTCAACTTGTAGGCAAAATGCATGCACATAAAAAATATTCTAGAGGGGCTGGAGAGTTGGCTCAGTGGTTAAGAACACTAACAGCTCTTCCAGAGGATTCAGGTTCAATTCCCAGCACCTACATTGAAGCTCACAACTGTCTGTAACTCCAAGATATGACACCCTCAAGCAGACATACATGCAGGTAAAACAACAATGCACATAAAATAAAAATAAATAATTAAAAAATGTTCTAGAATTTCATCAGATATCCTGAGATGTCCTTGGCCTAGGAAAGTTATTGTCCCTTGGCCTGTAGTGTGACTAGGGAGGCCCATGGGCTAGGCTCTGCCTAAGTCAGTTTACAAGGACTTGACCAGTGCTGTGAAATAGGATGAATCCCTACCATATGGACACACACACACACACACACACACACACACACACACACACACACACACACACACACACGGGTGGCTTGTGGTCCACCTAGAACCCCTAATTGTCTACTGGGTGGTATGAAGAAGACACTCGGTGAATGGCAGGACTATCACAAGCTTTTGGGGTTACATTGAACTCCAAGAGGCTCCATTCATATAGACCATATGGTGTCCGGCACTATCTGGGCACCAGGGCTAGAGGCCTTTCCTTGGGAAATACTCTTGGGAAGACAGGCACAATTGTCAGTAACAGTTGTGCAGTGTGTGGTGAACTCACAGAGCAGATGAGTTCCAGGGGCAGTGGAAATGGCCTATCCTATGGGAGGCTCCAAAGAAGTTGCCCCTGGGTCTGAAGGAGGAGAACAGAGGTTTGTGCCAGTGGGGTTGGGAGCCTCAGGAACAGGGCGAGGAAGGGCCCTTTCAGGAGGAGGAACAGCATGTCCTGCTCGCCAAAGAAGAGCACGGAAATAGCCTAATGAGAAAAGAGTGGAGAGTGTGTGGGGCAGCAAAGAACAGGCTTCAGAAGGCAGGCAGGCCGAGCCAGAAGATAAAAAGATCTGGTGTGTCCATCAGGAAGGTTGGGCTTCACCCTCAGGGGAGGGGAGCTGTTGGAAGAGAGAAAGCAGAGGAAGGAGAGAGGGGAGCATGGCATGCTTGTGTGTGCCAGGCCTCGCTCCGAGAGCTTAGCTCTTGAATGATACCACTCAGCAAACCTTTGAGTAAGCGTCCAGACCCTCATGTGCACCTTGGAGGCCGCTCCAAAGTGGCCTAAGTAGTCGATGCAAGCTGACTAGGCCATTTTCAGGTGGGAGCTGCTTTTCTGAGTGAAGGGTGTGCCTGGTGTGGGGGTTGGGGGACATACTTTCCCTCTGTATCCTTGTCAGAACCACATCTCTGTGGCCCTCCTGGTAGCTGCCATTCCCATCTGCTGGCTATCGCATGCTCCTTCTTCCTTGCCTCAGCCCTAATCTCCAGCATCTCTGTGGCTGGCCCAGAGTCTATGGAGAAAGGTGGAACACGGCCTAAGCTTGCTGTCCCAGCCGCCTCAGCTTCACTTTGCACCACTGCTCGTCTATCTCCCAGTCACACACCACCTTTAACCTCCCAGTGTCACTTTTCTTTCTTAAGACTCAGTCTTAATGTGTAGCCCAGACTAGCCCCAAACTAGTCATCCTCCTGCCTCAGCTACCTGAGCGTTGGGATTAGAGGCCTGTACTATCATATCACACTGTGCCTCTAGCATTACTTTTAAGGAGCACAGAGACCCTAACACACATACAAACTCTCTCTCTCTCTCTCTCTCTCTCTCTCTCTCTCTCTCTCTCTCCCTCCCTCCCTCCCTCCCTCCCCTCCCTCCCTCCTCCCTCTCTCCCTCCCTCCAGACTGCCAGTGTCCAGGGTGGGCACAGTGTGTCTTCCACATGGCATTGCATTGATTTCCTTGCCCACCGGGTGGGTGGTCATCTCTGCTCCGGGTAATGTATTCCAACGAACCGTTATTTGTTTGACATGGACCCAAAGGACTTTTTATCACTCAGGGCCCCATTCTGAAGCCCTTCATAAATCATTCACTCTCCCATACACACCTGCTGGCTGCTCAGGTTAGGTTTCTCCTCTGGGAGTTCTTCCTTACAAAGTGGGTGCCTTTCTCAGAGCCAGTCTGGCCAGCGTCTCAATCTCTGCATGGCTGCCTGTCTGTCCTGATGTCTCTACGGGCAACATTTCCCTGCTCCACATTCGGATCCAAATCTCAGATCCCAAAGTTACAAATAGCATGTTTACAGAGCAAGGCTCAGCCCCAGCTCTGGCCTCCCAGGGAGAATCCTTCAGATGGGCCCTGGGATCTGCATTCTTGGTAATTCCTGGAAAAGTCCTGAGCATCAGAATTAAACAAAAACAAAAACAACAACAAAAAAACTTTAGCACCTTCCACTCCTTTTCTCCTATTGGGTGTGTCAGATGGACGTGCCTTGCCTCATTTGTGTACTGGCCTGTGGAGGTACTGTTGCTAGTGTTTGGCATACCTCCGCTTAGGGTGCTGCTGGGAGGGAGCCCCAGCGCGTGGGTCCATATCCAAATCAGTTGGGGATTTTCCTCAGATCCTTCCAAAACCATGACTCGCCCATCTGGATGCCTGCCCTGGTGGAGCAAGGGCCCCTTGTTGCATGCAACCAAACAGCATCCAGGGCTGAGTTCCTCTCCCAGTGGCTGCTGGAAGGAACAGACAGTCAGATGAAGCGAGTGGGGCCTTGGTTCCACTGTGGACTTGTCAATTTCCTAGAAAAATGGACAGGGTACAGCCCGTGACAGAAGAGGATACCCAGCCAGCCTACTCTGAGGCCTAAGGGCTTGCTGCCCGGGATTGATGGCAATCTGGGTGTCTGACGTTGCTAATCTATTATGTTGTCACTTGGCCAGGACCCATGACCCCTCCCAGCTAGACCCTTCTTCTATACCAGACCTCTCCGAGTCATGGCCGTCTTCCCTTTTCAGGGGGCTTTGCATGAAATGCTGGTGTTGGCTGCTAGGCTTGGATGAGCTGAGCCTGGTGACTCCTCAGCTTGTGAACCTTAGATACCCCTCCCCCAGCCCCTCACAGGCCCCTCTCTTCTCCCTGCCGCTTTGTCCCACTCCTATCCTCTGGTGTCTGCCTTTCTCTTTTGCCCTTCCTGCTTTGATGGATTGAAACCAGCCTTGTGTTCCGGCTTCTTGTGGTCCCGCTAAATAGGTTTTAATGTGACTGTGGTGGGAAGAGGGAGCCAGAGAATGTGTGCCCTGGCGTGGGGGGCTGGAGGCACTGACCCCGGTGTCCCGAAGAGGAGGAGGGTAAGAGTGTTCCTCAGGTCGGGTATTGCTCATTGGGGCATCAGTTGAGCCCCGCTGGGGCCTGGACAGGCCTGCATGCCCTTGATTTTGTCCTTGTTACAAGGTAAAGGACCATTCAATGAAGGTACTATGATAGCTCGGAGGGCGTGGCCACTGTGGCCAGCAGAAGGCAGCCAGGGGCAACTAGCCCCTTCCTGGAGGACAGCAAGAGATGTTTGCCTTTGTATTTCACAAGCAGTATTTAATTAAATAATTTACACCTCTTCGATTTTCAGTGGCTTGGCAGTTGCTATTCCAGACGTTGCTGAGAACAATAGCCCAAGCGAGATGCGTTCGTTACATGGCAGAACAAGTTTAATATTGACATTTTCAAAATCAATGCAGAGTGAAGACTGGCCAAGAGGGGAAAGGAGGAGCCAGGAGGGGTCAGGGGGTCAGGTGCTGAGAATCAGCCTGCGCGATCCTGTGTGTATTGGGGAATGATCTTCTTTTCCAGACTCCTGGGTAGATTCTGGGATGGTCTTGGATGCTCTCAGATCTGATCATCACCAGTGGTTCTCATGGCCGCTGTAACAGAGTGAAGAAGCTGCAGGGTGGGGCAGGTGGAGCTGTGTAGAGCCCAAGAGGAGCCCCCCTTAGGGCTACAGTGGCCTCTCTGTTTTGTTGCCTGTGTGGAGGGTCTGCAGCTGCCTAGGCTCAGAGGAGGGAAGGCAACCCTTCCTGTCCGCTGGCCCAAGGGACCCACCCTCCAGAGAACACTTCACAAATCTCTGTGGATGACAGCCCTTGGTTTTGGTATTTGTCCTTGCCGGAAAGCTGCCAGTAAATAGGCAACCAGTTCTCATAGAGACAGGGCCAGAGGGAGGCCTCCTGTCCTATACTTTACTCTTCTGGAGATAACGGCAAGGAAAACATAGAGGCAGCTATGCTGGGCCCATCCAAGTCTCTAGAAGTCTGGTGGCACTCTCAGGCCATAGTCCTGGGAGCCGTGGCTGTCAGGCACAACGTGCAGCTGTGTCACTTAGGGCTGGTTGCTTGTGTAGATCCTAAAGTCTCAGTGGAAACTGAGGCTAGAGGTGTAACTTTATGCCCCTGGGGAGCAGGTGTGGAAGTTTGGAATCTATTGTCTGGCCAGCATCTCTGAGAGCTCTTGAGTGACGTGTGGTGGCCTGTGACGTGTGGGCCCTCTCTCACACAGGAGCACTGCTGGAGGCATTCCTGTTTTGTGGTCGTATGGTCACTTGTTTTGGGCCATAATTTTCTGTATGAGGGTTTGTTTTCAGTGGCTTGCTTTGCGCCTGAGGGATAATTCTTGGGTGCACCAAGATCATTTGTGCTTTTTGAAGTGTTTGCGGCTTTAAGTTTAAATATTTATTTTGGATTATTCCTGCCTTTTGTGTGTTTATTCTCTCTCTCTCTCTCTCTCTCTCTCTCTCTCTCTCTCTCTCTCTCTCTCTTCGTGTGTGTGTGTGTGTGTGTGTGTGTGTGTGTGTGTATGTGTGTGTGTGTGTGTGTGTGTGTGTATGTGTAATGTAATGTAATGTAATGTAAGAAAAAAGTTGTGGAATCCAGATTTTTAAAGTAAATTAGTTCTCACTGAGAGCTTTCACAGATACCACATATTTGAAAATGGTTTCCTTTGCTTATCTTTGCCTCTGTTTCTCCATCTTACCTAGAAGCACAATAACAGGTCTTGCAAAACTGCATGTGTGAAGTGCCTAGGGACATGTCTGGGATCCTTCATTCTAGCAGTGACTGGTGTTTGGACATGTAAACAGACCCTGCTTTCCCACTGTGCTTCTCTGCTCTCTGTGTGGACACATCTTGCTGTGTCTGACTGACTGGTTTCTGTGGCATATGTATTTCTCATGGTTCTTGTGTGTCCTGCTTTGTGTATCACTGGAGGGTCCTGGCTGGAGTGGGTGCAGCCTTTGGGAAGTGTCTTTTCCCCTGATACCTAGGGTCTGGGTTGGAGAGTCAGGAAAGGAGGTATGTGGGGGTGGGGGTGGGAGCGCTGGAGCTGGTCTGCTGACTCCGTAGGGTGTGAAGTCATTGAACTGCCTGGACAGGGGCGGGGCAGCCCTGGTTTCTGAGTCAGTCCTCTGGCCCCAAGCCACTCAGCACTCACTTTTTCCTATCAGAGAAAGTGTTGCTCTTGGGGGGTCCCCAGTGCTGTCTGCAGACAAAAGGACACCCCTAAGACTTCATACCTACCTAAGATGTTTCCACTACTGCTCTGGCCTGGCCCTAGCACTGCCCATAATCTCCCTTGCTCTACTCCATAGTAGTTTGGCCTGGGAACTGCTGGAGCACCAGTGTCCAACGTTCCCATTTGGGGAGCTGCAGGGATCTGAGTGCCTGTTTAGGAGAGCCTCCTGCAGTCCCACTCTGACTTGCCTTCCCTTCCTTAGAGTCCTATGTGTCCTGAGTTAAGCCTGCTGGTGACGGACTAAGGGTCCACAAGAATAGAACAGTGCTCTGGGAGAAATATGGAGAAACTTCTGGAAATGTGACAGTAGGAGGGAAGAATGACATTGTCTGAACTGTTCTGGCAAATTCTTTGTATTGAGCTAAACTACACTGTGGAAGGCTAGGGCTGGTTTGTCTTAGCTTTAACTTTGACTTCAGCCTCTTTGCCCAGCCCAGCACTGAGCATGCCTGGATCCTTCCCAGTCCCCTGGGGACTGCCCAGATCCCCTCTATGAAGGGAATGCTTGGGTCTATATATTTATACCTCTATATCCTACAGCCCCCCTCTGGGACTCTTCTTGGCTCCTCTGCTTGAAAGCTGTCTTTAGGGGAGGTCTGGGTCTCCATACTTAAAACCCCTGTGTTTGTGTTTGAAGTAATGCCTTGTCTCCTGGCCCTGCTGCCTCTAGCCCAGGGCAGGACTCCTAGGAATGAAAGCAGATGAAACTTCCTGAAGTGGGTACTGTAGGGGCTGAGTAGGCTCCGGATGTCCCCTTTCAGTAATTAATGGTGTTCATTGTAACAGAGGTCATGGCTCCCAGTGCATCTGTCTTACCATAGGGTGTTGGCTCATTCAGTTGGAAGTGTCTTGGGTTCAGTGAATAGGGGTTGTCTTAGACAATTCAGCATGATTCTGTTACTGTCTTCATATTATTATTATTATTGTGTGTGTGTGTGTGTGTGTGTGTGTGTGTGTGTGTGTGTACATGGAGGCCAGAGGTCAACATTGAGTGTCCAGCATCTTTCACTGGACCTGTAGCTTGCTGATTCAATTTGGCTAAACTGCTTGACCCAGGGATTTATCTATTTTTTTTTTTAATGTTAGTGCTGAGGATTGAACTCAGCTCCTCATTCTTGTGCAGAAAGTGCTTTCCTGGCTGAGCCATCTCCTTAGCCCTCATATTCAAAAGAAGGTTGCTGAGGCCCGCGGAGTAATCCGTGCTGTTCTGTTTTGGAAGCTGGTGATGTACCACAGCTAGACACTTACCAGGCCCAGCCTGAACAGCTTACACTGTACCTTGCTTGCAGCTGAGTGCAACTGGGGGCTCTTTCCCCCAAGAGCTTGGTCAGGGGGGGCTGGTATATTTCCCCTTTGCTATCCTCAGGGTAGTGAGAAGAGGTTGGGATTCAAGGGATGGGAGCCTTTAGCTCCTTTTGCAGGGGATATCACTGATGAATGTGACTGCCTTTTGCTGACATCTGCTGTCTGCTGTTTCTCTTGCTGTCCTTGCAGAAGTGGTGGGTCACACTCAAGGGCCACTGGATGGGAGTCTGTATGCCAAAGTGAAGAAGAAAGATTCCCTGAATGGCAGCTCTGGGCCTGTCACTACCACACGGCCTGCCCTGTCAGCCACTCCCAACCACGTGGAGCACACACTGTCTGTGAGCAGCGACTCTGGCAACTCCACAGCCTCCACCAAGACAGACAAGACCGATGAGCCTGTTTCTGGGGTTACCACTGCTCCTGCTGCCCTGAGTCCCCAGGAGAAGAAGGAGCTCGATCGCCTGCTAAGCGGCTTTGGTGTAGATAGAGAGAAGCAAGGCGCCATGTACCGGGCTCAGCAGCTCAGGTCCCACCCAGCTGGGGGCCCAACTGTGTCCTCCCCTGGCCGCCACGTGGTCCCAGCCCAGGTTCATGTCAATGGTGGGGCTCTGGCATCGGAACGGGAGACTGACATTCTGGATGATGAGCTGCCCATCCAGGATGGGCAGAGTGGGGGCAGCATGGGCACGCTGTCCTCCCTGGATGGGGTCACTAACACCAGCGAAAGTGGATACCCAGAGACCATGTCCCCACTGACTAATGGTCTGGACAAGCCCTATTCCACAGAACCTATGCTCAATGGTGGAGGCTACACTTATGAGTCTGCCAACCGGATGGTGCCTGTCCACAGCAGTCACTCAGCCCCCATTCGCCCTTCCTACTCTGCTCAGGAGGGTTTAGCTGGCTACCAGCGTGAGGGACCCCACCCAGCCTGGTCACAACAAGTGACTAGCACCCACTGCGGCTATGACCCCAGTGGTCTTTTCCGATCCCAGTCCTTTCCAGATGTGGAGCCCCAGCTGCCCCAAGCTCCAGCCCGTGGGGGCAGCAGCCGAGAGGCTGTGCAGAGGGGGCTGAATTCATGGCAGCAGCAGCAGCCTCACCCACCTCCCCGCCAGCAGGAAAGAGCTCCACTACAGAGTCTTACCAGCAGCAAGCCTAGCCCCCAGCTATCAGCAGAAACCCCTATACCTGCTCTCCCAGAGTTCCCAAGGGCAGCCTCCCAGAAGGAGATTGAGCAGTCCATTGAAGCCCTCAATATGTTGATGCTGGACCTGGAGCCAGCTTCAGCGGCTGCCCCTCTTCATAAGTCCCAGAGTGTCCCTGGGGCCTGGCCAGGGGCTTCCCCACTTGCCTCCCAGCCCCTCTTGGGCTCTTCCCGCCAGTCCCACCCACTGACCCAGTCCCGATCTGGCTATATCCCTAGTGGGCATTCCCTGGGAACCCCGGAGCTGGTCTCTTCTGGCAGGTCTTACTCACCTTACGATTATCAGCTCCATCCAGCTGGATCCAACCAAAGTTTCTGTCCCAAGAGTCCATCCTCTTCCACCTTCCTTCCAAGCCCCCATAGCTCTGCGGGTCCTCAGGAGCCCCCGGCCTCTCTCCCTGGTCTCATCACTCAGCCTCAGCTCCCACCAAAGGAAACTACTTCAGACCCCTCACGAACTCCAGAGGAAGAGCCGCTGAACCTGGAAGGGCTGGTAGCCCACCGGGTAGCAGGTAACAGCCTTGGAGACCATGAGACCTGGGAAACCTCTCCCCATTTCCCCATCCCCTCCCCTGTTTGGTCTCTGTGGTCTCTTGTGGGGAGAGCTGGGTGCAGCATAGGTTAGGGACCTTTGAAAGCACTGTTTCAGCCTGGGGAGATCTTGGGAACGTTCACTCAGTCATCCATTCCTGTATAGGTCATCTATTAGGCACTAAGCCAGGCATTGGGACCCCATGCCTGTCCCTAGGGAGTTTGCAGTTTGGTCAGGGAATAATAGGTACATAGATGGCTCTAACAGAGGACAAATTGTGCAGTGGCAGAGCAGAACCAAGGTCCCAGTACAAAGCTTACCACCTAAGGCAATCAGGGAAGGCTTTGTGGAGGCGGTGACTTAGGGGGGTAGATGCTTTAGGCAGAGAGGAGACTCTGTAACTGCTAAAATGTTCATGGTACTCACAGTTCAGGGCCTTGGGACAGTAGCAGAAGGCTAGAGGGAGGATTTTAGATGTTGTTTAGATGTTATTTCCCTCGGAGTTCATCCCAGGAAGACTGTGAGAGTACCCTGAAATAGTAGGACTGTCTGATGTTACCATCATAGTGACTTAATGAGGCTTGTGAGGCTAAGGTCTTCCTAGTTCAACTGTTCTGTTCTTGCTTTGACCTACTCTGTATGGGTGACTCAAGAGAGAGATCTGCAGAGTAACTGCTTGAAGGAAAGGCCAAGAAAGAGCCAGGGTCAGGGGCATGTTGGGAGGGACAAGCATGGAATACCCTAACCCACAGCCCCAGTTTGTGATGCCTCCCCTGGCAGTCAAAGTGGGTGGGAAATCCTGCACCCAACAAAATGGTTGTCTTGGTTGTGAGGTGAAGCCCAGCTAGGAGTAGCCCAGGGACTGTGGTGGTGAGGTGAGTCTTGTGCCCAGTCCCTCTGCTGACAGGGTGGGGTCTCTTGGGAAGAAGCGGAAGCCAGGCAGCTGGCTCTGCCCTCCGTTCCTTTTCCTAAATTTAGGGGCAGCTGAGTCACCATGCCAGCTGCAAGGCAGGAGGAGACGCCCTCCCTGGGAAGGATGGATGTAGGTTTGGGGAAGCAGTTCAGCTGACCGTTGGCTCTGAGGCTGGTCCCAAGGCTGGGATGAGGGTATGAAGATCCTGCTCCTGAACTTCAGAGACCCCCCACCCTTGGCTCTACTCTCTGGCAGCTTACAGTGGGCCACAATAGAAATATTTATACCATAAAAAGTGACCATGGCCGGGCAGTGGTGGCAAATGCTTTTAATCCCAGCTCTCTAGGGGCACAGGCAGGTATCTGTGAGTTTGAGGCCAGCCTAGTCTACAGTTCTAAGACAGCCCTGGTTGATAAACAGAGAAACCCTGTCTGGAAAAATGAAAAAAAAAAAAAAGCAAAAACAGAACCAAAATGTGGCTGTTGGGGCCTTGGCTCCCTGGAGGGCTGTCCTTTCAGAGCTTTACCTGAGCCTCAAGGCCCTGGCCCTGTATGTAGCTCTGTGACTCTGGTGCAAAATACACAGTGTGGTGGTCCAGATGGGGCACCTGACTGTGGCCAGCCTCTTGCTCACTCTGTCAGTTGGAACTGTCCCCTACCAGTTTTACTTCAGAAAGAGGAGGGGCCCCCTGAGTTCCCCCAGTGTATCATTCTCCTCCAATGTTTTAGAGTGGTGGCAGGGTGCCGAAGAACAGTGACACCCCAGTGAAATGATGAACAGACCCAGGGCACTTCTAGATGAATGGGGCAGATGAATTTTCTTCCCCGTGTGGAACCTTGTCCTATAGCTTGCTAATGGCCTGGGAGGAGGGCGGTCATGGAGCAGGGTCTCCATTCAGGTTTTCTCTCCTCCCAGCTTCCAAAGGTTTCACTGTCAACTTCTGTATTCTGTAGCCACTCAGGTGTTGGCTGCCATGAAGTCACAGGGAAGAGTAAGAATATCGTTGGCACCATGTCTCTGTTCCCTTGTTACCAATCTCCATCGAATACAAGCAACTCAGCCAGGAAATAAGATGAGCTTTCAGAGGGGACAGTTTTATCTGGTCACCAGGCCTATAAAGTTCCCTGTTTGGCCCATGCTCTGTCAGGAACAGAATTTCTTGTGATGGAAGGTTCTGCTTTCACAGTATCCCCAGCATCCTCTTTGTGGCTTATGCAGGGAAAGGCACAGGAAGATCCAATGTGTAGAGCATTCTGGGAGCAGAGCACTGCCACACTCTGCTTAGTTTACATTCTGGTGCAAGAAGCCAGAGTGTAAGAATCCATGGAGTTACCTGGGAAGCCCAGCTCTGGGAGAGGCTCCCTTGACTTGGCGTCTCCCCCTAGTTCACACCTCCAGTGTTCGTTTTCCTCCTTGGCTGGTCTCCGTGCCCCAGTACTGTGTCCTAATTCATTTCATTTGGACCCACGCACCCCTGTCTTGTTTCAGTGTTAAGCTCCTGATAATGTAGTGGCAGTTTCTTTAAGATAGACATCCACTGTCATCTAATATTGGATTGGATATTCCAGCCAGAGCAATAAGACGAGAAAAGGAAATAAGAGTCTGAGTTGTGGGGCAGGGGGAGGGCCATCTGGCCATGCTGGTTCTGTGATTGGTTGGATCTATATCTGATGCTTCTAGAGGTAGAGATTTCAGCCCTTATCCGATGACAGCTGTGCATCTCATCCTTAAGGAGTCGGGTTTAGGAGAGAGCTAGAATTTTAGGATGAAGATACCTGTGTTAAGAGCCGTGGAAACAATTCCATGAGGGAGCAATGGAGATCATTACTGTGTAGAGATGTTGGAAGGTGGTGGCGGCAGTGGAGTGCAGTATGCAATCCAGCCATGATGAGAATAGTGGTTTCGGAAGTGAGTGAGGTTCCTGGGTAGAGTGGGTTCTCAGTAGGGCATAAGGCATGCTTGCAGACCAGTGAGTGGCTATGGAGCAGGAAGGGCAGCTGCCATCCTGTATCAGAATGGTCTTAAATTTCAAACTGAGATGATTGGATGTGCTGAGCAGTGATGTAAGAAATCATTAGGTGGTTTAGTCTGGAGAATGATCCATGGTCAGAGTGGTATTTCCGGAGGTGTGTCTGGGAGGTCCTAGCAGGAAGGCAGCAAGCAGCAGTGACTTTGGCCTGGAAGATGCTGGATACTTATCAGATAGACCTGGTGATGGAGCCCCGGATTAGAGTACTGACTTCAGTCATGGAAGAGATAGATGATGCCACGAGAACTAAGGGAGCAGAACCAACGCACTTCCAAATGGACCACTGAGAAGAAGATGGCCTAAGGGGTTGTGACCCCCTTAGAGGTTTAATGGTCCTTTCACAGGGGTTGCACAGCAGATCTACTGCACCCAGATATTTATATTACAGTTCATAACAGTAGCAAAATGGCAGTTATGAGGTAGCACTGAAAACAATTTTATGGTTGGGGGGTCACCACAACATGAGGGACTATATTAAAGTGTGGCACATAACAAGAACGAAGATGATCGTAGTCTGTAAGGTTAAGGTATCTTTATTCAGACAAACACCAGCCAAATGCAAGCCAGAGAGAAGGGGCCGCAAGGCAGGGAGGCCAGAGAGAAGGGGTCTCCCATGTGCTTGCAGCCACTTAAAAACCTATTCCACATCAACCTGACCTCACCTTGACCACGCCCTGACAGGCATGGTCAGGCACACCTGTAGCCAGCCCTTAGGAGGAGTGGTGATGGTGTCTCCCTACAGTGGCAGCCTTAGGAAGGTTGAGCGCCACTGGTCTAAGGCTTTGTGAACATAAGAGTGTAGCCTCCTTAACAGAGGGTGAGAGAGAGAGAAGAGGCTGACATGATAGGAGATGGAGTTGCAGGTTCTGCTGAGGTGATGGGGGCTCTCCAGGTATATAGAGGTGTATGGTTTGAAATGCTACAGATTTTAGAATCTCCTCCTAAGGGTTAATGCTGTGAACTTGGAGGGGGGGGTCATCTCATAGGCATGTAGAAGAGAGAAAACTCAGGAAAATGGCCACAAGGGACGCAAAGGCATAGCAGGATCTCAGTATGAGTGCTCGGAGTGGTGACAGGAGCCCGGTGCAGTGTGTCAATCAAAGTCAAGTTGGGAAAGGAGTTGAAGGAGAAAAGGGTGGGATTGTGGAGATGGGGGTGGGGAGAGAAACCAGAAACCCATCCTGCTGGCCAATGAGGTAGACTGGGGATTTTCAAAGACATCTTTTCAGTTGAGTGCTGGTGACAGAAGCCAGACCCCGAGCGATTGGGGAGGACGTGGAAGAGGAGTGAGGACAGCTTGCCAACTACTCTTTGGAGTGGTTTTATGATAAAAGGGGACAGAGTGCTTTTTGAGGTGGGGAACAACGCACTGGAAACTGTAATGGTAAGTGTTGTGGGCACGTTTTTTGGGTAGAGATGGAGGGAGCTGAAGATGGAAGGAGAAGGAAAGAAGAAAGTGATGGGCAGAAAAGGAGCCCAGGAACCCGATGAGCATTGCGGCTCATCTAAGAGTTCAGATACTCTATAAAACTGAGGAGGTTGGAGTGGAATTCTGGTGGCCAGCTTTAGGGTTTGGGTTGAGAAACAGCTTTGATGGCTCATTCCGAATACAGGGCTGAGTTCAAGGCCCTGTATTTGGTTCATTGTTCAATATGAGCTTTAATCTGGGCTTTTTAGTAGTCTAGGAGCTGGGAAAATGTTGACAACTAATAAGACCTTTACCTTCATGGCAGAATTGGCCACTGAAATGTTTTAATATGCTAGGTGGAATGTTAAATGCCTTAGAGATAAGGCAGAGATGTGCCAGGGGAAGTGGTAGATGAGTGGGTGCTTGGCAGAGTCAGGAAAGACTTCACTGGGCAGCCAGGGACCGAATTATCTGGAGCAGGCTGTGCACAGCCCCTGAGGCAGGAGCGTGCTTGGAATGGCTGGAGCAGAGTGACCACATGAGGTCTAAGAGGTCATGGGAATGGAGCCAGCTTAAATTTGGTCTGGCAGGTGATCCTAAGAACTTGGAGTTTTGGTGTGTGTGCTCTGAGAAGCCTTAGAAAGGATTTGGTCCAAACAGTGACATCACCTGGCTTCTAAAAGCATCTGTGTGGCCAAGATGGGAGGAGGGAGGTCCTTTTGGATGCTGCTATCGATCGGCGTGGAAGTGCCGTGATGGGAGGAAAATGGTAGACTGTTTGGGAGGTTCAGCCAGGAAGATTTACAAATCAGCTAGATATGGGATGTAAGAAAAGAACAAAGATAGGTCCTTGTCCCGAACAACTAAATAATAGAGGTGTTTCTGGATGACATGAGAACTTGGGAGGAGCTGACTTAGAGGGAGTTCAGTGTAAGATGCCCGTGAGGCTTCTGAGAAGGTCACATTCTAACAGCCAGTGACTAAGGGAAGAGGTTGGAGTTTAGCAAGGCTGGGAGAATGAAGCAGGTGTGGGCCAGACAGACAGCACATGGGAAATACTAGCCTCTGGTGCAGGTGTGGGCCCGACAGACAGCGCTTGGGAAGTTCCAGCCTCTGGTGCAGGCTCTGAGATATAGAAGCAGCTTGCTAATCAGTAAGGTGAGTACAGAGAGATGCAGCAGGGCCTTCTACAGCATCCTGTAGGTTTATCCCAAGGCCTCCACTAGTACCCACTGGCTCCAGGGGGAGAGGGTTGCTCAGGCTAATGTGATTGAATTACACTGGGCTAAGGAATGCAAGGGGTGTGACCTTGGGTCTCAGACTGGTAGGCCATCCTGGGTTCAGAAGGGGTTGGTGACCTTGAGAGCAAGAGAGGCTCTTGGATGGCTGTGAAGGCAAGCAAACTGAAGTCTCCAGGCCCCAGGCTGCTACTGGGGTTAGACAGGAAAGGCACCTGCCCTTCAGAGGAGCAAGCCCTGGACCACCCTGTCTTTTCGTCTCCCTCCCTCCCCACCTCCCTCCAATGTGTGGCCCTATCCTGGAGTCAGAACAATGACTAACCCTGATTTTTTTTTCTTTGTTTTTGTTCTGTTTCTTGTTTAATGCCTTGTCCCCTGCATTCTCGATGTGTTCTGTGTCCACCTGTCTCCTGCGGCATTGGTGGGATGCTTTCTGTGCCTGGTGCCTCCCCTTCCTGCCGGCTCCCCTGGGGTGTGGGTGGACAGTGTACAATGCCAGACTGCAGGGCCTGAGGCAGAGTGGCAGATTCCGACCCTCTCCTCTCCACCGGCTCCGATCTGCCTCCGTCTCTGGTGGGTTCCTTGTGGCTCTGGGTCCCTGCTTTAGCTCCCAGCTTCCCTCTCATCCTTTTCCCATGAGATCCCTTCCATTCCTTCCTCACCTTCTTTTCTCTCCTGCTTTCCCTACTCCTCTCCTATGAGGTGGCTTCTGCGTTCCCTCCCTTTCTCGTCCTCCTCTCTCTCCTTTCTTAGCTCCCATTCCCTCCCCCTTCTCCTAGACTCTCCCTCCCTTCTGCTTGGCTGAAGGCCTGATGCTTTTAGCTTGGCCTTGCCCACTGGGCACAGGGTCCCAAGTAATTATGGGAACTTTCAGAGTGCCCTGTGGAGATGTTGGTCTTTCCAGTGAGGTGCCAATGAGGGTCCCAGTCGCTTATCCTCAGCCACCCCAGTTGGGATGGTTTGGGTTTCAGGGCCAAGACTTGGAGGAGCCAGGTTGTGTTTTCTCTGGGACCCACCACATGTCAGACAGGAAGAGGTGGCAGTCCCTGCTGCACAATACCCCTCTGATGCTAGGATCCGTGGCCTGTGCCCATCTAGTGCCTCCACTGCTCAGAACCCACGTTCCCAGTCTGAAAGCCCTGCCTTGCATATGTGGCATGGTGCTGCAACACACTGCAAATGTGCTGGCCCTACATCAACAACCTGTTAGTTTATTCTAGGACTATGTCAGCTGGTGTCCCCAGCCTCTGGGACATGCAGGCTGCTAGGCTCTCATCCTTTGTTTGCTTATTCCTGCCTGAAGACCAGAATCAGGGAGGAGGCCATGTACCCAGGCTTCTCCAGTGCCACAGCCTTAAGCAGCTCCAGGCAAGGGATCCTCCACTCCTGACAGCGTGCAGTGTCTGTTGCCCCATGGACCCTTCTGTTCCTGTCCACTGATATTCAGGAGCTGGCCCTGTCAGGGACAGCTGGAGCTGTCCCTTCCCTCTCCTTTCTTCCCCCTCTGCCTTTTTCTTGGCCCAGCAGTGGGGAATGTAGTACTAAGCTGGGCCCAGGATCTGTTCAGGTTATGTATGAGACGGTGGACCTGTCCCAAGGGGAGCTGGCATGGCTTGCCCTAGAGCTGCTAGTGTGATCGCGTGTGGCTTTCTAGTACCCTGGCCCAGCAGGTGGCTTCCATCCTGGATCCCCTTACTTCTGGAGCCCTGGGCATGCAGCCGGACACCCAGTCCTACCACCTGGAGCTGAGGAATCCAGTCTTTTGGAAATCGGAAGGCTGGAAAGAAGAGTTGGGTCTGTGGGGGTGGGGGTGACCAGTATCTGGGTCCATGGGAAAGGTCTGGTGTCTATGCCTGTGGTGTCACTGTGTGACTCTGGGTATTTATTCATATGACTCTGAAAGGGTGGCAGTGCTTTGCCAAAGTGTGTGTGTGTGTGTGTGTGTGTATGTGTATGTGTGTATGTGTGTATGTGTGTATGTGTGTATGTGTGTATTTATATATAGGTCTCTCTATACATATACAGGTGTATATGCACATGCATGGGATTAGGTCTAGACCCATAGTGTACTTTGGACAAGAACTGTTCCCCTAGGTACAGCATTGTCCTGGGAGAAGTGAGGGCAGAGGCTGACTCAACACTGCTCCTAGGTAGGTGTATGTGGCAGCTCTCAGGCTGTGGTGACCACCTGTCTCCATAAGGCAGTGGGGAAGATAATAGGTGCCAGCCAGCCCCAGGTGAAATAGCCCTTAGAGGCTGACAACAGGACTGAGGGTGGGCATTATGAGCTGAAAGGCTACTT
This sequence comes from Cricetulus griseus, assembly GCF_003668045.3. Lineage (NCBI taxonomy): Eukaryota > Metazoa > Chordata > Mammalia > Rodentia > Cricetidae > Cricetulus > Cricetulus griseus. The sequence continues at coordinate 427,178,294 of NC_048595.1, read as the reverse complement.
TCTTCCCATCGCAGCATCCCTCTTCTCAGTACTGAGCAGCCTGCTGGGGAGAACCTTCCAGAGCCATTGATGGCTTCTCTTTTCCTACTCAGCTTTCATTGGCCCTAAAGCCTGCTGTAAGGAAAGTTAGGGACCAACCAGATACTCTGTGTGTGTGTGTGTGTGTGTGTGTGTGTGTGTGTGAGAGAGAGAGAGAGAGAGAGAGAGAGAGAGAGAGAGAGAGAGAGAGAGAGAGAGAGAGGAGAGTGCGCACACTCTTCTGCCTGTGTGCCTGTAGGAAACAAAGGCTTGGGGAGAAAGATAGAAAGATAGGTTAGGAGACTGAGGGAATCCTCAGTGGAGGTATGCTCAGGAAGCAGACCCATTTTTAATGTTTTGGGCATGTAAGAGGGCTTTGCATTCTCTCTCTCTCTCTCTCTCTCTCTCTCTCTCTCTCTCTCTCTCTCTCTACTCTCTGTCTCGTCTCTCTCTCTGGCCCTGGCTATCAGCTGGTGTCCAGAGTCACCACTTGGCTGAAGAACAATGAAGCTCTCTTTTCTCCCCTCTACTGTGTCAGGCTCCTTCTCATAGAAAGAGACTAAAGAGAGGGACCACAGCTCTCCAGGCACTCTGGGTTAGCTATGGGCTTGCCAAGGGGGACAACAGTGAGACACTGTGTTCCAAGACTGAGTGTCCTGACTGGCTGTTGGTGCCATGGACCACTCTCTGGGAATGGTCAGCCCTGTGGGAGTGGAATGTGGGGGTCTTTCCTCTTCTGTGAGGGGAAACTTTGTCCTGCAGTTTCCTTGCTCTTTGGAGATCATTTGGTCCACCCCGCTGTCTCTGGCCAGAGCATGCTCCCATGAGCCATCCTGCCAGTGACAGGGAAGGGAGAGGAATGACTCAGTTACACTTGCTCTCAAGTACCTGTCTACTTTGGGCAGGTCTGTGTCCTCTACTAATGGCCCACCATACATGCAGAACAGCCTCAGCCCTCACTACTGTCCTATGGCCCTAGGCCTGGAGGCAGCGCCAGGAAAGGATGGGTGAGAATGTTCTCTGCCCCTCCTAGAGTGTGACTCCAGTGGAAACAGACCTTTTCAAAAGCCAATACAGGGCCCTCAAGCAAGGAAGTGGCTACTCTTGAAAAAGCCAAAAAGAGATTGCCAGAGACTGGTGGTGGTGGTGGTGGTGGTGGTGGTGGTGGTGGTGGCAGTGTGAGGGTGCCCCTGCACCCAAAGGCAGCTCTTATGTGTTTCTTTTCACCTGGGAGCTGAACTCAACTCCATACCCCCAGAACTTTTGTAAAGTCGCTCCTTTGTCACAACATTATTAGAAAAACAGTGGCTGGTGTGTGCTTCCCTCTAATGTTTCTGCCAGGAATGAGCCCAGAAACACTGTCTCACACTTCCCAGAGGCCTGAGTTGAGCAGGGACTGGTTGGAGGAAAGAGAAGAGGGGGGCTGAGGCCAGAGGCTGCCTAGAGTTGCTGACAGAATCTGATGTGGCTCCAGATGTCCAGAGCCGCCTCCTTTCTTTACTCCCTGTAGATTCTCCCAGAAGCCCCTGCTCTGGACTGACACACCCTCTTTTTTTCTCTCCTGGAAATCAGGGCCTTCTGAGGTTAGAGGCTTGTTTGCTTTGAGCAGAGCCATTTGGGACCAGCAGGATGCCCTCTGTTTTGGTCTCCACTGTGTAGGTAGGCAGGACTGCTTCTGAGTAACAGCACAGTGTGGAGACTTCTGGTGTGCCTTCTACCTTCAGCATCTAACTTGTACCATTGGCAGCCGGTCTTGCTATCCCCTGACAGGCCCCCGGAGCCTCTATCACAGAACACATGCGTATGGACCACAGTAACTCTGTGTGAGCGAAGTGGCTCTGCCCCAGCCAGCACTTTGCTGTTCATATTAAGCAGGAAGGTTTCCTGAGCAGTGCAGGCCATGGCAACCATTTGTGGCTGTGGCAAACTAAGGGTTGGGGACCACCTGAGCTGTGCAAGTCCCACTATAGAGGATGAGGAGATTTGGGCTACATAAGGGTGAGTCCTAGCAGGCTGTCCCGGCTGTGTTCCTAAAGACCAGCATTGCACGTGTGTGTTTATACATGCATGTGTATATGTACACACTCCCACTTGTGAAGGGGGTCCCAGATGTGTGTTCATGTCCCAGGCTCATGTGACCTAAGCCCCTTAGTTCTGGTGTTGATGAGGCAGAGATGAGAATTTAAAATAATTAGGCCTAGGAGGCAACTCTCAGGGTTGGGCCTTGGCTCCTGGACCTGGGAAGTCAGTATTCTAGGATTCTGGAAGCCGGCACAGTGAAATAATAGATTCCTTGCCGTGGCCCAGCTGTGAGGAGAGACGATGGGGAGGAGGCAGGGTGAGGCTGACATGGGCAGCCCTTGTTGTGGGTTAAACAGGAAGTGGGGACAGGCCCTTTGCTCTCATTTGCTTGCCCTTTGCCAGGGTAGGGGATGGTGGGAGCCTGACCTCCACCATGGCTGCAGCCACCGTAGGTTGATGAGAGGAAGTCGGCTGCCGAGGGGCTGCTGTAGGGAAGTTGGGTAGAGGTTTCAGGGGTGCAGTAGATGAAAGCCCTGAGATGAGAACCACCGCAGAAGCCAGTGTGGCTGGAGACTTCAGGGTGTGACTTGGTCATTCCTTTGTTTCCCACTGGGAGCACCATGTGCATAGATGATACAATTTAGCTCTTTCCAAAAGTCCTTCCCAAAGGCTCCATGTTGCTTGTTGGTTGATGCAGTTGCCTTGGAGACCCTCCCTCCCCTCCTCTGGAAGCTCTGGCCTTTTGCCTCTGGGAGCTGGAAGCCGCCGACATCTGTTTCTTGTATCAATCCTTTGTGCTCTGAGTCCAAATCCTATGCAGTGTAGAAACTCCTCTTGAAGGCAGAGGGCAGGCTAAGCAGCCTCTGCCGTCCACCCCACCATACTGGGGACAATTTAGGGTTTGAGCTGAGTTGGGGGCAGGAAGGCATGGTGAGGGGCAGAGGGCATGTGGTTCACTCCAGCTTAGCCCCCCAGCTGAAGTGTTGCCTTTGTGTGAGGGGGTGTTGTTAGGTGGGATTGCATCATTCTTTAGTCTGCTCATTACTCTCCATACCCTGCCCTTCCTCCCAGGGGTACAGGCTAGGGAGAGGCAGCCTGCAGAGCCCCCAGCCCCGCTCCGGAGACGGGCAGCCAGTGATGGACAGTATGAGAACCAGTCTCCAGAGGCCACGTCTCCCCGTAGTCCTGGGGTCCGCTCCCCAGTCCAGTGCGTCTCCCCTGAGCTGGCTCTTACCATTGCCCTCAATCCTGGAGGGCGACCCAAAGAGGTGAGTTGATGAGTCCTTGAGTTGATTAGTCCTGGGGCCACAGCAGGAGGCAGAGTCCGTGGTGCATCTCCAGGAGCTCAAAGGTCAACTGCTGTTGCTTCACCAGTAAATGCAGTGATTTCTCCCTTTCCGCATCCTCACCCCAGGTCTCCTCTCTTCAACAACATTTGTACCCCAGCTTGCTTTAACACTGAGACTGAAGTTCCCTTCTTGATCCCCAAAGAAAATTCTTTAGGGAGGCATAAGATCACGTGGCATAGTGATCTCAAGATTTACAGTCCAAAGTGGGGCAGATAGAATGGAAAGCATCGTTTTGAGCTTTTGAAAAATAAGGCTCTTAGGATGTTTCATTTTTGTGCCCAAATGATTCCATTGCTGAGACATTTCAGTAGTCAGAGGTGGTGGCTCTTGAACTTCCATGTGCAGAAGAACTGCCAGGGAGTTTGTTGAAAACCCTCATTTCCCACATTTCCAAGTACCCCCTCAGAGGCTCGAGTATAGCAGTTCTCTGTGACCCTGTTCTGACATAGTTCAGCCTGAGCTTTAGTGTGGCCTTGCAAACAGCCACTCCCCATACTCCACCACCAATAAGGAGTGGTTGAGGCAGTGAGTGGCCAGCATTGGGATTTCCCTGGGTGAGGTGGAGACTCAAGCTGGACAGGGAATGTGTGAGCTGCCAAGTTTGCTACCCTCATGCCCAGGATCACCTGAGGAGGAGCCTCTCCTCAGGGCTTCCTTCTCTCCACCCTTCTGTTCTCCTGCAGCCCCATCTGCATAGCTACAAGGAGGCCTTTGAGGAGATGGAGGGGACCTCCCCAAGCAGCCCAACACCCAGTGGGGGTAAGAGCACCTACTAAACCTGTCTCCTTCCCCACCTTGTATCCTCTTCAACGTTTCCTCAGTAGTCTGTGTGATTGTCGCAGGTGTGGGGTGGGTGGGGAGAGAGTCAGGGGAGGTGGGAAGGGCTGGCATTGCTTTTCACTCCACGGCTACCCCAGGCTACTCTCAACTTAAATATGAGACCATCTCAGACTTAGCATCCATATTGTTTGACTGTAGGTTCTGGCTCTCTTATGGAGTTTTGTGTGTGTGTGTGTGTGTGTGTGTGTGTGTGTGTGTGTGTGTGTGTGTTCCCATGTAACACTATTGAGAAATCCTCTCCAAAATGACAATTGTGACTTATCCTTGCTTTTGTTTCTGATGCCTTGCCTATCCGTATCCAGGCATCTTCATTTCAGGCACCCAGTGTCACTTCTACTAACAAAGAACTTGGGAGGGTATATCCTCTCTCATGCTGTCCTCAGTCTCCAGGAAGGGTTTTAAGTTTACACCCCCAGTGTATTCACTGGAAAGGCCAGTCCCTGAAGTACAGACAGACAGACAGAAGAGCAGAATGAGCCCCAGGGTGGTCAGTGTTCCTTTCTGTAGGGGAAATTGCCTTGAGAGGAATTGGGGGAGATTGTTGAAGGGGAAGTGATAGGGTTATACCAGGTGGTAAGGAACCCAGGGTCCCCATGAGAGGCCTGTGTTGCAGATAAAGTAGAGGAGGGCGATGCTCAGTGCTTAGGTAGACTGGGACTGGCCTGAGCTGCCCATTAGAGGGGGGGGGAGAGAACACCAGCAGGAAGAGGTGACTGAGCTTAGCTGTACATTCTCTGGGGTATGACTGACCTGTACAGGGACGGAATGTGGCCTGCCTGTATGCATGTGTGGGCTACTATCCCAGGCATATGGGTAGTTGAAGCTGTGACAGTGGTGGTCCTGGGAGGCATGGCTTCTGATGCCCAGTGGAGTGTGTGGTATGAGCACATGTGTATGAATACACACACACACACACACACACACAGACTTGTGATTTAAAATTCCCTGTGTCAGAACACTAGTGAAATCAATTGTAGTAACTTTTTACTGATCTGAAAAATTGGCATTTCAATAGGGTAGACAGTATTTCAGTATCAATATTTTATGGAGACATTATATAATATAAAAAATATTATAAGAGTGCTAGGGAGATGACTTAGTGGGCCAAGTGCTTGCTATACAATCATGAAAGCCTGAGTTTTGGTCCTTAGCACCTTCACACAAAAAGCTAGGAGCACCTGTAGTCTCAACTCTAGGGTACAGGGACAAGAGGATCCCCTGGAGCTGGCTGCTGGCCTCTCAGAATCCACAGACCCAATCTCAAAAAGTAGGGTGGAAAGAGATAAAGCAAGACATAGATGCCAGCCTCTGGCCTCTACATGTGCATGCTGCAAGCACACACGTCAACATACCACCTATGTGTACACATGTGAACATTCTACATATGTGCACAGAGGATTTACTTTCAAAGGATACCCATGAAATTAAAGTTAGAAATGTTTTTATATAACTCCAATCTGAAATATTGAGTTAGTGACATTGGTATTTTAAAAATGAGCTGTTGCTGCTGTTGCTGCTGCTGGGGGCTCACACCTTTAATCCCAGCACTCGGGAGGCAGAGGCGAGAGGCTCTCTGTGAGTTCAAGGCCATCCTGGTCTATAGAATGAGTTCTAGGACTGCCAAGCCTGCACCGGGGAACTCTGTCTCAAAAAAAAAAAAAAAAAAAAAAAAAAAGCAAAATAAATCAATAAAATGAACCAAGTATGGTGGTACACACTTGTAATTTTATCATTCAGGAGGCTGAAGCAGAGGGGATTGCAGGTTTGAGACCAAGAACCTCTCTTAAAAAAGCAAAAGCGAAGCAAAAACAAAACCAAAGAAACAACAAAATACTGAACAAACTCAAATGTTATTTTGTGTGTGTGTGTGTGGGGGGGGGGGGTTTCACATTTTGAATTGCAGTGTGTATTCTGCACACCTCGCACAGCCCGGTCCAGATTAGCCAACTGTAAATGCCCAGGTTGAGCTTAGAGCAGTGATTGTATAGACCCAGGGCACTCTGCTCAAGAGCTGGCTTTGTGGCTTCTTGTGACTAGGCCTCAACCTTTATAACTCCTTCCACTCACTGCTGTGTCCAGCAGTCTTGAGGGCTGGGCATCCCCTGCTGGGAATGGAAGCCATGTTAATTGTACCAGAATTGGGTTCTGCTGTTTCTCTCCTCATTGGCGGCTGGTCATGCGTGCTCTGGGCACAAATATAAGTCAGAAGTTTCATAAATGCCTGGGGCCAGGGAGAGAGATTGGAAGGCGGAGAAATGCAAGGAATGTTTCTCTCAGGACGGAGAGGGCGCCTGTCTCCAGAGACGCCCACTCCTTGCCTCAGTATAAGGGCCACATTGCTTGGGTCTGGGAAAGTGAAGATGGGGTGGAGGGGAGAAACCAAGCAAAGCTTCTACTATTTCTGGTCTCCTGTTTCTTTCTCCTTGGCCCCCTGCCCCTCAGCTGCACCTACTGGGCAGCGGATGTTAGCCGAAGATGGGGGCTTTTCCTATAAACCCTGCTCGCAGGAGCAGCTCATTCTTTCATGGTGATGCCATTTAAACTGGCATTTGAGTAACAAACATTACTAAGTGACAGAGAAGTGCTTTCGAGCAAAAGACGGTGTTAGCAGTGTGGGGCAGGGAGATGTTGTGGAGAGAACAAGGAAAGGCCTTACCTGACTCAGCCATGGAAGTGTGTGTCACACACATTTGTCCCGTGGGGATGCCTAGGGACAGAGAAAAGGCAGAGTACAGAAGCAGGTCTCATCTGTACCTGTGATGTCCCCTGGTGTGTGTGTGTGTGTGTGTGTGTGCACGCGCGTGTGAGTACACACACACACACACACACACACACACACACACACACACACACACAGGTAAGCTGTGCCTGCTGTTCACACTGAAGGATGGTACTTTGTTGTTGCTGTTTATTACTTAAAGTAATGACTGTGGATCCCAGTTTGGATCCTGGGCATATGAAGGCCACACCTCATTTGTTGAGAGCTGTGGAGAATAGGATATGTCCTTAGGGGCTGTGTTTTCTCCTGGCTGTTGGGATTCCTGACAGGAGTCTCAGTCCTTATTTCTTTACCTCTTCTCAGAGATGTGCTGGGATACATGGTAGCTGCCACTGAGCTAGCTTGTGACTGGGCACGATACCACCTGTGTTGTTCAGCTCGAAGTCCTTGGCGAATGAGAAAAAGCTGGGTGGCCCTTTCTGACCTTGTGTGATATGTGACACTTGTGACCCAGATGGGCCACTCAGGAGGAGCCTCATTTCACCCAGGAAGCCGTGCTAGTTTTTCCTCCCAGGGTACCAAGACTCCTGTACCAAGCCTCACTCTGACAAGGCCTCTCTTGCGATTTTCAAGGGGCCACGTGGCCTGGGGCTTCTGAGTCTCAGGGATGGTGAGGTCCCTGCCTGTGATGCTCAGCCCTGCTTTTCAAGATGTGTCCTCTTGAGACTATTTTTTCTCATCCTACATTTGTGTGCCTGGCTTGCAAGGACTCTGTGTGTGTGTGTGTGTGTGTGTGTGTGTGTGTGTGTGTGTGTAAGAGGAGAGAGAGGAGAGAGAGGAGAAAGTGTGTGTCTGTGTGTGTGTCTGTCTCTCTCTGTGTGTGTGTGTGTGTGTGTGTGTGTGTGTAAGAGGAGAGAGAGGAGAGAGAATAAGTGTGTGTCTGTGTGTCTCTGTGTGTCCATGTGTCTGTGTGTGTCTCTGTGTGTGTCTGTCTCTGTGTCCGTATGTGTGTAGTAGGGGATGCTGGGGAAGGAGAAAGTGGGAAGATAATATTCTATAGGAAGGCAAAGAAACTGAAGAAGCCTTCTGTGGCTAATTCAAGCCTTCATAAGGTAAAAGGACTGTAGCTGTGGAGAGGAGCCATAGCCTTCCTTCTCTCAGGGGCGGGGAAGGGTCAGGACAGGGGTGTCAATCCCAACTGTCTCCCTTTCAAGCTGAAATGTGAAGCAGCATAAAGGCAGGGAAGGGCAGGAGAGCCAGCTCAGCTGAGGGAAGGAAGGGGCTTCAGGACCCATTCTTGGTTGCCCCGACCTCAGCAGTACACACCCTTACCATGGTGTATCCTCACTTCCTGTGTCTCCATCTTCTTCCCACACAGTGCGCTCTCCTCCAGGTCTGGCCAAGACACCCCTGTCTGCTCTGGGTCTGAAACCCCACAACCCAGCGGACATTCTACTGCACCCCACAGGTGGTGAGTGATTGGAAGGGAGGGAGGGAAATAGCACGGAAGGCCAGGAGAACCTAGTAGCCTGAGCAGGTGTTCTGACTAGAGGACTCAGAGCAAAGATTTTGGGGGACCTTCCTGGAAATGAGGAGGCCATGACTGTGTTCCACACTGAAGTAATGATTGTGGGGGTTGCTCTGCAGGCATTGGGGTGTTCTTCCTGCCTGCCATTACTTTCTGGGCCTTCGGGTTTTGAGACCTGCTTCCAGTTTCGTTGGAGTTGGTCGGCCTTGCTAGAAGCCTAACTCCCTGGCTGTGTCCCCACACGTGTGTGTGTGTGTGTGTGTGTGTGTGTGTGTGTGTGTGTGTGTATACACACATAGGTATTTAGTAGAGAACCATGTCTGCTGCTTGGTGACAGCCCCTCACCTTACAACAACCCAGTGGCTCCTGTGCTGAACATCCTGGTGACATCAGAAGCTAGAGCTTAGGTATTTGGGTTATGTTTTCCCCTACAATGTTTTGCCTGAGAAGCAGCTATGCTGTCTGCCTTCTCCCATCTATTTCACCATCAACTTGGGCTTCTCTGCCCATAAAGGTGCCTACTACCCAGAAGCACTGCTCATCCCTGTGTTCACATGCCCAGTGTCAGCAGCCTTTGGCTCTGCTGCTAAGAGTAGGAACTTGGCTCTGGGGGACATTTTGGGCTGCCCCAACCATGCCAAGATCACCTGTACTTATGGGGCTATAGGGTAGATGACTATGTTTGGGAGCAAGTCACTGTCTGATGTGGATGGTTACCAGACCCACCCACCCCCCCTATTTCCTGCCATCCCCCAGTTTCTTTCTGTGGAGGAGGGAGACAGGTCCTGGGACTTTTAATGGCAATTTGGAGTCTGCTGAGCTAGAAAGTGACTCTAGTTTTAAAGCTGAGTTGAAGCTCTTGGGGGTCAACTTTTCCTTTTTTCCTTAGTCCCCAGAAGACTGATCCAGCCAGGTAAGAGGGTGGTAATGTGCATTTGTGAACAATGCAGACACTGAGACACAGCCTTCACTTAGGATGCGTGAGCATGGGCAGACACACCCAGCCGTCACAGAGATGAAGGGCCAGGGGCCTTCTCTGGCTAGCCAGCATGCCACTACCTGATGCTTAATCTACGCAAGCCCTGGTTGAGGAGGCTGGGAGGGACCTGGATCCTGAGTGCTTCACCATGGCCCTGGACTCTGGGGTCCTGGGTAGAGCAGCATCTCAGCCTCCAGCCTCCTGGTCTTCAGCAAATTCTTTCTCTCGATGTAATCCTGATAACTTCTCTCTCTCTATTTCTCTTTCTTCTTTGGGATCTTCCTCTCATCTTTATCGTCTGCTCTCCCTTCCTGCCTGTCCTCCTCTTGTCTCTCTTCTCTTCCCTCAGAAGAAGATGAGGGGGAGGAGGTGACTAAGCCTCCAGAAGGTGAGTGCACTTTGCTGTGTGTGGCTCTGCTCTGTGGGTCTGGGGATGGCTTTTCACATGGAGCTTGACAAGGCTGGCTGGGGCTAGATCTGTTTCCTCACCTGCTCTCAAGTGACTAGGCATATAGCCTTCCTGTCCCCACCCTCTGACAATGAGATGCCACTCTGGGCACTGCCTGAATGCTGTCTGGGAAACTTGTTGCCACTGGGCACCAGTTCAGGCACAGCTAGTATCCAGGCGCCAGCATGGTGCCACCTTGTTGACAAAAATACCCCTTGTGCCACTTCCTCTCCCAGGGGCACATGCACCACCTGGCTGGTGTGCAGTGTACACAGAGGCAGACGGGGAGGGGCAGAGAGAGCAGGACTTCTCTTGCTTGGCCACTCAGGCATTTAAGTCTGTGCAGGTCCTTCTAGAGGCTGCCCTGTACACTGAAGGTGTATAACTGGCTTCCTTTTGCTGGGTGTTGAAGGCACAATGGTGCCTTCAATAGAACCAGTGTCTGCTTTTGTTATTTTGTATTGATTTTTGAGACAGTGTGTTTCGGTGTAGCTTTGGAGCCTGTCCTAGAACTTGCTCCATAGACCAGACTGGCCTGGAACTCACAGAGATCCTCCTGCATCTGCCTCTCAAGTGCTGGGATCAAAGACATGTGTCACTACATCCGGCTCAGTGTCAGCTTTTGCTGTGGGCTGGCTTTTTTTGTATCTCTGTGACAGTGATCTGACACGGGGACTTGACAGACAGCACTTGGAGGCATGGCTTATTTAGGTTCATGGACGAGGAGATTTCAGTCCCTTATGACGGGAATGTCATGATGGGGCAGCTTGTTGATGACAGTGGGAGTGTGTGATGAAGGCTGTTCACTTCATTGAAGACTATGAAGCAGAGCAAGAGGCAGGAATCAGGGGTGGCCATTCTCTACAAAGGTCACATCCTATTGGTTCCACAGCCTCCCAAAGTAGTGCCAGCTGCTGGGGACTGAGTGTTCAAACATGAGTCTGTGAGGGGATTTGCAGGTTCGACCCTAATGGGACAGTGTCACTCGTTTAGAGCCACAGCCCCAGAACCATGACTTATTTCCCGTCAGCATAATGGCAGGAAGTGTATCTTTGTGTAAGCCAGGCACCTGTGGCATTGCAGGCTGGTTATGGGCTCATTCCCACAAATGTGCCTCAGGACACCCATGCTCAATTCTGAGAGGCACTTGCTTTCCTTCTCAAAAGATAACTTTACTTATAAAAGTTTATTGCATTGGTGTGTGTGTGTGTGTGTGTGTGTGTGTGTGTGTGTGTGTGTTCTCGTGCATGCCTGCACATTGGTACATGGGTGTCATGGTATGTGTGGAGGTCAGGGGAATACATTTTCTCCTTCTACCATGCCTGAGTGAGGGCCTGGATTTAGGGACTCGGCTTGTCAGGCTTGGTGGAAAGCACCTTTACCCACTGGTCCATCTCACTGGCTCCTTGAGAAATACTTTCAAGGAGTTCACAGTTGATCTCAGCTTTGAGGCCAGCCTAACCCTTGCTTTGGAGGAAGCCTGGCATTGTGCCTGGACATGAAGCAGGGCTATATTCTGGTAGAAGAAGGTTAGCTCAGGAGGGCGGAAGCCCAACGACTCATAGTGGTCATGGACTAAGGGATGCTGGCCTGGGCGGCTCCCATGTGTCCCTGGGCATGGATGTCCTCATCTCCTCAGGATATGTTAGACAGGTGAGTCCCAGGGTCCCCTCCAGCTATGCTATGTTCCTACCTTAGGCCCGTGGTTCTGTGTGGCTATCTCTATAGGTGCTTAGTTTGGTTTTCTTAGGCCCACTTCCCTCTGCACCAAATGGCTTGGTTTCTGCCCCAGCATGGGTATGGCCCTACTGACTTTTCGTTTCAGGTGTGGTGGTCGTGGCTTCCCAGAAGCTTCACTGATTTCTTTATGTTTTTAATAATTATTTTAAGTTTTAGATTTATGTCATGCTTATGAATATTTTGCCAGTGTGGATGCACTTGTGTGTCTGGAGCTTGTGGAGGTCAGGAGAGGGTGTGGGATCCCCTGGGGTGACTGGTGGTTATGAGATACCATGTGTGTGGTGGGAATTGAACTCGGGTCCTCTGCAAGAGCAACAAGTGTTCTAGAGTGCTGAGCCATCTCTCCAGCCCCTGTGTGGAGGCTGCAGATCTGAGAAGTTGGGGGTCAAGGCTACTCTCTGCCAACCTCAGGCAGGGGACATGCTTTCTCCAGACTGCTTCCCACAGCCTCAGTGCCTGTCAGCACAGAGAGGCTCAGGCCCTGCGTGGGGGTGGCTAACTCAGTACAGGCATGGGCTGTCAGACTCTGGGAGAAAGTTATCAGGTAGGCGTCCAGGCTCCGGGAGCTGTGTTCTGCTTCTGGGTGGCTGTTCAGATGAGTGAATATTGACAGAGCTGAAGGGAGACCTCCTAAGTGTGCTTCACAAATGACTCTCCACTTACATGGTCTTCAGTCTCCTTACCCTTCATCCATCCTTGTATCAGAGCAGAGGAATTCTGAAGGCAAGGTTTCTCCACCCAGCCACGCCTGTGCTTTCAGGGAAGTATAGCTAAGGTCTGGGGTTACAGTGGGGGCGAGGGACCCACCCAAGATCACAACCAAGAGGCAGTTCGGCCAGACTGCATTTCTGGGCCTCCTGTTTGCTAGCCAAAGGGCCCTATCTAAGCCCACCCTGTTTCCAGGTTTGGTGGCCCGGGCTTCCAGCTTGAGGGCAGGCGGGGAGGGCATTAAGGCTGGGGTGCCAGTTGAACATTTCTTAACCCAGGCGCCACCTCCTGGGTCAGCCCAGGCCACATTGTTTGGTGAAGCTTGGAAGCTGTGTTTGATGTTCATGCTGACACTTTGATGGAAAGTTCATAAAGAGAGGCTTGTGAGGAAAAAATGATCAGTGACAGGATTCTTCAGCTGGGGAAGGAAGAATTTGAGGGATGTTTGCTCTGTTGAAGCCACTGGGCTAAACATATCCATGCATTCTTCTCTTCATTGATGAATCCAGTCAGTCCCTGTGCTGTGGGCCTGTTACGCAGCAGGCAACGGGCCAGTCTCTGGGGGGATAAGAGGCTGGATGTGACATGTATCTTAAGCTCATGATCATGTCATGAATAGGAGTAAGAATTATGCATGGAGCATTTGGGAGGGAGGGGGCACAGCTTTGTGAGACCTTAGGCTAAAGAAGGAGCGTGAGGTAGATGTGCACACGGGTGTCATTGGCCTGGTGAAACCTGGAAGGTAATGGAGACCAGGGAAATGGTGTACATGGGCTCTGGGCTTGGGCGTCATAGCGCGCGCGCGCGCGCGCGCGCGCGCGGCGCGCGCTGTGTGTGTGTGTGTGTGTGTGTTGTGTGTGTGTGTGTGTGTGTGTGTGAAGGTCAGAGGTTAATGTGGGGTGGCTTCCTCTATTGTTCTCCACCTTACTTTTGGGGACAAGGTCTCGTGTTAAACCTGGAGCTCATCATTTTGTCTAAGCTGACTGGCCAGTGAGCTTCAGGAATCCTCCTGTCCCCATTCCCCTTCTCTCCTAGTGCTGGGGTTACAGACACATGCCACTCCCCCAAATGTTATGTGGGTGCTGGGATCCAAACTCAGGTCCTCGCCCCTGAGCAGCAAGCGTGTCACCCACTAAGCTATTTCGACAGCCCCCAGCTTGTTTGCCCCCCACCCAGAAACTTAAAAACCAAGAAGAGAGGTGTATGGAGCCAGAGCACATGTGTTTGCACATGTGGTCTGGAGTAAGGTTAAACACACAAGAGCCAGGCCACGTTAGTTTTTACTATTCATAACAGCTGAGAGGAAGGTGGTATCGACTCCATTTTATCAACCGGGATGGGGTTAGATGACTTAGCAGCTTCACAGGGACCAGGGGCAGAGTTGAGAGTTTGTGTTTCGGCATGTGGGGACTGCCCATTCTGGTGGGTACACATAGTACAAGGGACACCAGAACATCTGGACAGAGTCCTTCTCTGGCAGGGAAGGAGAGAGAACTGGCCATGGTGGACTTTAGGAAGTCTTTCCATGCCAGGTTCTCTTTGTTCCCAGTTGTTCTGCGAGGATAGATTTGGCATAAAGGAAGACATTGGACTCTGGGGACTTTGATCCCTCTGAGTTCTTGGTGATGGTGTTTGGGAGCATCACAACAGGTGACCGAGTACAGAGTTGTCCACCACCCACCATGCACCAGGCCCTGTGTTAGGGATTGAAGGTCTAAGGATGGGTGAGGCGCCTGGGGAGGGTAGAGATCTTACCGTGAGGCAGAAGGTCTGAGCAGAGATATGGAGGGGTGCTTGGGGGCTACATGTGGCCCACTCCTAACTCTAGCTCTAGGAGTTTCCTTCCTTCTTTCTTCTGCAGCACCCGTGTCTTCAGTATTTCATTTTTGTATGTATTTATCGTTGTCTGGATTGAACCCAGGACCTTGCACATGTTAGGCAAGTGCTGTATCACTGAAGCCTTTTCCCCAACCCCCGTGTCTCCATCTTATTAGGGTGGGCGATGCTGGCCCCTCTCCATCAGCCAGATCTTTTTTTCCCAGTGAGGCGATGTACTTGAGAATGTGGTGAAGAGCTGGTAGTCCCCGGCTGAGGAGTCAAGTCACCCTTGTGTTCTGTTGCTCTCAGCTGCCAGCAGCCACTTGGAATGGTTTGGGCTTCTGGAATGTTCTCCATGCAGCACCCTCCCTGGCTCCACTTCTCCTGCCCTCCCCAGCTTGGTGGCCTGTAGGTCAGCTGCTCCCTAGGAGACTAGAAGAGGAGGAGTTGTGACTCCGCACCCCCACCCCAGGAAGGGAGTGTACGAGGGTGGAGGGAGGTTGAGGTCAAAGACCAATGTGGACCAGCCAGAACTGCCAAGAACTAAAAGGACATGTCCTTTCTCACATGCCTGCATCCTAGGCAGGTGAGTTGTTTTTAATCCCGGGTTTACAGGGAAGTGGAGTCCGCACTCAGCTGGGACAGAGAGTCACCACCTAGGTTGATTGGGCGTGGCTGTGTTCCGGCTGTGGGCTTTCTCTTAGCTTTCTGTTGGCAGAATATGGACTTTTTAAAGTGAGAACTTAGCATAGAGCGTGGTGCTTACCTAATGTGTGGGCTGAGGTCTGCCTGGCAGACTGCATGGTTCATTCCAGTGGGGCGACTGAAGTGATTGATTGAAAAGTCTGGGCAAACAAGAGAGGGTGTGAGGCCTTGAGGGCTCCCTAGCAGGGGTGGGAGCTGTCCTTACCCACCCAGAAGGAGCTAGTACAGCTGGGATAAATAGAGGATGGGCTATAACCCCATCCCTCCGTCCCTCCTTCCCTCCTTCCCTCTCTCCCCTGACAATAAAGACCAACCACTCCAGCCAAAGGCCAAAGCCATCTGCAGTCATATAGCAAGGGACCTAGGGGGGTAAGTAGGTAAAATGTAGCCACTGGGGATGCGGATAAGAATGGAGTCGGGTAGGGTAGGAACGTGAGTCAGAGTGCCACCAGTGCAGGTTCCATTCAACCTGACTTTCAAGGAGTAAAGATAGCAGAGGGGATGTGTTGGACCTGGCTTCTTACTCGAGGTGATGTCTGGATGGGGTTGGAAGGGAGGGTCATGTGGCTATGAATTTGTGAGACAGAATCTTCTGTACCAGGTACTGTGGCTGGTGCCAGGAACCTTTGTCAGGCTAGTGAAGCCTGTGGGTAGCAGGGGTCTCTGGGTGAGAGAGGATTGCTGTGTGTTGTGGGCAAGCAAGAGGAGCTGTGCTGAGCACCTCAAAAGGCCTGGGGGATGTCCAGAGGGAGTGGCAGGGAGGGTGAGGGACAGCCACTGGCTTCCCAACTTTGGATGATCTTATGACCTATGAGTAACGGCTGGCTGGAAGACTGTTTTGAGTACCTGTTGCCACTTCTGCCTCATACTGGCTGGGTGCTTCTGCTCTCCAAATCTTACTAAGCTCACACGACTCTTGACTGGTTTTACCACTATGGGTGAACCTGTGGACCTGGCATTCCTCTGACTCATGTGTGTTGGTGTCCCCATGAGACTATGGGCCCCCTTAGGTAAGCTAGAACCTATATTGTAAGATTGGAGACATGGTGCTGCCCACAGCCATTGGCTGGTTTTGTGTTGTGGGCAAATTGTTCCCCTTCTCTGAGCTGAGTGGACAGGTCAGATCAGAGCCAGCACACACTGGCTGCTGACAACTCACCTGCTACCTATTTTCCTAAAGAAAATTGTGTTGCAAACAGCTGCCCTGTTTGTTTAGCTGTTGTTTGCAGCCACTGTCACTATGACGGCTGGGTTGAGTGATTTCGACAGAGACCATAAGACAATCCCACCTAAGCTATTTACAGAGAATCTGACCAGGTCTGCGTCATAGTACCTCAGGGCATCTGAACCTCCACAGTGCTGTGGCCTGGGGAGGCCAGAGTCCACACCTTCTATGTTAGGTTGGCCTGGGAATCCTGTGAAGTGAGTGTGACCTGAGCAACTTGAGGGGGGCTTTGCTGTCTCTCCCCACACGCTGAGTCCCAGCCCAGCGTGTCCATGTGGCTGGGTGTGGATGTTGATGGGCCTCCTGCAGAGTATGGTCTCTGGACATCCCAGGTAACTCCCTCCTTCCCAAGCCAGGTTTTCCTCCAGTTGAGGAAGCAAACTTTCAATTTAGTTACCTCAACTTTCCTTCATCTGCTTGTCCCGACGAACCTGGGGAAGGGCTTTCCTCTTACTCAGGCCACTGTAGTCCTGGCCCTCAAGGGCTGCAGGGCCTGGTTGTCCCAGGTGGGCATCATTTCCCAGGCTAGGTGAATTCTCTGGTTATGGTAGCTAGGGGTCTGTGTTCACATCTTGTTCCTCTGGGGCAATAACGATGGTGACAGGATCCTAGGTGTTGGCAATGACATACACCTCCTCTACATGATCGTGTCCCTGAAGAAACCGAGAACCCTGATCCTTGTCTGGTTAGTATAGGGCCGGCCTCTGAGGTCACGGGGGCCTGGGTCCAACATGCCTGGTCATTTTACTCTTCGGGCCTCAGTCTTCTCATCTGCCGAATGGCCTTTCTGTTGCTAATGTTACTCTGAAGACTAGGTTGGGGTTACTGTGTATGAAACCCCTCTCCGTGCATGGCCTGGTGCACTGCTTGTACTGTAGTGGGCACAGAATGTCTGGCTCCGCCCAGGCACAGGGTTCTCTGCCTCAGTCTTCTAAGGAATGCTGAGTGTGTTGTGTAGAAGTGGGTGGGGTGTCTTGCCAGGAAGGGGCTGGTAAGTCTGCAGTGGCTGGCCTTGGGTGTTGCTGGATGAGCAAGCTGGTTGCTATCCAGAGATGTGGGCAGAGTCAGGCAATAGCTTTGGGATTGCTCTAGGAACCTGGGCATCTGGGGACCCTGGTAGGGCTGGACAGAAATAAGGCTGCAAAGGGGATGCCAGCCATGGACAGGCATCCAAATCCTTAGGGGAAGATGCTGGTGGCCGTCTGCAGAGGCAGAGCTGAGAGAAGCAAAGGCTTCTAAAAGCCAGTGCCCTGTAAATCTTGCCTCAGTCTGGGGAGTATGGGCCAACCGCAGTCTCAGTAAAGCACCCCTGGGGTCTTGTGGAGGATTTTCAGGCTGCCTCTTTCCTAGGCTGGACTCTGGGGGTGCTGTATTCCCTGGCAGGGTGAGTGGATTCCTATCACACCTGTGTTCATTCTTTGTCCCTTTATTTCTTCCAGAGCCCCGGAGCTATGTGGAGTCTGTGGCGAGGACAGCAGTATCAGGGCCTCGAACTCAGGATGTCGAGCCCAAGAGCCACAGTGCCCCAGCTGCCCATGCCTATGGACATGAGACACCCCTGAGGAACGGGACTCCAGCTGGCTCCTTTGTCTCCCCCAGCCCCCTTTCCACGAGCAGTCCTATCCTTAGCGCTGACAGGTAAGCCAGGAATGGGAAGTACAGGATGAGAATCTGAGGCTGAGACCGAGGCCTCAGAGGATCTGTGTAGACTATGGATGGACAAAATCCCATCCAGATTGCTACCCTTTGGAGGTCCTTTCTCAAGGCCTCAGGGAGAGTATTTCTGGGCATCCAACCTAAGGCAGCTGGGGAGATGGGCAAGGCTCTCAGGGTGTGCTCCATTCCACTTGAGCGAAAGGGACCAGTGAGCAGTCCTTCCTGTTGCCGGTAACCTAGTGTGTGGAAGGCTGCTCTCCTCAGAGCTTTCGGCTGTTATCCACTTTTTGCAGCAGTCCCAAGAGCTAAGTTTGGCTGTTCTCACTTCTCAGAAGAGACAACTGAGGCTCAAAGGGGCAGTAGTTGAGCAGTGGCACAAACAAGCTTCAACCTATGGGTGTATGTATCTGGAGGTCGTATCTCTTTCTCACTTTGTTCCACCAACCTGAGTGATTTGTATGTAGACAAGAGCCACCTGTGCCCTGCACTGGACCAGAAACAGAGTGCTTAGGGGACAAAGCAGGGGTGAGTGCTTCTAGCCAGGGAGGTGGAGAGGACATTGAAGGATGACATTGAAGGATTCTTCCAGAAGGATGACAGGATGTCTTGGGATGAAGACGTAGATCAAAGGGACAGAGAACTAGGGTGTGTGATGTCGGCACAAGGACAACTCAGAGCATGAAACCCACCAGGGAAGAGCATCTTGGTGTCTAGACACTACTCGTAGCCTCCCTGAGTCAGACAGGGAGGGAATCCCAGGGCTGGGTAGTCGACGGCCAACCCTTCAGCAGAATTCATGCTTGGGGTATACTAGGGAGCTGCAAGAATCGGTGGTGGGAATGAGATTCCATGTTACAGTTGGGAAAACAACACAGGGGAAGAGGCTGAGGTGGGGTTGGGCAAGGCCTAGAGACAGCACCAGGCAGGGGGAGGACAAGGCTAGCAAACAGAAGCAGCATCTCTCCCTTTCTCTTCTAGAACCCACTCTTCCCTATGCAGGGATCTCCATGACCTTCAGACTCCCAGGCTTTCCTCCCTCACCGGGGTCAGGATGCTGCTCACACTTACTCTGGCCCTGCCCAGGCTGGCAAGAGATGAGCAGAGATGTTCCCTCCGGATCCTCATTCTGAACCCTCCAGCTAGGCACACTCCCCTGCTCACACCCAGTCCACCTTTCCTCCCTAGCCCTTTCTTTCCCAAGGTGGAGGCTGCCTGTTCCAGGGGTAGCATGGTGGCAGGGGTCCAGTTCTCGCATTTGTCCTGGCTTCTTACTCATACTGCCTCTGCACTCACCTGGCTCTTTTCCAGGGTTCTGGAAACTCACTTCTGAAACCCCAGAACTCCACCATGGTACCCTCACTCTCATCCCCGCCCTTCACCTCTGCTCAGTACGACACAGCCTGCTACAGTGCTGCTTCATCAAATCTCATCTATTCCCTACTATTCATCTGGCCTTTTTCCTGGCCCTGCCTCTTGCTGGTCGTAGAGCACAGCTTCTTGTACCTGGGGTGCTGGGCTCTGTAAGGCCCCTTCTTTCCCTGGCATGGCCAAGCACCAGCTGCTTGCCACCTTTCTCTACTGGCTGCCTACCCTGGTCCCTTGGCAACCTTGTTCTTTTCCATCACATCATACATGGGCAGAGCCTTGAATCTACTAGCCTGTGCTTGCATCACAGGAACCTCATGGCCATGCACAGGCAGCTTGTGCCATTAGTGACCAGACTGGGGGTGCTGAAGACAGACCTCCAAATGAGCTGAGATCTCCTAACTTGGGGTACCCTTTGTATGTGATTCCGTTCCTTGCTTTTTGGAGTCACCTAGGAGTGAAATCCTAATTTTAGCACTCTGAGAGGATGTTAAAACACCAGGAAAACTGAGTCAAGTTGAGCCCTAATAGAAATGGAGTCAGGTGGCTTGACCATCTCTAAGTTTCTATGGTGCTAAGGGCTTACATCGGGACAGCTGCCGGTGATTGCTTTGCTGTGACTCATGGGTCAGGAGTCAGTGTGGCTGGTAAAGAAAGTGTGGGTTTTGCAGTCAGATGCGGCTGAGTTGAAACCTGGCCTTTTAGACCTCTGTGGTATTGAGCTTACTGCTTAAACTCTCTGGCCCTCAGCTTCTTTTTCTGATGGTTCCATTATGCAATGTATAAAAGCCCCGACTTCCTCCACACTGAGTGGAGCTTTTAGTGGTTGAAGGATGTTGGCCACTCAGCAAAAGTCCACTCTTTATTAAATATCACCCACTGACCTTCCTACTTGCCATCTCTCTCTAGCACTTCTGTGGGCAGTTTCCCATCAGGAGGGAGCAGTGACCAGGGTCCACGGACACCCATCCAGCCCATGCTGGATTCCAGCATCCGCTCAGGTAGCCTGGGGCATCCGAGTCCTGCAGCACTGAGTTACCAGAGCTCTTCACCTGTCCCGGCTGGTGGCAGCAGCTACAGCAGCCCTGACTACTCCCTTCAGCCATTCAGCTCTTCTCCAGAAAGCCAAGCCCAGCCACAGTTCAGTGCGGCCACTGTCCACATGGTGCCTGGGAGCCCTCAGGCACGACACAGGACAGTAGGCACCAACACGCCACCTAGTCCTGGCTTTGGCCGTCGCGCTATCAACCCCACCATGCCTGCTCCTGGTAGTCCCAGTTTGAGCCACCGACAGGTGGTGGGTCCATCTGGCCCTGCTTTCCATGGTAATGTGGTTTCTGGCCACCCAAGTAGTGCAGTGACCACTCCTGGAAGCCCCAGCTTGGGCCGGCACCCAGTGGGAAGTCACCAGGTTCCAGGCCTCCACAGCAATGTGGCTACCACTCCAGGAAGCCCAAGCCTGGGCCGACACCCTGGGGCCCACCAAGGGAATCTGGCTTCCAGTCTCCATGGCAATGCAGTCATTAGCCCTGGGAGCCCCAGCTTGGGACGGCACCTGGGTGGATCTGGATCTGTGGTTCCTGGAAGCCCCAGCTTGGACCGGCATGCCGCATATGGTGGCTATTCTACCCCCGAGGACCGACGACCAACGCTGTCCCGGCAAAGCAGTGCCTCTGGCTACCAGGCTCCTTCCACACCTTCATTCCCCGTCTCCCCTGCCTACTACCCTGGCCTGAGCAGCCCTGCGACCTCCCCCTCACCAGACTCAGCAGCCTTCAGACATGGGAGTCCCACACCAGCCTTGCCAGAGAAGCGGAGAATGTCCTTGGGAGACCGGGCAGGCAGCCTCCCCAACTATGCCACCATCAATGGGAAAGTGTCCTCCTCACCCATTGCCAATGGAATGTCCAGTCCCAGTGGGAGCAGCACAGTCTCCTTCTCCCACACTCTTCCAGACTTTTCCAAGTACTCCATGCCAGGTGCGTCTCTTCTCTACATTTTTACCTGCCCAAGAGTAAGGACATCTGTCCTAGATAGCCCTTGGCAGATGACCTTGGTTGGGTCACTGACTTCTAGGCCTGAGTTCATTGCCTGTAGCAGGAGTTGTATCTTTTTAAAATATGGCTGGGTGGGGTGGCTGTGATGAAGGCTTTGTGCAAGACAAAGAGGATGGACTACTAAGCATGAATGGTATGCTGTTCAGATGGCCATCACCGTCTCTCCTCCTGTTGGGCACATGCTGTGTGGTAGCCTGAGCTAAGTACTCATTTAATCCTTGAGCCGCCTGGGGAACTGGGGAAGTAGGTCATTAGCTTTGCTTTATACAGGAACACTCTAAGGCTCACAGAGTTTCTGCTGCTTGGCTGGCATTATATGGTTACTCAGTGACAGAGCTAACTTCTAATCCAGGCCCAAACTACCCCCAGATGAATGCTCTTGGGACAGGGGAGGTGGCACAGTGGGTGAAGCACTCACTGTCCAAACATGAGGACCAGAGTTTGGATCCTGAGAGCCCATGTAAAACTGAATGCAGTCGTGCATGCTTCTACTCCTGTGGTGGAATGAGGAATGGAGACAGGAGATTGCCCAAAAGCTTATAGGCCAGTTAGCCAGCAGCAATGAACAAGAGTTCCTGCCTCAAACAAGGTGAAAGGCAAGGAATGACACCCAAAATTGCCCTGTGACCTCCACATGCAGACTGTGGCATGGGCACGCACACATGCACGTATGTGCACACATGCACTCATGCATGATAGGAATGTCTTCAGTATGTATTCATTATTTGAGGGACACTGTGACTTAACTGAACTTTGAGACTCTGCTATCCTGCACCTCTATGACTTTTGTCAGCCCCAGTTAACAGTGGGCCAGGTGGGCCAGGGTAAAGGCTAGGGGTGAGATGTTTTAGCTGAGCCTAGTTTCCTTTCTGCAGGATGAGTTCTTCACCCAAGCCTCTAGTTTTGATGTCTTTGCTTCCATGGAGACAGCTTATTCTCTAAACATAAAGTTCAAGGCTTCAGGTGACCTGCACCTTCTCAACCAGACCTTGACCCTGTGTGCAGATACCCTGAATCTACTTATGTCTAAGGAAGATAGAGAAAATTATTAACAGTCTGGGGTGGCCCTGAGGCACCCAGACTCTCTGAGTCCTGTGTCCTTCCCAGGCTCTTCCAAGCTGGGACACTTAGAGTGACCCCACACTCCCCTGCTTCCTGCCACCTACTAGGGACATCTGGTTCCCAGCCCCGATCCTTGAAGGATGCGAAATTTCTAGTAGTTAGGACACTTCCTGTTTCCCACCATCTTGCCTACTTAAAATAGCCTTTGGAGTCAACACAGGAAGGCACACAGGACCACAGCCGCTTCTGACAGCTACTTAGATCAGCCATGGCCGGGCTTCAGAGGAGGGCCAGGCGCCTGCTGCAGATGCTTTCTCTAGCTGCCTAGCCTGGGAAAGGAGCTGCATCTCCTCAGGCCACAGGAGACAGAGCCCAGGTGCCCATGAGCACCAAGGCCCTTGGCTGCAACTGCAGGGTCCTTCTCTCCTAACTTGGTAGCACCTTCAACACCGTGTCCCCTGCTTCAGTCTCTCACAAAGGCCTGGGGATCTGTGAAAGCAGATTGCCCCTTTTTCTTCTTCCTGCCCCTACCCCTGCCCCTTTGTTTTTATCTGCTTTGGGCTGAAGGGTAAAAGAGTGCCCATAGCAAGCAAGGCTAAGTTCAGACACTCCACTGCGTGACTCAGTGATTGTAATTCAAAATAATATTAGGTATATTAGGAAGAACGAAGGTTGAGGACTTTGGAGGCTTGGAGCATAAAGACATCATGATAAGGAGCCAGACACAGTAACACTCACTGCAGTGGGAGGAGGAGACAGGAACATGGCAAGTCCCAGGGGAATGCCACAGTTGGGCTCAATGGTGTCCAATCCCCCTCTACAATGTAGTGTTCTCAGAAAGAGGCTATGGTCTACAGAGCGACTGAGTAGGGACATTGTCTGGCTATGTGTGATACCCTGTAGATGGCCACTAGAGTACTGACCACTCCCTGGTCTAGATGTTGGAGGATGGGAGGGACTTTTGACTGTACTGATGTAGAATGTCACTTTCAGTGTGGGAATCGAGAGGGGATGGGCCACAGGAGAGAGATGTAGGTCTTCTTGTCCCCTGTTCATGGGTATCAGGCTGAGCTTGGGAGGCAAAGCACAAGGAGGATATGTCAACCTCCGGGATGGAAGTGGGGAGGAATTAACTCAGAATCATCTAGGCACAAGGAATGGGGTGGGGAAGGGTTTTTCACCAGCTCGGTGGATGCCTCACCAGGTACTTTAGCTGCATAATGTCCAGGCAACAGTGATGGCTGGCAGGAGGAAGGCTGAGGGAGAAGGCAACTGGGAACCTCCCACCATGTTCTCTGATGTTTGAGCATTTAGCTTTCTGATTTATTTCCTGTGGCCAGCACACACTTGCTAGCTTAAAATAATAGAAGTAGACTGTGTCATAGCAGAGGCCAGAGATCAAAATCCTGCTGTGCAGAGACTAGGACAGACGCTTCTGATGATGTGATCTGCGTCTTCAGACATTTCCATATTCATCTGGTACTGCCCCCATGTGTCTGCTGTCTCTTCCCTACTTTGAAATACACTTGTCATATTGGATTAGGTCTCACCCCAGTCTGGCATGCCTTTGTCGAAATTTGACTATATCCACAAGGACCCTCTTTTCAATAAGGCAACGTTTATAGGTTTGGGGTGTCAGGGTGTTGACATCTTTTGAGGAGCATGCAATGCGACTGTAACACTTTCCTTTTGTTCCCTCCTTTAGACAACAGTCCTGAGACACGAGCTAAAGTGAAGTTTGTCCAGGACACTTCCAAGTATTGGTACAAGCCTGAGATCTCCAGAGAGCAGGGTGAGTTGGGGACACCATTGTTGGTTTGGTGGTCCATCAGAAGACATCATGGAGTCCTGCTCACCATGTCCACCTTGAGCAAGAATTTATTCCTCAGTGCAGTAGGTGGTGGTCACAGAGAGCAGGCTGGAATCAGAGTCAGACAGGAAAAAAGCACTTCCCATGTAAAGTAAAGCTTAGGAGAGAGGGGTCTAGAAGCAGAGCCTTGGAGTGGTTTAGCAAAGCTTTGGCTTTTCCAGGCAAAGTAAGAGCATCTGAAACTGTGATATAAAAATTATCATCATCATCATCATCATTATCATTATTATTATTATTATTATACAAGGGAAAAAAACAAGTTTGGAAAAACAAGTTTTTGTTTTTGTTTTGCTTTTTTTTGTAAATAAAGTTACAGACCAGTCACACTTGCTAGTCAAACACTGTCTGCTTCCTGTCATGGGGCTGTGCTGAGTAGTGGCTGAAGATGGCATGACCTCCAACAATGGCTCTTTATGGCCATCTGCAGAATTTGTCTTGCTTGGTACAGGAGGGCCCTCTGGAGTGTTTACTTACACCAGGACATTGAAAAATGTCATCTCAAGAGAGAAGAGCGTGTCCTCCAGGCCCATGGGACTCAAGCCAAGCCACTGGTTTCTTGATGGCTCTTCTCTTCTGTCACCTCTCATTTCAGCCATTGCACTCCTAAAGGATCAGGAGCCAGGGGCCTTCATCATCCGTGACAGCCACTCATTCCGAGGGGCCTATGGGCTGGCCATGAAGGTGTCCTCACCCCCTCCAACCATCACTCAGCAGGGCAAGAAAGGTAGTGTCAAGGCTGGGGTTTCTTGATTTCTTCAAACTTGTGGGTACTGAAGAGGGTCCTAACTCACCAGGAATGGTCCCTGAGAAGCCAGAGGAGAGTGAATGGTGGTTTTGTGACAGCAGACTGTTAGAACTTGGTGTGTGTGTGTGTGTGTGTGTGTGTGTGTGTGTGTGTGTGTGTGTGTGTGTGTGTGTGTGTATGTGGGTGTGTGTGTTTCATGAAGGGATGGAAGAAGAATGTAGCAGGCTTTCTTTTGGGACAACAACCAGCTCTCATGTAAAGACACAGAGACTTAATATTAGTTATTAATTCTCAGCCTTAGCCTGTGCCTGTCCCACTAGCTCTTTTAACTTAATTTAATCTCTTTCTCTTTGTCTACATTTTGCCTTGAGGCCTTTTACCTTTCTTTCCTTCTGTTATCTTACTCTGTGTCTGGCTGGTTCTCTCTTCTCTTTTTTCTCTTCTCTCTCCTCTCAAGCCTAGATTCCTCTTCCTACTTATTCTCTCTGCACTCCAGCCCCACCTATCCCTCTACTGCCTAGCTATTGGCCATTCAGTTTTCTATTAGACCAATAAAGTTCCTTAGGCAGGCAGGATAAAACAGCAACACATCTTTACATAATTAAACAAATGCAAAATAAACAAATGTAACACACATTTACACAGTTAAAGTACTATTCTGCAATATAAACAAATATAACACATTTTTATATAGTTAAAGTAATATTCAGCGACATAAACAAATGTAGTACATCTTTACATAATTAAAGTAATATTCTGCAACAGAGGAGTGGATGGTGATCCTCATTCCACCGGACTCCAGCCATCTTGCCTCAGTAACCTCTCCCATAGATAGCATCCTACACACTTCAGAAGTCATGAGACAGTGTTGGGACGGTGCTATGACAATGAGTGACCAATACTGTTTCTTCTTTGTTCCAGGAGACATGACCCATGAACTGGTGAGGCACTTCCTCATAGAGACAAGCCCCAGAGGAGTCAAGCTCAAGGGCTGTCCCAATGAGCCAAACTTTGGTGAGCATCCTGGCTTGTCATTATGATCTCGATCCTCAGGGGGTCTGAACCAAGTTCTTTCTGTATTACTGCTGCCAGTCCTCCTAGGTGTGTGGCTTGGCAGAAGGAAGGAACAGCTGCTGTTTTTATAAAGTTTTATTGAGACCTGGCCACACCTCCTAGTTACATACTGAGTAGTGTGGCTCCTCCATGCTGCCAGGTCCCTTTCTGTGTTTGTCTTGCTTAGTTGAGGCCTGACTGTCGGCACATTAAAATAACAGCAGTAAGAACGTCTGTCCTTCTTGTCTACCTATTATGTGAAAGTCACGTTATTCTGGTGTCATAGCAGTTCTGCACAGTAGCTGTCACTCTCCTCATTTTGCACATGAAGAATGTGTAAGTGCTACTTAGGTTCTCTACATAAGCAACAGAGCTGGGATTTTATGCCACAGTTCTCCTACTGCACTCTTCTGATGGGGGCTCTAACTGGAAGGAC
Source organism: Cricetulus griseus (assembly GCF_003668045.3). NCBI lineage: Eukaryota > Metazoa > Chordata > Mammalia > Rodentia > Cricetidae > Cricetulus > Cricetulus griseus. The sequence goes on along the minus strand of NC_048595.1, from coordinate 427,151,951 downwards.
TTAGGGGACATGGTGGCCAAGGAAAGTAGTTAGGTCCCTTGGAATTCCCAGTGTAAAGGGGGGCAAGTTTTCAATTCTGTTGGTGGGGTGGTGATGAAGAAGAAGCTGGAGGCTGGGGTGCGTGCAACTCAGGCCATGGATTTGAGCTCTAACACTGTAGAAAGGAAAACATAAGTGACAGATACTGGAAAGGTGTGGAGTTGGATGGGGTGGGGTTCCTTGTGTCCCCTTTCCAGTATGTCTTAGTCACTCTTCTTGGTGTGCTGTCTCTCCTCACAGGCTCCCTGTCTGCCCTGGTCTATCAGCACTCCGTCATCCCACTGGCCCTGCCCTGCAAACTGGTCATTCCAAGCCGAGGTAAGAGATGCTGCCTCATACTGTCTGCCCAGAATGGAGCCAAGAGGGAGGCAATGCCATCTTCTAATTGTTAAAAAGGGAAGTTATTCATTAAAAAGCTTAACTCCAAGGATACTCATTAATTGCCTGATTGTTTTAGAAAATACTCTGGTGTTTTTTTTTTTTAAAAATTCACACTGAATTCCCAGAAGAGGCCTTATTCTCAGAATGGGGACAGTTACAGGAGGATTATATCCTGGTACATGAGAGGACTTCTCGTGTCAGCTGGCTGTTTGATACATTGAATTATTAATAACCATTGACCAACATTATTAGCTTAAAGGTTCAAATGCAACTTCAGTAACATTAGTAACCGCATAATTTAGACACTAATTCAATTATATCTGTATGGAATTTACAAAATCGTTTGATATTTAAATCATATAAATGGGCAGCTCTCAGAGCACAATGCTTGGAGTTTCTGCAGCCATCCTGGGAACTTGCTAAAATCCAGGTATTTTCAAATTTGTCAGAAACTCTGGGTGAGAGCCAGGCATGGGGCTGCCTGCAGACCTCTGGCCTTAGCAATGCAGGAAGCTGAACCAGGTGGGTCACAGGTTCAAGACCTTCTCTGGCTGCAGAGTGAGTTGAGGTCCCATTGGGCAACACAAAGATCTCAGACTAAAAAGGCAAGAAGAGCAATGGAGATATAGCCCCGTGGTAGAGCACGCCCCCTCCCCCTCCCCGTATGTGTGATACCCAAGGTGCAAGCCGCTGTGCCAGCAAAGCAATGCAGCACACCTGTGGACCAGGGCCAGCAGTCATGTATCCTAACACAGCTGTATACCAAAGTTTAGAAGTACCAATACAAACATCACTCAGTTCTTCTTTTCCTCCTCTTTTTCTTTTTTTCTGATATTCTTTTTATAGGTTCTGTGTTTTGGGTTTTTTTGTTGTTGTTGTTGTTGTTGTTTCTTTTTTTCTTTTTTGGCTATGTAGACTAGACTGTCCTTAAATTCACAATTCTCCTGTCTCAGCTTCTGCAGTGCTGGGATTACAGGCACACACCACATTCCTATTTTGGACATATTTTTAAAGTTTCTTGTTTTAAGTATAATTGAAATAAAGCGTGTGTTTCATGTGACATATAAGGTCATGTGTGTTGTTGTAGGTGCATATCATAGGCTGGTAAAATCAAGCTGCTCAATACATCTGTGAGTTGATTCTAAGTCATTTCAGAATCATAGTTTGTGCCGTGTTGAGCGTCAGTGAATTCACTCGCACATTGGTTTGTACAAAGACACACTGGTGCAAAGTGCCAGTAGTCCCATTGCTCCTTGTCACAGCCTTGCTGTTTGTCACATGCTGAGTTTCAGAGACCCAGGGACATGGGTATCACCATTATCAGTTCATAGACACGTAGCAGCTAGAGCAGTAGGGATTTGAGCCCAGCCCTGCTGGACTGTAGCACCTCCCAGCAGCATGCTGGGGCCTTAGGATCATCTTATATAGGCAGTGCTGACTGCCAAGACCCACTGTGAAGAGTATCCATTGCAGGAAGCATATGCTTGCCTTAGGCCTAGCCAGACTCGTTTTAATTACTGCAGGGTTTTAATTACTAATTGAATTTTTGTCTCAGACCCCACAGATGAATCAAAAGATAGCTCAGGCCCTGCCAACTCAACCACCGACCTGCTGAAGCAAGGAGCAGGTGAGTGTCACCTGAGTTGGGACAAATGCCCAGGCCTGTCTTTCCTGCCCCGTCCCCTCCTGCAGGTGCAGGGTGGAATTTTCTCCCAGATTCCATTTCTGATGCAGTGGCTTTGGTTCAAGGCTTGCCTGAAATTTGTCTGCACCTGCCTCTGCACAGTGGAACCGAGGGATTGTCGGGCACCTACTCTAGCCCCCGTGACTCCTCTTTGGCTCTGTTTCTTCCAGCTTGCAATGTGCTCTTCGTCAATTCTGTGGATATGGAGTCACTCACCGGGCCACAGGCCATTTCCAAAGCCACTTCTGAGACTTTGGCTGCTGACCCCACACCAGCTGCCACCATTGTTCACTTCAAGGTCTCTGCCCAAGGCATCACACTGACTGACAATCAGAGAAAGTAAGCCTGTCTACCTACTTCTTCCTCTCATCCCCCATTTATCCACTTACTCAAGCTCTGACCATCCCTGTACCCATTGCCTGCCTATGTACCCATACATCCATCCTTTCCCCCCACACACACTCATTTGTCCATTCATCCATCTACCTACCCAACCAATCATCCACCGACCCGTCCACCCACCCATTCATGAACCCATCACCCATCCACCAACTTACCCTCTCTTGCCTCCATCCATGTATGCATCTGTTCACTTAGCAAACCAGCCACACGTGTGTGCATGCTTGAGCAGATAGAATACAGCTGAAGGAAGTCTTTGATTTTAAGAGTAGAGGCTTTCTATGTTCTCAGCTCATTCCCTTCCTCCTCCAGTTTTCCCCATTTATCATTTCTCAGTGCCAGTTCCCTCGCCAGCCCCTAGCATGGTGGGGTATGTTTCTACAGCACACATGCCTGTCCCTGTGTGCCTATACCTGGGATATAAGTCCCGGTATGAGGATCTCAGGCCATCCTATTCATATGGAGAGGCTGTATGAACCCATGATAGGCACAGTGATGGGAATGTGGCCTGCCCTGCAGGTGTGAAAGGGCAGTTATTCCCTCACTCACGATGGCACTCTGATATCTCTGCTGCAGGCTCTTCTTCAGACGACACTACCCCCTCAATACCGTCACCTTCTGTGACCTGGATCCACAAGAAAGAAAGTAAGTGTCTGATAGGACCTTTGCTCTATCCCCTGAAGTATGTGTTTGCTGTGTGTGCCTCAGCCACAGCTTTGTTGTGTCCTGAGCAGGGAGAGCGGTTATGTTGGCAACCACTTGAGTCTCCTCCCCAGACCTGCTGACTTTGCCCAGGCTTCACTGTTCACCTCTACATGCTCTGCTGTGTCTCCTCTCTACACGGGAGGTGGGCCTCAGTGTCCTCTCCATTTGATCTTGGGGATGTGTCTCCTGGAATGGGGGCTCCCCTGCCTTCCCGTGGCAGGCCTCCTAAGACAGACACATTGACTTATGGGCATTTTTCCCACAGGTGGATGAAGACAGAGGGAGGCGCCCCTGCTAAGTAAGTGTGGCTTCTCCTGCACTGGTTGTCCTTTGTACTCTGTGGGGGAAATCGGGCACAGGGACAGGCTCTAGGCCAGGGGTCTGATGAGGGCCTGCATGCCATGGTCTCCTAGATTAGGTGAAAGAGAATATAGCCCACATCTTGATGCTAACAGAGACAAGTGTCTAGGCATGGAGTTGGAAGGATTTGTGGGAAGAAACAATACTTTAAAATGGTCTTAAGTGATGGGTGTGAAATGGGTTTAGGGGTAGGAGAGGCTACTTTAGAGAAAGGGGTTGGATGACTCTCAGGCTGCAGGCTTCTGATGACAAGGTGGGTCTGTCAGTTGCTGACATTTGTGGAATGAAGAAATGGAGGCCAGAAGTGCTTGGACCGGGCCAGAGAGAAAGCACCTTGCTTGGGAATGGAGAAAACTGGCTAGGAATCTAATCCTTATCCCGGGGGGTTGGTGGGGGGGGGAGGTGGACTCCAGAGGGGCTGGACAGTCAGACAGGCTGGAGTTTTCCAGTGGGTCAGATAGCAATGCTCAGATCAGGCACAATCGGCTCTGTCTCTGTCCTAGCAGACACAGGTAGAAAGATAGGCCTGTGTGCTTCTATTCTGGGCACTCAGATACCCTTTACCATGCCACAGTCACAGTCAGCCTGGAGAGGGAAGTGCCCTGACTCATTTCCTGGCCTTCAGTGCAGGCCTTCAGGTCCTTCGGGTCCCACAACAGAGCTGAGAGTGTGAAGCTGTTTGAAGTACAGGCCCTCTCTCTCTCTCTCTCTCTCTCTCTCTCTCTCTCTCTCTCTCTCTCTCTCTCTCTCTGTGTGTGTGTGTGTGTGTATCCTCATCATATGCATGTGTGTGCCCTGTTAATACCCATTTACTGTGTGTCTATATGCGTAGGTGTGTAGGTGTGAACAGAGCGTGTTTGTGTGTGCGTGCACAGACACACACAGGCAGGCAGAAGCCAGCCTGGCTAATTTTAGCTGTGTGTGCCATGCATACCCGGCTGAGGGGTTTCCATTGGCATTTCCAGCTGTCCTGATTTCCCCATCTCACTCTAATTAGCAACATGCCGGCTGGGAGGGGCCCTGAGCTCACATTCTGTTCTCTGCGCTCATATTTTTAACTCTGCTTTGCAGAGAGAGAGAGAAAGAGAGAGAATGCTGGATCACTCCCATTGGTGTTGGAGGGGGCAGGAGACAGGTGTGGGGTTCCTTGCCCCTCCTATTTTCAGGGCTTCCCAGCTTCCAGAAGGGGGGAGGTGGTGGAAGACCTGCTTATGTTTGTTTCTGACCACCTAGGAGGCGTGTTTTGCAAGAAACCCCAGATAGGGGTGGGGCTGAGAAAGAACCCAGAGAAGCTTGGCTTGAATTCTTCCTCCTGTCTCAACCCCCTGCACCCTTTCTAACCAGTCTTGTCACTCATACCCAGCTCATCTCCCACCCCCACTCCCCAGGGGAATGTCACCTGCCCTGAAACAAAGCAAAGCACTGTCCCCAGAACTTGGCTTTAAGAGCTAGCCCCAGTTCTAGATGCTTGGAGAGGTGTGGGGGCTGGGGAAACCAGGCTGGACTGAGGCACGCTTTCCTGCCTAGGTTGCCCTCCAGACCTGGGGTCCTTACATAGGCACCCTCTTCTATCCACTACAGGCTCTTTGGCTTTGTGGCCCGGAAGCAGGGAAGCACCACGGACAACGCTTGCCACCTCTTTGCAGAGCTTGACCCCAACCAGCCTGCTTCAGCCATTGTTAACTTCGTCTCCAAGGTCATGCTGAGTGCTGGCCAGAAGAGATGAATCCTGGAGTCTTTGCCCAAGGCCAGGGCACTGGGGATGGGGTGTGTGGGAAGGGGGATCTTCGAATCCTGACCACCTTGAATCCAGAAAGAGGACTTTGGGTTGACTGTGGAGAAGGAGAGAAGAAAGTGCAATGGTGGGAGAGGGAAGTGAATTGGGGAGGGGAGGGGAGGGGCGAGGGCTGAAGAGAATAAAGGAGGGAGAGAGGAACTCAGAATCCCCTGTACAGATGGAAGCCACACCTCCCAAAGCCTCTCCTACTAGCTGGGGGACCTGGCTCCCCTCCCCCACAGGCCTCTCTGGGGGACCAGATTTCAAGGAGCAATGAAAAAGCTTGTTCTCCCTAACCCTCCTGCTTTGAGAGAAGAAACCTAGCTGAGACTGCTTCTCTGGAGGTATTGGCTGCCAAACCCAGCAGCCAGCGTGTGACATCAAGCGGTGACACTTTGTTACCTTTGGCTTACCTGAGGCCCCCCACCCCCACCCCGAGGTCTGTGCTTGCTCTGACTTCTTATGTGCCCCCATGCACTCATCAATACCTGCCTCTATCCACTCGAATTACAAACAGCTCTGCTTGTCTGTGTCCTTGTGATACACATATACACACTGACCAAAGAAGGCTAGGTATATGGGTGGCAGGGTGCCAGGTCAGAGACAAGCTGTCTCCTGCAGGAGCATAGCATTATGGGTAACAGATATCTCTCTGTTTCTACAACTGCCCTCTAGTGGCCCTGGGGACCTCCAGCTTGTCCCCTGTAGAGACCCTGGTACAGAGGGCGTAGCCATCCTGCAGCATTAGCCTGTTCTGTCTCTTTGAGACTGAAGCTAGGCTGGAGGAAGAGGCAACGCCCACAGTCTTGGGAAAGATCCCCGTGAGGAAGGGTGCTATCTTTCCTGTGGTTCGCGGTGAGTTGGGCGCGTGCACTGACAGTGTCCAGGACTCTGCCTTACACCCTTCTCAGCCCAATCCTGGCCAGGAGTGCCTGCTTTGTACTTGCTCACCTGCTTGAGGCCTACTGGTGGATGGGAGCTGTGCCTTTCTGACCTACCCTGTCCCATATGGTTGGCTTATCCCAGGAGCCTGCTTCCCAAAGTCCTATCCAGGGCACCCGGGGAGGTCTGGATCCCCCCCTTCCCCCTCTGTGTTTTGGGGTCTGACTGTTGCAGACACCCTTCTGGCTGGGCTGTCCAGGGTGACATCATAGCACCTCTGGGGATGCTGCTGGAGAACCACATGGTCCTCCTACAATGCCAAAGCTTCCCTGTTCCCCTTCTGCCTCAGTTTCCCCAGCAGAACCATGCTTTCTATGGGACAGAGGACAGAAGGTATGAATTTAGGCCAAAGGTCCTATGATCCATTTATGGTGTTGGGAAGGCCCCTGTCACCACTCAGGCTTCCACTGAAGCCCATGGGAGTCCCTAGGGGTGGCATTGTATTGATATATAAATATATATAATATATACATGAGACATACTGATAGAATCTGTAAGCTAATAAAAATATAAGAAAAGGTTAAAAAAGAATAGGTAAATTGACAAGAAATATTTATTGTTTCCCCATATTGCTTTATTGTCCCTGGCCACAAACTGTTTCCATTTCTTTTCTAATGTGTAAGCAGAGCCTGAATTGCAGGGGGTCTTTATATTTCAAATAGCCCAGGGCTGGCCTTGGCCTTGACCCTGGTCTTGGCCTCTCTAGGCTACACCTAGGACTTGGGGATGACATGCTTTAGCTCTTTATTCTCTGGCAAGCGGTAGCCCAGCTGCCAGCATCTTGGGTGTGTGGACAGCTGCTTCCATCGCCACAGGTCTGAGCCAGCGTGTGTTTGGGGATGCAGGTGTGTGTGGCCTTGGTGTGTGCATCTCTTGGATTTTTTTCCTCTTCCAGGGAGCTTTGACTGTATGGATATCGTTTTGAGGAACTAGAAAGAAGAATGTCTAGGTTAGGTGGGGATCGTGAGCAGAGGCCCCTATGGGCCCCTCTTCCCAAAGAATAATAGGGCTTAGTGATCAAGGTCCTTCTAAAGTGTCCTTCCCTATGAGATACTCAAGGTGAATGTCTCGATTAACCCTTTCCTCATTCCCCAGTGAACCCCACTTCTTCCCAAGCTAGAAGAAGAAATTCCTCATCCCTTTCTTTGTAAATACCCTTATCCTGCTGCACAGCCTGGGGCCACGGCTTCTCCTGGCTGCAAAGTTCACTCGAGCCTTTGAGGAATGTCAGAGCCTCTGTACCCTGCCTTGGGCCCCGCCCCAGTCTGGGGCCAACAACTTTTGTATATGGTTTCACCTTCTCATGCTGCACTCAGGCCCAAGCCAAGTGTGAGTGAGCCATGTGGAGGACCAAGGTGGATGCTGGGAAAGTGGGTGCCTCCTTCCCAGCATGCCTCTAGAAGGAATGGACACCTGAGTTTGGCTTTCCTGGAAGAGCGTTGGAGAAGGGGCCTCAGTTCTTACACTGGGAACCACACTGTAGTCTGCCCTTTTTCCCACTGTGATTCTCACAGATGGGGCTCTGCACATTCATGCACGCACACAAACACACACACATACACAAACACACAGACCACATACCCTCTCACCACTCCAAATACAACCTATTCTTGCCAAAGATTTCCTTCACAAAAGAGCACTTTTTTACCCATTGTTTTTTTTTTTTTTTTTTTGTGAGTGGTCTGTTTTGCTGTTCTATATTGTTGAGACTGTATGTCAGCAGAGAGAGTGCTGTCTGCTCCTAAATGTGAGTAAAAGAGGGCTAAGGAAAACAAGAGAACATGGCCACCTGTGATGCCATCAACAAGACCCCTCAGCTACAGCCCAGGTCAATACTGCCTCTGGCAACTCAGAAGATTGCTGAGATTGGCCTGGGGCCTTATCCTCCCAGATATCTGGAGGTGAGATATCAGAGAGGCACATTGATTGAACCAGGTTTGGGGGAAGGGAAGGCCCGCATACTTCTGGGCTAGAATACATTGGACAGATGGCCTCAAAGGGAAAGCTGGGAAAAATTAGCAATTGGATATTGAAGTCACTATTGTGCTACTGTGGACCCCTGTCTCTTGTTCAGCCATGTCTGAGGAACGAATTCACATCTTAGGTTTGGGAAGGCCATTTGGGTCCCTTTCATAGCCTATCGCCAGCAGCTTAGATGGCTTCAAACATGATTGCCAGGATTTCCGGTACACCCTGGCTTTGGGGAGTCCCTGGAGATATCTATCTAGGGGTGTAAAGAGGACAGCCCTATGTGTCCCTCTAGAAAGGGGCTTTCAGGAGAGAGAGAGAGACCTTGCACTAGGTCTGAATAGAAATGAACCAGGCTCCTGCTGTCAGGGAGTGTGAGTATACAGCATCCGCCCTGCTCTGGGTTTTCTCCATCCTACCTTCCAAGATTTCTGATCCCCCTTTCCCAGCTTCAGACCTTGGGGAGATCCATCCAAGGGAACCAGTCCTCTCTTGCCTCCATGCCTTGGGTCCTTGAAGAGCTTGGATCCAAAGCTAGGGCCACCCCTGCACTTAGGCCGTGGCAGAAGATCTCGAGACTGGTGTTTCCGTGGTCATTGGTGACAGGATGTATGTGTGTATGTGGGTGTGGGTGTGTAAGTGTGTGTGTGGGTGCATGGTTTGCTCTCTTTAGGGAACTTCGAGCTGGGAGATGGAGGGATGTTGAGTTCAGTGTGACCCAGTAGTTAGAAGAACCAGGAGGTGAGGCCTGATGGGCCACAGATTATTAGTGTTTTAGTGCTGGTGATGGAGGGACAGCCACATAGGATAAGACTCAGCAGGTCTCTTCCTTGTCTCCTGTTTCCTCAAATGGCTGAGAAGCTGGAGGGTCTCAGTTAGTTTCCATGCCGGGTCCCCTCACATCAGCATGGCCACTGAAGTTCAAGACGCCAGTGTTCACAGCCCAGCCCTCCCTGTGCAACCCACATTTGGCTCGTATGTGTGTGAGCACGTTGGGGTGTGCATGCAGTATCTCCCCACTTTCTCATTCAAAACAAATGTAAGAAGTTCCTCATGTTCTTGGTTATTCCAACCCTGCCTCCCAGGCCTTCTGCTGGGAGATCCAGAGTCCATCCCCTGCCTCCCAGTCCCCTGCGCCCCCAGCCCCTCCCAGCCCTCTGCTGTGTATTTATAGATGGAAATATACTTTATATTTTGTATCATTGTGCCTATAGCCTCTGCCACCTTGTATAAATCCTGTTGTACGCTAAGTGTTCTGGATATGAATGTATGTACACTGATGCTACCCCCCCTCTGTACAGCTGCTTAGTCTCTTACAATCCATTGTATGGCTTTATAAATGATAAAGTGAAACACAATACCCAGGCTGTCATCTAGCTGTGTTTGGGCTCAGCTGGGTCTTCACAGGGCAAGAGGGGTTTTGCCTGAGCATCAGAGATGAGGGTCTTCAATGATGCTTCTGGGAGCCCAAGCGATGGCCCCAGCACTCATCCTGTTCATCATGATACTCATAGGGACTCCTAGCTGAAAATGAAGTTCAAAGAGTAAAACAAGGAGTGCATTGATTGGCCTGAGTGGCAGAGGCGGGGTCCAGGAGCTCAAATGACAAAAATAGGAATTTGTCTCCATCTTGTGGTTATCAGCAACTTTGTCCAGGTGTGAGGCCACTCCAGGCTTTCACCTACCTACCCTCTTCCCCCATGCTCTAAGCCAGCCTACACAAATCCTCACTGACTCTGAGAGAGCCTGCTTGAACTGAGAACTCTATATCTGGGCTACACAAATGCCTTCAGGGCCTTCTGAAACCACAGGATGGGGGACGGGCAGTCCTGGTGGGCTGTGGCTTCTTCGAGGCATGAGCAGAAACTGTCAGGCAAAGTGACTGGGTGCCATCAGTTGAGACCCCTGAAGCTCATGGCTGCCTAGGGGTTCCGAGTGAGCTCATTGGAACTCAGGAATTTTGGGTGGTTCCTACCAGGGCATACAGAGCACTGCGGGCATGGAGGGCTTCTTGGTGATCCAGAACCTTCATGGGACTCAGATCCCTACTCCACAGAGCTCTCCAAAGTCCCGAGAAGAGTCTCAGTCAGCTGACCTGAGCAAGCATGGCAGCCTTGGCACACTTGTGGGTATTGAAACTCCTTGGCACTCTTCAGCAAGATAGGACCCCATGGAGCTTTTGTATAGACTCCTTATGGTTTTATTTTTTTTATTAGTTCAAATTAGGAACAAGCTTGCTTCACATGTCAATCCCTTCTCCCTCTCTCTCCCCTCCCCCAACCCCTCATCTATCCCTCACCCTATCTACTGTCCACTCCCCAGGTAGGATGGGGCCCTCAATGGGGGCTCCCCAAAGTCTACCACATCATCCTGGGCCGGGCCTAGGCCCTCCCCCATGTGTCCAGGCCGACAGAGCATCCCTTCACATGGGATGGGCTCTCAAAGTCCCCTCTTACATCAGGGAAAAATACTGATCCACTACCAGGGGCCCCATAGAAGGCAGAGGCCTCTCATTGACATCCATGTTCAGGGGTCTGGATCAGTCTCGTGCTGGCCTCCCAGGCAGCAGTCTGGGGTCCATGTTCTCCCCCTTGCTCAGCCAGCTGTTTCTGTGGGTTTCACCAGCCTGGTCCTGACCCCTTTGATCTTCATTCCTCCCTCTCTGCAACTGGGTTCCAGAGTTCAGTTCAGTGTTTAGCTGTGGGTGTCTGCCTCTGCTTCCATCAGCCACTGGATGAGGGCTCTAGGATGGCATATAAAGTAGTCATCAGTCTCATTATAGGGGAAGGGCATTTAGGGTAGCCTCTCCACCATTGCCTAGATTGTCAGTTCGTGTCATCCTTGTAGATCTCTGGAAATCTCCCTGGTGCCAGATGTCTCCTAGGACCTATAATGGCTCCCTCTGTTAATATTTTTTTATTTTTATACAGAATTTAAAACCAAGAACACTTCAAAAATATAAATTTACTCATAAAACAATACTAAATTTACACATTGAGTGTGGAAATGAATGGCATTTTCTAAAGGAAGCATTAGGTAGCATTGTTTGGCATGACTTAAAGCCTCTGGCCTCTGCTGTTGTCTGCCACTCCTTCTCCTGTGACAAGTCCTTGAAAGGAACTGTATCCTTGGGGAAAAAAAACAAACCAAAAGACTAATAGTGGCTTAACAGCACTGTGAAATAGTTCTGATCTCACAGTCCCTGAAAAGGGTTTCAGAGACCCCAGGCTCCCAAACTGCTCCCTGACCTCCTCTTATCTACAAGGGACACAGTTGGAGAGGCTGAGCCTATCTGGTGGGGACAGAGTGTGCCTGTATTCCTATTGCCTGCCAGGTGTCATGTCCCATATCCTGAGGGACACACCAGGAAACCAAAGCTCTGTGAAGTTACCTTGTCTTCTCGGAGTGAGAACAAATGGTCAAATGAGGGCTGGAGCCTGAATCAGCAGGCACAGGAATGTGTTTCCTCAATCAAACAGGTGTACCAATCCTCCTGCCCATTCCACAGATGAAAAGACTGAGGTTCACAGAGGGTGAGGCACTTGCGCAGAGTCATGACCCTGGGATAAGTGGCAGAGCTGGGCCGTGAGCCTTCCCTCTAGGCCCTTCATAGCTCAAGACCCTCTGGGAGAGACTAGATCTGGTGAGCAATGGGCATACCTGAGGTCATACAGGTGTGACAGGTAGGTAGTCAGACTGACTTCCCATAGAGGGACCAGGGCTCTTGGGCTTGGGATGAAGGAGGTCAAGAAGACATCCTTGTCACCCAGAAGCACAGGAATGTGATGAGCTCGAGTCCCTGAAGTCTGAGACTGCCTTGGGGTGCAGGAACGCTGCATTGGGAGCAGGGGATGGTCAGAGGCCACTGCTGGGGGGCAGGGAGTGCAGTAGGTGGAGATCCTTCCTGCATTGCTGAGCCTTGCCAGCCTACCCTTCTATTCCTCATCCCCTTAGTGGACATGGTGCTAGGATTCTGATACATTCCAGGCATGGAAGGGACCCCAGTGCCTCTCCTGCATCCTTTGGGCCAAGCCCCATGAGAAAGGAGGAACTGATACCATTGGTTAGGGTTAGGGCTAGGGCTCTTGGTACCTACCTACCCTCTAGCCCTGAGGCCACTCATGCAGGGGAAGGCCTCCATACCCTTCCTGTAGGGACTGTGGAACCAAACACTGTTTTCTTACTGCATTTCATCTATCCATCCATCCATCCATCCATCCATCCATCCATCCATCATCTCATGTAGTCAAGGCCAACCTTGAAATTGCTATGTAGCAAAGTCTGGCCTTGAACTTGTAATTTTCTTGCCTCTATCTCTCAAGTGCTGAGATTGCAGGTGGATTCATTTTTGCCTTTTCTTTTCTTTAAAGGAATATTGTAGTAGTTCTCAGTTTCTGACAGTTCAGAACACAGCATGGTCCATTTATAACAACATTGATAAGGCATGGAACCAAATGTATGAGTGTGCATATGTGTACACACCCCACAGATAATGCACACCCAGACAATATCACACATGCCCCCACACAAAAATGTGCACAAATAGACATTTGCCTGCATAAAGATGCACATACAGACTCACATGCATGACTGTGCAAGCATATATAGGCATGCACACATATGCACAAAACAGATCCAGACCCACAGACACTTATAGGCATACAGCACATACAGCATACAGAGATGCACACATCAGAGGCATGTACAGGGGATGCAGTCCCACATGTGTGCTCTTTCTCCACGTAGACATATACTTTCCTATCCCTTCCCATCAGTTGTCTCAGGATCCAGCCTTCTGATCCCTGAGACAATTCCAGAGCATCTCTCATGGATACTGGGACTGTGAGGTCAGGGCATGGTGCACAAATGTGTGGGTTCAGATGAGCTGGTATGCTGATTAGGTTTGTGCCAACTTGGCACACACTAGAGTCATCTATGAAGAGGGAACATCAGTTGAGGAGCTTCTGCCATCAGATTGGCCTGTAGGCATTTTCTTGATTAATAATTGGTGTGGGCAGCGCAGACTACTGTGGATGGTGCCACCCTTGAGCAGTTTGTCCTGGGTTGCATGAAAGATGCAAGCTAAGCAAGTCAGGGAGAGCAAGCCAGTCAGCAGCACCCCTCTATGGTCTCTGCTTCAGTTCCTGCCTCCAGCATCCTGCTTTGAGTTCCTGCTCTGACTTCCCTCCATGATAGACTATGAACCTATGAACTGTAAGCTAAAATGGACCCTTTCCTTCCCACGTTGCTTTCTGGCTGCAGTGTTTAGCATGGCAGTAGGAAGCAAACCAAGATAGCTGAAGTTCTGTGGAAGAGGGCAGAGCCATGCACTAGGAGTGGGAGAATGGAAGGAGGGGATTAAGCAGCCTCTGCTATCAGGAGATCAGTCAGCTCTGGACCCCACAATGCTTTCTGGCACTGGTTCTCAACCTGTGGTTCTCGATCACCGGAAAACACACATTTCCGATGCTCTTAGAAATCCTCGACTATGAATTTATTTTTGTTGCTACTTCAGAACTGTAGAATTGCTACTGTGTGGTGTCTCGGTTCCTAAGACCGCTGGAAAACGTTTTCCAATGGTTGAGACCCACAGGTGAGGAACCGGAACTTCAAGGGCAGTCAGGGTGGAGACCAGCTTGGAAAGGAAAGGGGACCTAGGGGGTGGGGAGCTCCAAGGACACCCTTGGGAGGTGCTGTCCCTGTATGGCTTCAGGCACAGCTGTGAGAGTTGTCAGGTCTAGAAGAAGTCATATACAGACTGGATGTTACCAGAATTATGGACAGAGCCTGGACACTGCCAGCCCTAACAAGGTGGGCTCAGCCACCCGTCCTCATCGGCAATTTAAAAAACGGAGGAGCAGTGACTCCTTTTTCCAACTTTAGAGTCATGGCACGAGGCTTAGGCTGAAACAGAGGTACACAGAGCTAAGCAGTATGGACAAAGTGTCCCACCCATGCCCCTCACCACTGCCTCCACTCCAGACCTCAAACAGCCTGGCAAGTTATAAGACCCTGTGAAATCTCTTAGGCGGAGACAAGCTTCACCTTTGGCTGCCCCCAGACTCCAGCCCAGCCGGACACTCTTGGGGAAATTCGAGTTCTTTGGAGATTCATTGTCTCAGTGGTTTGGTAGCTGGAGGGAGGGACACACCTATCTCTACTTAGAATATCTTCATCCCTGTCTGGACAGTTAGAGTTGCAAAGCATCTTAGACATTCCCCCTCTCCCTCCCTTCCCGCTGCACTGTGACCTTTTATAAAGGGGGCTGGCCTAAGACCAGACATACAAGATTTGGCCCTAGCTTTGGTGGGCTCTCAAGAGGGTGAGAACCCTCTTTCTTTCCTGGGCCTCAGTTTCCTCATCTGCAGGATGGGTATGTTTTGCCACTAAAGTGTTAGCCCATAGACTGAAACTACACAGCATGAGTGTGATCTGCCACTTACTATGGCTCTGTAGACCCCGAGAAATACACGCTACTGGGTCTCGCTGGGCCTCTACCTCCTCCAGCTTCCTCCACAAGCTTGATAGCCTTCAGAGAGACTTGGCAGTGAAGAGGCTGTGTAGACAGCTTTTACCAGTCAACGATATTGATCTGAGTGGTTCTCAGACTCCAGCCCACAGGTTAGGGAGTGGGGTGCAACTGCCTCTGTGGCTCCAGCTTTTATGGGACCTGGAAGATCATCTCTTGGCCATCAGGACAGGATGTCCGGGTTCCCTCAGCCTCTGTCCCCTCCCTCTCTCCCTGTCTCCCTCCCTCCCAGCTTCCCAGGCCCTACCCTCCCTACATCCTGCACTTGGGGTAATGCACATGGCTCAGGGGACCTGACTGATTTGGGTTATCTGGAGCTGGGCCTGCATAGGAGCCCTTTATACAGGGAAAGGACAGGTCCTTGAGGAGGGTGGTGGGAGGCTGCCAGGGAGGGATGGAAGAAGCATGAGTCCATGAAGATTCAAAGAAGGGGACCTCAGAGCCATTGTGGGGTAAGTCAAGTCAATCACTTGGCTAATTCAGTAGATGTTAAATGAGCACTTGTTGTGTGCAGGCACCCAGTTTGGCAGCAAGCAGCATTGGGGGCCTGTCCCCACAGTGAGTGCCCCTTTGGGTCCAACAGAAGGGTCCAACATTTTGACACAACACAGCATTGTCATCTATGTAGTTCACACTTGAGAACCATGTGACTGAATACAACAAAAAAAAACAAAACAGCAGAAGTCTTCCAGGGGCAGATTGGACACACCTGGAAGAACCAACAGGTAGATCATGCCAATGCCATAAGCAGCATGGAGGAAGGGGCTTGAGTTTGCAAGTGGGTCAGGCTGGTCTGGGGAGAGCAGAGGTGGACCCAAGGACATGGCATGTTTCATGGTGAGAGTTCAAACAGCGACCAAGAATTGTCTGGGAAGAGGAGGGGAGGGTTGTTTCAGGTGGAGGGAGCATGTGTCAGGGACAGGAGGGGTTTGAAGCATCTGGCCCTATATACCTCCCCACCAGTAGCAGCCTTTATAATGGAACTCGATGTTCATTTGCAGACAAGACAGGATAGTGGTTATGGTGGTTGAATAAGAAAGACCCCCATAGATTCATGTGTTTGAATGCTTGACCTATCGGGAGTGGCACCATTAGGAGGTGCGGCCTTGTTGGGGGAAGTCTGTTACTTTGGGGGTGGGGTTTTGAGGTCTCATATGCCTAAGCTATGCCCAGTGTGGATCTCAATTTCCTTCTGCTGCCTATAGATCAAAATGTAGAATTCTAAGCGCCTTCTCCAGCACCATGTCTGTCATGCTTCTCTCCATGACAACAATGGACTAAACCTCTGAAACTGCAAGCTACCCCAACTAAATATTTGCCTTCATAAGAGTTACCATGGTCATGATGTCTCTTCACAGCAATAGAAATCCTAAGACCGCGGTTAAAGGTACAGGTTCTGGTGTTTATAATTTGGCCGCCATCCTTACTAGCCGCTGGGCTTTCCTTTGCTTTTATTTCCATGGGATATAGTACCTGTAAAGGGTGTCTGTTGGAATTGAGTGTTTTTACTGTAAAGCCATAACTAGGGCTCGAGGAGACAGCTCAGTGGGTAAGAGTGCTTGCTGAGCAAGGCTGTGTGTGCATAAGCCCAGTGGAGACAGAAGGATCCTGGGAGCTTGCTAATCAGCTAGCCTAGCCAAAATAGTGGGGGTTTTGTTTGATGAGAGAGAGAGACTGTGTATTAAAGGGATAGGGAGAGAGCAACAGCTAACATCCTGGCTTCGCCATGTGCTCAACACTAGGACACACATGCTCATGCAGCATACATACATACCTTACACACATAATAATAGTAACTAAAACATTAAACATTGTTAACTATTATCTATGCTTGGTATTTTTTTTCCTCATTAGATTCTAAGTCCCTGAGGGTGCAGACTGAAGCCCTAGGGCAGTGCGTGACAGATGGGACACCCTCTCCTGGTGTACAGGCAATGGTTTTCTGCCACGGTCTGCATGGCAGGAGTCTGGAAACCTGATTGAGGCCGTGAAGGAATGGAGAGAGGACAGGCACATGTACAGAAAAGCTGGGCCAGGTGGGCTGTGCTGGCTGTGATGGAGGGCACTGATTATCATAACAACTGGGTACCTCAGTACATTTGTTATGTACAGCACCCGGGGAAAAGTTGGCTAGTCTTGGTAGGAGGTCTCTGTGGGGGAGCCGTCTCAAGACTGTAAACATTAGGGAGAAGGAAGCTGCCCTTGCTGTTTTCTTGCACACACTGATCAACTGTTTGTGAACCCTTACACTTGGACCAGAGGAAGGCACTGCCATTCTGAACCTGATGAGAGGGAGGCTTCACCAGTTTCCCGTGGAGTTGAGGCATTGGTCCTTGACGAGGCCATGCCTATGTCACCAAGTCACATTTGCTCGGGACATTCACTTAGGCTTCTTGGGCTCCCCACAAATGCCTTCAAGATTAGTGTGGGCAAGGGAGTTGGGAGGGGAAGGAGACTTAGTCACCATGTGACAGTAAGAGCAGAGGACATATTTGAAGTTCCCAAGTAAAGGGGACTTGATTCAGGGCCAATGAGATCTTAAAATGGTGGTGTTATTTTAGTTTTTTTTCCTTCCTGTGTAACTAGTAGAGGTCCTTGAGTGCAATAGGCAAGTCCTCTACTACTGAGTTATATTTCCAGCCCCCATTTAAACTTTTTTAAAGACAGGGTGTGATGCCAGGTGGTGATGACATGCACCTTTAATCCCACAGCACTCAGGAGGCAGAGGCAGGTGGATCTCTGAGTTTGGGGGGCAAGCCTGGTCTATAGATTAAGTTACAAGATATCCAGGGCTACACAGAGAAACCCTGTCTTGAAAAAACCAGTAAGGATGCTGAGCGGTGGTGGAGCATGCCTTTAATCCCAGCACTCAGGAGGCAGAGGTAGGTGGATCTCTGTGAGCTGGAGACCAGCCTGTTCTACAAGAGCTAGTTCCAGGACAGCCCCCAAAGCCACAGAGAAACCATCTTGAAAAACAAACAAACAAACAAACAAACAAAAAAACCCAAACCAAACCAAACCAAAACAAAACAAAACCCCAAAAAACAAAAAATAAAAACAAAAACTAGTAAGGAGAAGGTGTGGGAAGGAAAATCCAGGAATATGGATGTATGCGTATTGATCACTCAGAGAAGGGGGTGGCTACAGTGCTGAGGTTCCAGGTTGGAAGGGAGACTTTGGAGGGGGCAGCACCATGACAAGGAATGAAGGTACAGGCTGGGGTGTGGAGACTGAGGCATTACTAGACTCCACTTTGGGGTGACTTGTTTGTGGAAGCACCCAACTTGGAGGCCCGGAGGCCATGCCCATGCTTAGGGATAGCTGGGCTACTCCCTCTGGGCAACACACTGACTGGTTCAAGGACAAGTATCAGACTCTCCTTGGATCTACAGGAGAAAGGTTCTGGGCTGGCAGCAGGGTGAACCCACCATTGCCACTGAGGCTCCCCAGGAGCAGGAGGCAGCTACCTTGGACAGGAAGGGACAGGAACACCAAGGATGCTCCAGGATTGCAACAGTGGCTCAAGAGCTTCAGAGTGGCCTAACTCTCAGGCCCACCCCGAACAGATGGACAACTCAGAAATGATGTCTGGGTATTAGAAACCAGAGGACCAGATGTGCCTGTCCCAAGGCTGTGGCTCTATTTATTCCCCAGGATGTCTAGGTTCTTGCTGGCTCAGTAGAGAGGGTTATTATTTATTTATTTATTTATTTATTTATTTATTTATTTATTTTATTTATTTTTTGTGGAAAAGAAACTGAATAACAAAAAGATGGTTGGGTAAGCCATTTGTGGTGGCTCATGCCTATAATCCTAGCACACAGGAAGCTGAGGCAGGAGGATTGCTGTGAGTTAGAGGCTAGCCTGAGAGAACATAATGAAACTTGTCCCAAAACACCAAAGAGAGTGGGGGGGGGGAGGAAGGAAGGGAGGAAGGGAAAGTAGGGTTGTGTATTTGTGGGTTATGTTGCGCCCTCATATCCAGGCATTGTAGATGGGTGGGTAAAAGCCAGAAACTGGGGAATGTGGTGTGTAAGAAGGAGGGCCCAGAGGGTTTTGGGAAGGAGACAGAGGCTTCAGGGAGGAGGGGTTGGGGCGGAGTGGGCGGGGAAGGGGAATCTGGGGAGTTTCTCTGTAGAAGGCAATGTCCAGCCCCTACCTTTGGTGGAACTGAATGCACTCTTGTGTGAAGGTCCTTGAATCTGGCCTCACAGAGGCCATCTTGCCCTCTTTGGAGACAGGGTGACAATGGAGTGGGAGAGTGGTGGGTGAGGATGCCAGCTGTGTGTGTCTCAGAGAAGCCTCTTATGCTCACAGAACCTGGGGGCCAACTGAGGCTGGAGGTGGGGGGCAGAGTCCGGCTACTAATCAGAGTGTTTTTGAACAGCGTTCCCTTTGCGTCCAGTTGTCCACTTGGGCACAGGTTTCCTGAGCATCTGTGGGAAGGAGGCTAGTGGTGGGGATGAGGGGATTTTTGCCTTGCAGATCCATTCTGGGTAGCTGTCCTTGGATCTTTGCCTGTTGCTGTGGTATCCGCAGGTGACAGGAAGGAGCCCGTCCCTCCAAGGCTAGGAACAGCAGAGCTCTGTTGCCACAGAGATAAGGGAAGTGAAGAGCAGGTACATCTGTGCAACCGTGCGTGGGGCGAGGACGGTGCGATTCCAAGTGGCCCCGGGCTTTGTGTGTGCGTGATGGTGACACTGCCCTTCTTCTCTGCTTCCTCCCTGCCTCTCCTAGTCCAGAATCCCAGAGTGGATTTGGGAGGTAGCAGCTGAACCAGGTAAATGGAGCCAACCAAGAAGATTCTAGAGAGAGGGTGTTGGTCTTTATCTAGATAGAAGCTTGGGACCGATAGGAAGGGCTGACAAGCTCCTGCTTCCATTCCTGCTGCCCTCTGTCTTCCCATGCCAGCACCTGAATCTTCCACTTCCTGTCTGCATCACCTACTTCAGTCTCTCCGTCTGTATCCATGTTTCTCATTCATATGGCTCCTGGGTCTCCAGGCAACCCTTCCTCAGTCTGCACCGGAAGAGGACCTGCTCCTTGCTACAGTTGCGGAGAGGGGAGGGTGGAGACCATAGGGCAATCCCTTTCCAGGGATCTTCAGGGATGGGAAGGGATGGCTTTTAGAGTGTGGAGAACCACAAGAAGACTCTGGAGTGTTCAGACGGGGCTCAGGGTCTGAGATCCTCCCCCACAACGCTAACATTTTATAGCATTTTTCATGACCCTCAGGCGCCCTCCAGTGGCAACCTAGGAAATTGTGGTTCTTCCAAGAGGAAGTAAACGTGGGCAGCTACTGAGTCCGCTTCCCCTCTGGCCATCATTAATTATGTGCTGGAGGCTGGGAGTAATTGGGTACTTAGATGTAGGTTGTTCATTAAAAGCTCCTGGTGGGGGCAAGGACAGAGACCCAGTGGCCTACCTTCCTATTCCCAGTTCCAACTAGAGCTCATTTAGCCTACATGGTCAACCTTTTGGGGCTGAGCTGAAGTCCTCCCTACCTTGGTGGTCATTGGTGGATGGAGCCAGTGAGGAGCCCTGAATGTCCCCAGTAGGAGGGGCCCTGGATGGGCAGTCAGTGACTGGGGCACGTATGTCCTCTTTCCTGTAATTCTCTTGGTTGTTCGGCATCTCTGGTATTTCCTCTAACCCATCATGGCCTGCACTATGAGCTCACTTCCTGGACACACAGGAAGCCAGCCTTCTGTTGTCCCTCTATGTCAAGCTGGAAGAGAAGGCTGTGGCTCTTCTCTGGCAAACTGTGTAGTGTTGGTTTTCATGAGAGCCTTCACACGATTTGACACCCTAAGGTTCTACTCCTCCATCCCCAACACCTTCTCATGTGAGCACCCCTCTGGAGGTCTGGAGTAGAGGTGTCTCTATGCCTGCTTTACTCTTGCATTTCCAAGTCACTGACACCCAAGGAAGAAAATGGCAATGATCTTCCACTCCCCTTGCTCTCCTGCCCGCACAGCTGCCAGGCCTCCTTGCCACACTGTCTGGGGCTCTACAAAGGTGAGGCAGCAACTGATAGAAAATAGCAATTAGAAAAAAAAAAAAGAAACAGAGGCATTGCAGGGTTCTCTCTCACAGGCAGTGGCTGTAAACACAAGCAGAGGTCCAAGCCACCAACTCTCTGCTTCACCCTGTAGTGATACCTTCCAGTGTGCCCTCTCTGTTCCCAGGCTCAGCACTGTCCTCACTCAGGTGTTCCCAGGTATTTGAAATCTCTGTGGCTCACTGTTCTTGTCATAATGAGTGGACCAAGCTCTGGGGTGTGATGTAAATATCTTGCCTGGGTTTGTATGTGGCATGCAGGGAAATGAAGGACTTTTATTGATTTCCTACAATGTGTCAGGTTCGACCTGGCATGTATAGGATCACATACATACATACATACATACATGACCTCCCTAAAGTGGCCATTCCATTCCTAGATCACAGAGAAGAAGGCCTTGGCAGGCAAATGACAATTCTGTTAAAGGGCTGGCTTAGGGATTTGAACTCAGAAATGAATGCTTCCCAAGGCTTTGGGTATATCTAGAACGTCACAGATGGAATTGAGGCAGCGGTTGGGAGTTGAGAAGACATAAGTCCAGAGAGTGGATGGGAGAGAGGGAGCAGGCAGCAAGGACAGTGCTTAGGGGAGACTTGGGGCTTGTGAGGTCTTCTGACTGAAGCCTCAGCTGGTCCCCAGATTGGGGCAAAGAACCCAAGAATGGCCATTAGGAGGCTGTCAGCGCTGGTCACCACCTCCAGTGTGCACTTGGAAAGAATCCAGGTTCTGGCTTGAGCTTTACAAGAAAACAGAACCTTGGAAATAGAAGCTGGAAGAACCCATACCATGATACTGAGGAACCAGCATGCTACTTTACCAGGCTCTGGAGGGTCTGGGTTAGGGTGATGCTCTGGGTTCAGCAGGTGAACAGTCAACAGGGAAGGAGAAGCTAGGGAGACAGGTCATGCAAGCCCAAACCTAGATCCTCAGTCCACCAGACTCCCCTCTGTGGCTTACAATCCTGTCACAGCAGGATCCCCTCCTTTTGGAAAAGCAGAATGAGCCTGGTGCCTCTTCCTCCCTCGCACCTAGTGTAAGGCTGAAAGGAACCAGTTTTCAGAACTGCAGAGGCAAAGGAAAGGGGACAGTGCCCTCTAGTGGCAGTAGCTTGGCACTACAACTCAGAAACTGGAAAATCAAATATGCCCCAGGTGGTAGCCATAGGTTGTCCACTTGACAGAATAACACTGGGGATCCTTTATGGGTTAGACCCCCTTTCATATGCAGCATTTAGGAGCAGAGGGTAGGGCTCGCAGAGAAGTTGCCTTTATGACTCACAACAAGTGTGATTTTTCTCTGGAGATACTTAGAGTCACAGGCAACCAAAGAGAGTAGCAAAGGACACATGCTGGCTTCTGGCGTGAGCCAACCCTGTGCCAGGATCCCAGGGTGCGAGATGAACAGTACATGGTACATACTCTCCACCATCAATGCAGGAGTCAGAGAGGCCAAGAGCAACAATACGTTTTGGCACAGTGGGGACATGTGGTGTCTGGCCATTGTCATTTCTCCCTCTGGTGGGGTTTCTGAGCATTCCTGGGTTCCCTTCTCACCTCTACTTAGAATTGTCTTCTAACTTATTGGTGCTGCTGTTGTGCTTTTAGGATATAGTGCCATGGTGGTAGTTGAGGTGATAAGGGGCCATAGCTGGGTAGGACTTTTGTTTTCTTTCTTCCCTTGGAAGCTTGAATGGTGCCTTCAGCATTGCAGGGAGGCAGCTTGCAGGTCAGACCCTGCAAGGGTCTTTGGATACTATGTTCAAAGTACAAGGTGTCATCAGCAGTAGGGACTCACCTTCAACTTCTGGAGGGAAACCAAGGGCAACAGTGGTAGGCTATAAAGTTTTGAGTCTCTTGGACAACCCTGACCAAGCTCAAAAGAGAGCTTCTCCCGTCTGGTGTTTGGGGTTTTGTTAGATGGTCTATGGCTTTTGTGGGAGCATTGTCAGCTCAGATGGGACAATTTAATTAAGCTATATATGTATATGTATATACAGACTTAGATGTATTATTGGTATTTTTAGGCAGACAGTTAATAGCATGACTCCTTATGACTTTTCTGGCATCATTATTGTTATTTTATCTTCCTCCTTCCTTCTTCTGTATTTGTATTCTTCCTTCCTAAGTAAAGCCCCCCCCCTGTTTTGTCCATCTCCCCCTTTAGATCACTTACAACCTGTTATTCCCCTCTCTGTTGCTACTCTCCCTTCCTGCAATGGTCCCTTTTTATTTTTCTGATTTCTGAAGTTATCAAAGAAATTAAAATGGCTAAGAAACCCCTAAAAACCATGTTCACCATCCCTAGCAACTAGGGAAATGCAAATCAAAACAACTTTGAGATTCGTCTTACTCCAGTCAGAATGGCAAAGATTGCTAAAAGAACTGACAACAGGTGCTGGAGGGCATTCGGGGAAAAGGGACCCCTTATTCGCCATTAGTAGGATTGCAAACTGGTCCAGCCACTCTGGAAGTCAGTGTGGAGAATCCCCAAAACTCCAAAATAGATCTACCCTCTGACCCAGCTCTACCTCTCCTCATTGCACATGCAAGGACTCAATAACTCATTCCACAGATACTTGTCCAGCCATGTTCATTCCTACTTTCTTTGCCATTGCTAGGGCACAACCTAAATATCCTTCCACTGCAAACGGACAATGAAAATTGGTACAGATATACCAAGGATTACTATTTAATTGTAAAGAAAACCAAAACCATGAGATTGGCATGGATGGAATTAGATGGATTTAGATGCAATTGGCAAAGATCATTTTGAATGAGGTTACTCAGACCTGGAAAGACAGATGTCACAAGTTCTCACTTATCTGAGGGTCCTAGCTCCAAATCTTCACATGTGAGAATGCAACCTGGAGTAACCCCAGAAACTAGGAGAGTAACAATTAAAAAATTTTTAGATTTATTTATTTATTTTATTATTCAGTGTTCTGCCTGCATATATACATGCATGCCAGAAGAGGGCACCAGATCTCATTACAGATGGTTGTGAGCCACCATGTGGTTGCTGGGAATTGAACTCAGGACCTCTAGAAAAGCAGCCAATACTCTTAACCACTGAGCCATCTCTCTAGCCCCCAGTTTTAAAAACTTTTAATTATATTTCATGTGTGTGAATGTTTTGCCCACATGCACATATGTGTTCCATGTATGTGCCTGGTGCTGATAGAAGTGAGAAGAGGGTTTGGAACCCTGGAGCTGGAGTTATGGGTGGCTGTGAGGTACCACATGGGTGCTGAGAAGCAAACCCAGGTCCTCTGCCATAGCTGAGCCATCTCTCCAGCCTCATGGGTATCTTTCTTCAGGGCCTGCTCCAGGGAATCTGACTCTGCTACACATTATCCGGCCTCATTGGTTTTTCTCAAAATATCTTGGTAGAAGCCTCCATGATTCATTGACTCCTGCATTCTGCATGTCTGTAAAATGTAGACGATGTCAAGTTCTGCCACCAGCTCAAGCAGCAGTTGGGCCTCCTTGGTCATGACTCCAGTGGCGTTTGAGTGCCTGGACAGCTGAACCTGGGAAACACAACCCTGGGTGGCCTTGTGGGAGTAGAAGACCATGTGGGTACTTTTCTTTGCTTTTTAAAGAAAGCATCTTCAGAATTGTTGTTTAAATTTTTCTTTTTTTTTTGGTGGTTGTGGGGACTGTAGAGATAGTCCAGTGACTAAAGCACTGGCTATTTTTCCAGAGGAGCAGGGTTCAACCTACAGTGTCCACAGGACGTTTCACAATCATCTAGTCTCAGGAGATCAGGCACCCTCTTCTGGCCTCTTTAGGTGAATGGATGGAATTACAGCATCTGAGTGAGGTAACACAGACCCAGTAGGACAAATGTTACATGGTACACAGGCATACATGCTGTCAAAGACACACACACACACACACACACACACACACACACACACACACACACACACACAAAGAAATAAGGATCCTAATTTTTTATTTTCTGAAATTAAAATGTAACTGCATCATTTCGCGTTTCCCTCTCCTCTGTAAACCCCTCCCATGGAACCCCCCTTTTTTTCTTTCTACATTCATAGCCTCTGGCCTCTTTTTAAATTGCGGAAACACACGTATTTCTGAATATATGAAATATGTAAATATAACTTTTTCAACCCATATAATGTTGCTTGTATACATGTGATTTCAGGGGTGACCACTTGGTACTGGATAGCCAGTTGAGGGGCTCTTCCCTGGGGAAGAGTACTTCTCCTTTCAGCAGTCCTTAGTTTTCTGTATTTCTTCACTGAGGGTTGGTGCCCCGTGAGACTTACCCCTTCCATGTTAGCAAGTCCATTGTTGTTGTCCTTGCTTAGGTTTTGTTTGTATAGCTTTTTTAAAAAGTGATTTAAAAAAGTTACACACACACACACACACACACACACACACACACACACACACACACACAGAGAGAGAGAGAGAGAGAGAGAGAGAGAGAGAGAGAGAGAGAGAGAGAGAGAGAGAAACCTATCACTTTTAAATTGTGCCAATATTTTGTCAGTATGAGTGAAATTTAGACATTTTGTTCTTTTTATGTCTGTTTATCTTCTCCCATTTAGAATATGATTGTTTAAAAATTGATGAACCACCCAGGTGACTGTGGGTAGTGCTCTTAGCACCCATTGCCCAGAGGGAAGGTCACTTACCTGATTTCAGGTTTTGTTTGTTTGTGGTTTCCCCTTTCCACACCATAGTCCTGTTTCTGGATGGTTAGAGTTAGGGATTGTTTAGTCATCGTCTGCTATAATGGATGAGAATCCAATCACTTGCTGTTTTACTTACACTTTCAGGTAATAGTTCATCATTGAGGGAAGGCAGGGCAGGAACTCAAGCAGGGCAGGAACCTGGAGGCAGGAACTGATGTACAGGTCATGGAGGGGGGCTGCTTACTGGCTTACTCACCCCCTTTTTATAGCACACAGAACTTCCTGCCTAGGGATGACACTGTCCACACTGAACTGGACCCTCCTACATCAATCACCATGCAGGAAAATGCACCACGGGCTTGCCCACAGGCCAAATGTATGGGGGGGCGTATTTTCTCAGTTGAGGTTCCCTTTTCCAAAATGACTCTAGCTTGTGTCAAATTGACATAAAACTAGTAAGCACAGCATCCTATTGATATAATTACTTTACAAAAATTTTCTCCCTTGTTTGTTGTATGACTGTATGTAAAGGGTATTTGTTTTTTTTTTTTTAAGATTTTATTTATTATGTATACAGTCTTCAGCACTTTTCTGAGTTCTCTGCAGGCCAGCAGAGAACACCAGGTCTCATTACAGATGGTTGTAAGCCACCATGTGGTTGCCAGGAATTGAACTCAGGACCTCTGGAAGAACAGCCAGTGCTCTTAACCACCGAGCCATCTCTCCAGCCCCCTGTAAAGGGTATTTGTAGTTGGATTTTTCTTTGGGTTGGCAGCTCACATATAACAACACAGAAACTTATTATTAATTATGAAAGCTCTGCCTTAGCTTAGGCTGGTTCCTAACTAGTTCTTATAATGTAATTAACCCGCAGTATTTAATGTGTGTTCTGCCCTGTGGCTCATTACCTCATCTCCATACTGCCCATCCTGCTTTCTCCACGGGTCTCATTGGCAACTCTGCCTTTTTTCTTCTCAGAGTTCTCTCTCTCTGCCCAGAAGTCCCACCTAAACTCCTGCCTGACTATCGACCGTTTAGCTTTTTATATACCAATCACACAGTGTACAAATATCCCACAACAGGTATTTTATTTCTTGGGTACACAACTTATAAAAATACATCACAGGTCTCCATTTTTTTTTTTTAAGTTGATCCATTTCTTTCGATTGCTCTCTTCCTTTCCACACCCACATTTTCAAGTGTGCTTTTGCTTGCTAATTTGTTAGAGTACCAACAGGTGCTCAGAGGGATCCATTACAAACAACACTCTGTTATTGATTGATCACAGAACAGCCCTGGGGAGTCGATAGTGCATCAGGTCATCCATTGAACTCACCCTTTGGAAGTTTTCTGAGTTCCACCACAAATCAATGTCTCTACGGTGCTCGTCAGCCTCCTCCAGAGGGAAAGGCCGGAGAGCAGGGATGCATATCCAGAGGAGAGGGCTGTGGGCCAGTCTTGGCACCTCACACACCTACTTTTGGCTAGAATTCAGTGACCTGGCTACATTACCACAAAGGGGTATGGGATATGTGGTCTGCAGTGACATGACTACACTACCGCAGGGGGTTGTGGGATATGTAGTCTGTTTAGTGGCCAGGAAGAGGAGAAAAAATAGTTTTGGCTAGAAATGATCAGTTTCTGTCATATTTACACTCTCAAATTTGAAGTCTTTATGTCATCTTTGATGGATAGGTTCGTTTTAAAATCTAGAAATCAATAACCTGGGTTTGTATTAACATCATTGGTCAGGATTCTGATAGAATAAAACCCACTGTAGCTATTCCAAGAAGATCCATGATATGAATATTGTATCATTCCCAAAGTCACATTTTAACGCTAAACACCAGTGAAATGGTTTGGGAGGTGAAGATTTGGGGATATGGTTAAGTCACCCTCTCATTAATGGGATTAGTATCCTAATAAAAGGAGACCTAAAGAATTGCTTTGCCTACTTAACCACAACACAGAGAGGTGTTATCTATGAACCAGGAAGGGAGATTTCACCAGGTGCTGAGTCTACCAGCACCTTGATCTTGGAATCCACAGTTTCCAAAACCATAACAAGTAAACAAGCTTTGTTGTTTACAACTTACTAGGTCTGTTATAGTATTGTAGCCTAAATGAACTCCGACAAAAGGAGTGTAAGCATGGGCAGGAAGGCTGAAAACACAGGCAGGTTGAGGTTTCAGGAACCTCTTCAGAAACTGCCCCAAGAGACTTGTGGCTCCCATAGTTAGGAAGCTGCTAAAGCTACCATTTCTACATCACATAGGCCAATTCTGCAAACAGGAAATCGTCCCAATGATGTCACCACTGCTGTCACCTAGAACCTTGCAGAGCTTCTTTGTGGTGAGTCGCAGAACAAGTGTGCTCTGCCTCATCTCTGTGTAAGCATGGGCCCCTGTTAACAATGCACAGAGCACCCAGTACACGCACTGCTGTGCGAGCCAGAAGGAAATGGCTCAAACAGCTGAAAAATCACCTCTGGACTAAGCAGCTAAGAACACTTACTCCTCCTTCAGAGGGTTGGAGTTTGGTTCCCAGCACCTCAGGCAGCCCACAACCACCTGTAACTCCAGCTTCAGGAGATCCAATGGTATCTTTTGGACTCCAAACCCACATAAACATACACAACAACAACAACAACAACAACAACAACAACAAAAGTGAAAACTCATTTCTGGCCTTGTCTCATTTCAGATTTGAAAAACCTCTAAGCAACAGGCAGAATGTAAATCATATTTAAAGCTCTAGCTGCAAGGGAACCGGGGAAATACCCTTCTTAGGTTTCTAGCCTTTGCTGTTCAAGAAAAAGACTAGATGGAGACTGAGTGCAACCTGCTACAACTCCCATGCTCTATCCCCATGACTACTTCTATCCTCTCACCTGAATTTAAATGGGCAAAATTGATAGCAGTAACAATATTCTTCTTTTTAATAAACTGTGATCAATCATCTCCCATAAAGACAAACGAATGAGACATCTGAAGTCCTACTAGTTAGCATGAGCATTGTTTGGTATTTGACCTGCTCTCTTTAGTTCCATAAATCCCATTTTGATATTTTGTATCAATATAACCAGTTATAACCAATGTGTTTAACTAATAATACCAACTTGTAGGGGAAAGAGGCAAACAGGAAATTAATATTTTAAATAACAAAGCAAAGAAAGGAACTTGATTATCTGTGATAGCCTTTTTCTTGTAGGTGGTTATGAAGTTGGAACAACCCTCTTCTTGCAAGGTGGTTATGAATTTATATTACTTGGATATTTACTTAGTAAAGTTCCCAAAGGATCTGAGTCTATTCTCTGTGGGGTTACTGTTGTGTTCATTTTCTCATTAGATAATATTATTTGGAGACACTGTAAGAATTTCTCATATTGTTGACAAACTTTCCTCTACCACACAGCAACCTGCCCTGCTTTCCTTGCCTTTGTTTGTTGATACTCAAGTGGCTAAAAAACAGGCCCCTATTCCTCTGTTTGGGGGAACTGTTTTTGGGTTCCTGGGGATGAACTCCTAGAGTCCTTGGGCAGTTGGGGCTCTTTGCCAGTCAACTGTGCCCAAAGGAATGCAGACAAATGTTTGAAGAGCCAATGGGTTTATAGTGGGAAGCACCTCGTCCATTTATATCCCTTTGTTACTGGACTCACATATTTTTTGCCATAACAAAAATAGCACCATAAGTCAATCTCCAGTCCTGAGCAGATGTTATGTCCTGCGAATGGCACCCAACTCTCAGAAGGTACAGACTTCCAGATTAGAGCTGCGCTTAAGTCTTCAACAGGTCAATTCACTGTTCTCTCACTTTAGCTGCCTTGTGGTGATGTCTGTGATAAGACCAGTGTGGCCTGTGGAAATGAACCACCCATCTCCGTTATCCATTCATCTCCACCAGTTGTCCTGAACCAGTCTAGAGGGATACGGTAGGGGCAAGTGAAGTGTGCAGAATGTTTGCAGATGCTGCTGGTGGTAGCTGGACTACAAGAGACAGAAAGATCAGTCCACAGCTTTGGCAGGGTCTGGTCCAGCAAGGGCACACTGCTTTCTTGTCCATGGTGGGAGGTGTCTAACAGTGGAGCTATGGGTTTGGTGCTCTGAATTGGTCTCTGCTACTGAGTACTCAGCAAGGGTGAGTCAGGACCAAGCTCTGTGAAGGGAAATCCACCCTTCTCTGCTATTGGAGCCACTTTGTTCAAGAGGCAATTGAGCAGGTACTATAGTAGGATGTGTTGGTTAGTTTTAAATGCCAAACTGACCCAACCTAGAGTCATCTGGGAAGAGTTTTGTGGAATATTCCCTTACATTATGTGAATATGTGTGCTGTTAGTGGTTTAATAAAGAAGCTGGCTGGCCAATAGATGGACAGGATGAGGTTAGGGTGGAGTCAGAGGGTCTTGAACCAGATGCAGAAGAAGCAACATGAGAAGTTGATAGATGACATAAATGAGCCCCAGAGAAATGGATTGTTTCATTTAAGTTGTTACAGCTAGTTAGTAATAAGCCTGAGCTATGAGCTAAGCATTTACAACTAATATTAATGTTCTGTGTGGTTATTTGGGAAATGGTTGGTGGACAGAATGGACTGGCAGTCTAGACATAAAACTCCACCTACAAATGATGCCCAAATGCCTGGCACCTACATTCAAATAAGACCTGAGAAAGATTATAAAAGGTTCTAAACACACAAAACCAGAGCCAAACATGGCTTTGTAGTCTCATGTCTCATGTCAGCTACAGTACAGAGATGCCTTCCCTGGAAGCTGCCAGCATGCCACAAGCTAAACCATATGGTGGATTTCCTCAGTCTTTCACATGGGTCAGGCCGTGGTACAGAGACATGTCTCCCAACCTCTGCCTGCAGGCTTGAACCACTAGTGTGAACTTTGCCGGTGTGCTGCATGGGTTGGGGTTTTGCTCATGCAGACAGAAAAGATTACAGATGCTCAGTAAAGACAGATTCAGATGGAAAGAAACCTCTTAATGGGTTACAGTGTGTTTAAAAATGTACAAAGGTTTGGGAGAGAAAAGAAAAAGGTTACAGACAGTCTGTCTGTCTATCTATCTATCTATCTATCTATCTATCTATCTATCTATCTATCTAATAAAGTCCTTAAAAAGGGAGTAAAGAAATATAAAAGAAAAAAACCATGTAAAGATGGGAAATACACAGAATCTGGATCCTGTATGTTATTGTGTTCTCTTTAAATTTTTTTGACTGCTAATGAATGATTGATAAAAAACACTGGATTATGGAAACTGCTAGATTAACCACCTATATATTTTAAAAATATCTTGACTTCAAAATGGAAGTCAAAAGGTGTGTTGTTTGGGGGAGAGATTATGATTTTATTTCTACAGTAAATGAGAAGCTGTGGATTCATTCCAGGTTAAAGATGATCAGGTTTGATGGAGGAAGATCCCCTGAAAATCCTGACTACAGACATAAAGAAATAAACCTTTAAAAACTACAAAACAGGTACCATATATTTTACCTGCTCAAGCACATAACAAAACCAATCATTTTTGGCTAACTGTGTACAACACACAGTATGTACTTACATACATACATACATACATACATACATACATACATACATACATACATCCTTTAAAAGTTTATGTATTTTCAGAACAAGGGGACCAATAAAAAAAATGACCCAGGGTGATCCAGCATCTTAAAATGCCTCTATTACACTTTCCTCAGAGTTTTGCATCCAGAACAACTCCAAGGCTGCTGGCTGAGATGGTTCAGCTTTACAAACTACTCCAACCAAGACTGAACCATTATCCTGAGTTTTCTCAGGGTCCCCCCGAAGATGCCAATGTTCCCAAACAGCAGGAAGTAGTCTAGAGAATGATGCCCATATTCTCAGGGTTAGGGATCTTTATAATCATTTAAGGAGGATTGGTTAAAATTGTTATTGGTAGTAAAAAAAAAAAAGGCTAAAGAAAAGAGTTAAATTCAAAGATCTCTTTCTAAAGGAAAAAAAAGGGGGATATGATGTAGGAATGATAGGGAAAAAGGGTATGTTATTGAATCTACTTTAATCCAAAAAGAACTTAACTATTATTCTCAAAATATCTTACATTGATATGGATTTTGGTTTAATGATAAAATTCTTTATTGATACAAATTTAAGGTTATTTTTATACTGTATGTTTCTACTCTTCTTTGGGTCAGTTCATTTAAAAACATAATGAATAATTAAGAAATACAGGTTTGCAGTTAGTCATCTATAATAATCAAACTTGAAGTATATTAGGTATGTTTTCAATGTTAAACATATGTGTTTAGATAGATAGATGGCCTTCAAACACTTTTAAGACTTACAGACAATGGCATTTAAAATGTTTTAATAACATAAACTTTTCTTGACAGTGAGACATGTCTGCTCCTGGTAGCACCAATTTACTTCAGATGAGCATGATGATGATAGGTATTGAAGAACCCCTGAATGGAGTTTGCTTTCTTTATGTCAAAAGCTAGCCATCTGGGCAAAATACTGCCCTTGCCCCAATTGCTGAAAGTATACTGTCCAAACTGGACCAAAGATTTCTTTAGTCCTAATAAAAGGTAAATTAGGTATAAAACTTTAGACTCACAAAATAATTTTCTCTAAATTTGATAGATATTATAACTTTAATTCTTACTTGATAACTGTTTTGTTGTATATAACTTTACTATTTTAAAGTTAAAACTTTCCTTTTTTATTTAGACAAAAGGAGGAAATGTGGAATATTTCTTTACATTGTAAGAAAGTATATTGCTGTGATTGTTTTATTAAAGAAATTCACTGGCCAATAGATGGACAGGATAAGGATAGGTCAGAGAACCAGACTAAGGACACAGGGAGAAAGAAGGGTGGAGTCAGAGGGTCTTGAGCCAGATGCAGGAGAAGCAACATGGCAAGTTCATAGATGAATTAAATGAGCCTTGGGACAGCACATTAAGATCTAGTTGTAAGAGCTAGTTAGTAATAAGCCTGAGCTTTTAGCTGAGCATTTATGATTAATATTAAGTCTCTGTGTGGTTATTTGGGAAAGGCTGGCAGGACAGAATGGATTGGTGGTCTAGATGGAAAACTCTCTCTACAAGTCTTCATAAGAAATTATCTAGAACACTGACTTGTGGGCATGTCTGTAGGTGGTTGCCTTAATTGTTAATTGATTAAAAAAATCTAGCCATTGTGGGTGGCACCATTCACTATGTAGGAGGTCCTAAACATTCTTATTGAGGAAAAAGGTAGCAGAGAGCAAGCAAACAAGTTCGCAAGTAGAGCTGTATGAATTTATTTCAGTATACTCTTGACTAGGAATCTGATGTGACTAACACCTTGAGTCCCGAGTTGACTTCCCTGCAGGGATGGGTTGTAACCTGGAATTGTAAACTGAATAAACCATTTCTTTCTGTGGTGGTTTGAAAGAAAATGGCCCCCACAGAGAGTGGTACTATTAGGAAGTGTGGCTTTGTTGGAGAGAGTGTGGTCTTGTTAAAGGAAGTGTGCCATTGTGTGGATGGACTTTGAGGTCTCATATATGCTCAAGCCACATGCAGTGTCTCAGACCACTTCCTGTTGCCTGCAAGATGTAGGTCTTTTCTCCAGCACCATGTCTGCCTGCATGCTGTCATGTCCCACCATGAAGATAATGGATTGAACCACTGAACTGTAAATGAGCCACCCCAATTAAATGTTTTTCTTTATAAAAGTTGCTGTGGTCTCAGTGTCTCCTTGCAATAATAGAAACCCTAACTATGAGACTCCCCTAAATAACTTTTTGTCAGTGTATGTTACCACAGCAACAGATATGATACCAACTGAGAACTGTAGGGTAGATCATCTCGTTTACCTAGCTATCAGTTTTGTATGCATTTAGTGTGGTAAACAGAAAATTGGCCACCTCTAAAGATGTCCTGATCTTTGGGAACTGAAAACGCCTTATATGAAAAAGCCAAAGGGATACCGCATATATGACTCATGAGTACTCTACATGGACAAAGTCCAAAGGGAACTCTAGTATTGTGTTAGTTATCCTGGCTTATAGAGGCAGGCTCCATGTGGTTCTAGCATGCTCAAAGGAGGCGGAAGAGACAGAGTCAGAAGACATGATGTTTGCAATAGAGGCTGAACATAGGTAATGGCTGGTTTTAAAGATGGAAGATGGCTGTGAGCCAAGGATCTCAGTCTCTAGAAGCTGAAAAGGCAAGTTGTGACTCCTCTCCTGAAATGTGACTCTCCTGAAAGGAATACAGCCCAGTCAGCACCCTGCTATAGCCCACTGTGACCGAATGCCCACTTAGGCTCATAGACCTGAGCATGAATCTGCATGTTCAAGACTCAACAGATTTAGGGCATTTCCAGATCCCTTTCGTTAGTTTTTTTTGGGGGTGGGGTGGGGGATCCATTATCTGTCTCCTTTCCCTCTGGAACTTAGGGCTATAAGTCAGACCTGAAATTAGACATGCCTGAACTCTCCTCTTCCTTCTTCGGATTGGTTTAGTTCACTGATATTCTTCCCTCTGTCACACCGGCAATAAAACCAATTCGAGAACTTTTAAGTTTGAGATACCAAACATTTCAAACTAAATTTCTTTTTTGTTTAGTTTTTATTTCTCTCATTGTATCTGAAAGGTCCATTTGTTTCTAACAGATTTCCACTGACCCAACTGAGTACTGTGGTAATGGCTGTTTCGGGGTACTTGTTTGATGTTTCTGACATCTGCTTCTTCTCAAGACTGGGCTTTCTAGAGAATGAATCACATTTTTTTTCTGATTGTTCTTAGATCAATTAATTTTGAATTGTATCCCAGGCATTTGGATGCTCTGGGTTTTGTTATATTGTTCTAATTGGTGGTGATGCTTTGTTTTATCAAGTCATTAACTTGGAAAAGTCCTGTTTCACAGTCCTGTTTGCCAGAAGGGAGTGGCATTTACAATCTCAGTTCACATTGTTCTGCTCTGCTTTGTACTGGCTTGATCCAGGCAAGCCAGAGCCAGGGCAGAGAGTGCACCCAGGTTTTGAGGTTTTGAGACTTTCTCTCTCTGTCTCTCTTCCTTGCCTTCCTTCATCCCTCCCTCCCTCTCTTGTCCCCTTCCCTTCCCTTCCCTTCCCTTCCCTCCCCTCCCTTCCCCTCCCCTTCCCTCCCCTCCCCTTCCCCCCCTCCCCTCCCCTCCCCTTCCCTTCCCTTCCCTTCCCTCCCTTTCCCTTCCCCTTCCCCTCCCCTTCCCTTCCCTTCCCTTCCTTTCTCCAGTGTCCTCCTCAGTATGGCAGTTTTGGAGTCTTTCAGACAAGAGAGAAAGTTCCTGTTTCTCCCTGCTTATATCCTGTTTTCACCCAGCTACCTTACTTCCTGTCTTTCTGTACAGACCTCCAGACCTCTATGGTTAGCTAGTGGCAAGCTCCATTGTCTGACCTTCAGACAGGCTTTATTTATACAAGCAATATATCACCACAGCCTTACCTACTGAGCATCACAGTTTTGTCTACCTTAAATGTACTCAGAACACTTAATTAGTAATAGCTGGAACTCATCTAACAAAACTTACTTTATTAAAGTTGAAACAGAGGGCCAAGGATGGGCACCTCTAAGCAGGCCTGTGGAGGTGTGGCCCCGCCCCCCATTCACTCATCATTATCCTGGCTTCAGTCTAACCTGTGAAGTGGTTGACATGTTGGAATTGTGTGAAATCCCTTTCCAGAGATGAGTTCCCCCTTTTGGCTGGTGCCCTGAATGAAATTCCTGGGGAAATTTTCATTTTCACTTTTTTTTGTAGTATGTTGCTTGATAGTCCGATTGAGAGATAACAGTGTTTCTTTAGAATATCTTTATTTCTGCTGGGCCAGTTGCATTAACATGGCATAGATAGCAAATTCCACTCTCTTCTTATAAAGTCACTAATGCCACCATGGGGGCTGTCATCTCACCATCTCATTAAACATAAGTGCCTTTCAAAGCCATAAGGCACTTTCCTAAACTATCCTATTGGAGTTAGAGTTTCAATGTATGACCTATGATAACTAAATGAACACAAGCAAAAAGCCCATAATAGTTACACACACACACACACACACACACATTAGTACACTGCTCTTTAGTACATTGCTCATTTGTTGTTTCCCTCACTCCATCATGGCAGTATCAGGTCTCTCCCACTTTGCACGGACACACTGCCCATCTTGCATTGACCGTACTGCTAATCATAAATCAAGTTTAACAAGGTCACCCATATTTTCATTTTCTAAAATTCGAGGGGCTACTCAGTTTCATTACCTGCCACCTCCAACCCCTAGGCCACAGACCCAGTTTTCTGAAACAAGCTTTGATTTCTAGAAAGCTTCCCCCTCAGCTTCTTGTTGTTCAGCTGCATCCATCTCTGTTGCTTTCCCAGAGTGCCAGCTCGCAATGCCAAGCCTCTGCTTCATTCTTCCCCTCCTTCTAAGATTCCAGAGACCCTCACCCACGCCCCGGAATCCCAGTTCCTCAGCAGTTTTCATCAGGGGCTTTTAGGAGGACCAAATGTGAGTTCACTGGCCAAGACCTGAAGGCCTGCACAGGGCGCCCACGCCCACCAGGGGGCAGTGTCCACACGTGTGGAGCAACTGGGAGGCCCACGCAGAGGAAGGCAGTGGCCAGCCAGGCCTTGTTAGGCGGTGCAGACGTGCACAAGGGCACGTGCTGTCCTCAGACCAGGCCCGGAGCGTGCAGGACCGTGCATGCGCCCAGGTGTGGCCTCAGGTGCCTGACACTCAGCCAGTAGTTCTAACTTCCGGACCTCTGTCTGATGAAGTCCCTGGCTGTCTGTGATCTTTGGTCCGTGGCAGGAAGCTTAGTGGTTTGTCTTCTTTACAGCCTGCGTATTTAGGGGTGTTAAGGATACCAGACCATCGATGTGAGTGAGGTGGGGAGCAGACTGGGGATGGGAACAAGGGCAGATGTTTGCCTTCTGCTTCTCAAAGCAATGTTTTGAGATGTAAACGTTTGCGCCCTCAGTTTTTGGAAGTTTTACTTTAAAATCGTTTGACTCTTAGGCGCTAACTCATGTTTAGTTGCAATTACTTCCAGCTAGGAGAAGTCTATAAGGGAAGTACCAGCCACGTTATGGGGTCTTTCCTCCACAGGGGACAAGTGCCACCACCCACGGTGAGAGAGCAGTAGATTTCTCTAGCAGCCTTTCCTAGTCTCCTAGTCTTCCAGACAGAGTGACTATGTCTAGACCAGGAGCACAGGTGGGCAGGAGCTGTACCTTGTTTGGGCTGAGGGCTGCCGTGTGGCTAGTAGTTTTCTCTGTGAGGAAGGAAGAGTCTCTTTGATTGGATGTTAGAGGAAAAGGGGGATGCTATTTCTTATTGTCCTTGTCAGTGTCACATGACCCCAAGGGTCAGGCCATATGGGAGAATTCTCAGTCAGGGAGGGAGGAACCAGTAGAACATGGCATTCATGGCATGTGGCATGACATGTGGCATGTCCTTGTCATACTCATCATACCTTCAGCTCTTTGGCTGCCCTGTGACTCAGGTTCCAGGTCAGTTTTGTTCCAGGTTCTCATGGGGACCAGAACCACAGTTCACGTGTTGGGGCTGCCCCTAGGGAAAGGACTGGGCCTTTGCCTTGTGGGGCCTGCAAGCTGCCCATACCCACAGTTCTGTTTTCCACCCCGTATGTCCTTCCCAGGGTGCCTGCCAGAAGCTTGCGGAGGCTGTGGCTCTACTGGAAAGCCAGGGCCTGGGCCAGGAAAGTTGACTTTCTTCGCCTGAGACCAGAATCTGCTGAGGGTTGGCAACCGACTGGGGAACCTTTAGCTCCCCTGTCATTGTGGACTCCAGCATCAGCCTCTTGGGGAGGAGAGCAATCTTTGTAGAGGCTAATACAGGCTCACCATATGGCCTCTTCAAACCATCAGGCAGGTTGCTGGGGAGGACAGCGGTAGGTATTCCACAGTAATGCAAGTGATAGCTGGAGATTCTCACTCAGAAGAGGAGGACATGGCACAGGGTGGGAAGGTAGTGGCAGTATTGGTGGAATCCGGAAGGGACAGGAGAGTCCTTCTGAATATAAAGCATGGTTGGAATAGGAATTCATCATTAAAGGGACAATGGTGGCTCATGCCCTGGGCTTCAAGATGATGGCCCAGAAAGGCAGACTCCATCTGGGCGAGTGGAGAGGGCTCAGGACAAGCCAAGGAAATGCTGTCTGTAGTCTTACTTCATCTTGGACAGCGGTGGCTGGGGGGTGGGGGGGACTTCACTGGAATGGAAACCCATGAAGGTAGAGGTTCCTCCCAACCCTAACATCTGAAACAGAGGCCAACAGATTACTCTTACAAATAAAAGGCTTGATTGATAACTCAGGTGCAAGAGTATAAAAAGTCTTAGAGACGGGAGCTCTAAGTTCCTTCTCTATCTCCTCTGGGGTCCTGGAAATGCTTGTGATGGCGTGCTTTTGGGGAACACTTTGGGCCATCTCATGCAGGGATCACACTGAGGGTGTGGGGCCTCTGCCTGGGAAAGAAGGGGGAAGACCGAAGGTTCTCTGTGCTGCGGCAATGCAGGCTGGCTACCCTGTGACTCCAGACCTAGATCCAGGTGAGATTAAACAGGACCAGGTCGGGTCCATCCCATCTGAAACTCCAGAGCAGGAAGCCCTTGTGAATTCAGGAGGTCTGAGAGGTTGTGGCCTCAGAGAAAAAGGGGGCAAGACAAGGGCTCTTGTTCAATATGATAACCAAGATGAGGGCTGCAGGTGGGGCAAAGACAACAAGAGTCAGCCACTGGCCCTGGTCATGACCTCAGTGCCCCAGGGCTACTAGGGCAGAAGAACAGTGGCTAACGGTGAGCTTTGGACTTGGATGGAGTTTCATGCTAGGACAGAACAAGTTGAGCTGCTGGAGGTTGGTGGGCTCGGAGATAGGAGCAGGAGATCCTCTGGCACGGGGCTGCAGGCAGGGCTCTAACACCAGCACAGTGTTGGCTGACACTGGGTGGACAGACTCAAAATGAAGAAATTAGCTGTGAGGAAGATGAGAAAGGCCCAAGGCTGTCCAGGGAGGTTGTGGGCGAAGGAGGGCCTTCAGATGATGTGAGAACCAAGCTTTCTCCAGTCTTGGCTTTTCACACTTAGTTTG
The DNA here is from genome assembly GCF_003668045.3 of Cricetulus griseus. NCBI lineage: Eukaryota > Metazoa > Chordata > Mammalia > Rodentia > Cricetidae > Cricetulus > Cricetulus griseus. The sequence goes on along the minus strand of NC_048595.1, from coordinate 427,113,314 downwards.
GGAACAGGACCAACCTTTCCTGGGAAGAATAGACCTTCCTGTGTGACAGAGGGGTTGGGCAAAGAGGTGTAGGAAGTCACTTGACAGACTGAAGAAACAGATAGGGAGGACTGAGGGCTGACAGGAGCACGGGCTAAAGCAGACAGAATGACAGAGTTCCAGAAAGTGACAGTCTTCTCCCCTGGACACAGGCAAGTTGATTGACTTCTAACAACATTTGGTGACGGCCATTCTGTGTGACACCAAAGACCAGGTCCTAGAAAGCACTGGCACTATCTTCCTGAACGCACTAGGGGGGAGTCAGCTGCCACACCACAAGAGGTGTGTGTGGCGAGAACTAAGTGTCACCAATATTTCATCCAATTGAGTAAAGACAGTCACACGAGACGGGGATCCTGTGACTCACCAGCCGTCAGATGACAGCTCCTCACACAGTCAGACTCAATTCATGACAGAACTTCATGAGCCTGAAGTCCCAGCCAAGCTGCTCCTGAGTTTCTGACCCTTGTAAACAGTGAGGTGCTATTTGTTGTTTTTGAACAGTTGATTTTTTTTTTTTTTGATTTGTTACCCAGCAACAGATAGCTGATATAGACACCCAGCAGTAAGATGGCATTTGTTGTGGCTGGAATTAAAATTTGGAAATTGACAGCATTTTGATAGTAATTGAGTGTGTCGGATGACATGAGGCAAAAAAGGAAGCCATATCGGGCTTTGAGATCCGTCCCTTGGTGGCAAAGGATGGAGCTTTCAAACCGCATTGGCTGTGATCCTGTGGAGAGACGTCAGAGGATGGAAGGAAGTGTGAGGTGCAGCCGACTCTGTCAGGTTCTACACTGACTCTGTAGAATGGTGTGCTCGCCCTGCCTCTAGCTCAGGGCTAATGAAGATTCTTCTGTTAGAAAATGAAGTTCTGAAGCTATAATTCGAATATACTCCTATTTTTGCTGATAAGGAAAAAGTAGCACATACAGATGTCCCAAGTACAGGGAGCCTCAGACCTGGATCTCCTTGGCCCTAGTCTAAGTGTTCATAGCACTGGGTCTCTTTGCCTCCTGTATCTCCTAGACTGTGGGACTAGGAGAGGGAACTTGGGGATCGGGATTATATAGAACATGGGATGGGATTCCTGCCATTGGCATTCTGCACCCTCCCTCCTACCTATCAGACACATATTGGGGGACAGTAACTCTCTTCTCAGGGCAGGGTGGAAGAGAGTCTGGAGGAACACTCCAGGGTCTGCTAGGCATGTGGCAATCAACACAAGCATTTTCTCTGAGTCTCAGTTTCCTCAGATGTGCAGGAGGATGAGGATTCCTCAGTCGGCTGCTCTGTGGGTCATGCAGGGTTGGATGGGCCAGAGGGCCTGTCCCTGGTGCTGTGTTTATACAGGGGGAGCAAGGATGTCACTGCAGAGGAGAGAAGAACTGAAAGTCTTCAGGATGCCCAGGGTGGAGTAGGGCCCTGGAGATCCGGAAAGCCTGCACGATATGAATCTTCTGCTCTGAGCAAATCCAACGCAGCTGCTCTAAGCACTGGAGCCGCCAAGCTTGCAAGATCCCGGGCTCTCTGCCAGTCAGGATGTCCTCCGGGGTCTGATTTGCAGTGCAAATTGATGCTTGGTGCTTCCAAATTCTCTTAGCTCTCAAGTGCCCATTCTCCAGGCCCCAGCACGGTCCCCTGCTCAGCAGTCCTCTCCCTTATTACCTGTCTAATTGAAATCAAAAGCAAGGGATGCTGGGAGTCAGATAGTTGTGTACAGAGAGCCTGAGCTAGCCCTGGAAGGTGATCTGTGCCCTCTTGGCTCACCCATTTCCCCTCACAGCATCTCTAGAGTGTTGCTCATAGTCTGAGATCCTTCAGCTGGTGGACCTGTGTCTTCTAGGCCCTCCCAAACTTGTTCTCCTCTGACTCTCCTGTTGGCCACCACAGTACCACTGCTATTTTAAAATCTCTATTTCACTCACATAGTCATTGGCAAGCTAATTCCCACAATGCACTTGGCCACGAACCCCATCTGCAACTATGGTTTGTGGTCCCAGGCTTCTTCCCCTCCAGCTGGTAGACCCCTTCCATGTGTACATCCCACCTTCAGTCCTCTGAGGGTAGACCGGGGTTTTCAGAAGAAGACCCAGCAAACCCCCAGATCCAGCCATTCCCAACCCCACACCAGGCTCTCTTCCACGCCGTTGACCCCTGCAGCTGCAGACTTGTTCTGAGGTTTGGAAGCCATGGAGAGTTTCCCCTTGACCCTGTACTTTCTTCTCCCACTTCTCTTTACTTGAACCCATTTGTAAGCAAAATATCATTTGGGGTGTTGTGTTTATTTTTTTCCTTGTTCCACGGGAAATTACTCAGAATGTATAAGTATGTGTTTTCTTTAGAAAATAGATTCCTTTACATTTTGGGTTTGTGGTTCCTGAGGCAAGTGGGACTGCAGAAATGGAGGTTGCCAAGAGAGTTCATATCCGGAGGCCCTTCAGCTTCAGGATGGCACTCTTTTCTGGGACTAGCCATCCCCTGGAAACTCCTCAGTTTCTTGAAGCCCCAATATGTCTGGGCTGGCCACACATCTCTCATCATATTCTCCCTGGTCCTCCAAGCACCTGAGTGCTTCATGTAGGGGAGACAGGGGGTTAGGCGAAGGCATTGGAAAATTCTTGCCAGCCCAGGGGAGCTGTCTCAGACTTCCCAGGTTCTTCAGAAAGGCCTGAGGGTCTGTGTTCCAATTCAGCTGTTGCCTCTCGTTATCTGGAGATGTTTACACACTCCAGAAGCTCTCGGTGGAGACTGCTGCCCTGAGGTTTGAGGAGCTTCACACATGCAACAAATAAGCATGTGTGCCGGGCGCTGGTGGTGCACATATTCAATCCCAGCACTCGAGAGGCAGAGGCAGGTGGATCACTGAGTTCAAGTCCAGCCTGTTCTACAGAGCGAGTTCCAGGACAGCCAGGACTACACAGAGAAACGGTCTCACAAAATCAAACCAAACAAACAGAAATAAGCACAGCAGAGCTTTCTTCTGTCCGAGTCATTTCAACCATTTCCTCTTAGCGGGCAAAGGAAGAGAGACACAGGAGTGGGCACTATGGCTTCTTTTCATCTCATCCTTCAAAGCGAAACATCTGGGGTCCCTTCCTTGGCCCAGCCCTCTGACCCTGAGCCCTTCTCCTCCACCTCAAGCATCACCCATCCACAGCAGAATTGCTCACTAGAACCAGGAGGTGACAGACGCCCAGATGTCCCCAAAGACACCTGTCATATTTCCAAATAAATGGAATAGTCTTCAGCCTTCAAAAGGATGGACACGTGTTGTCACATAGATAAATCTTGAGCATATTATGCTAAATGAAATAAACCAGACATGAAAGGATGAATGTTTGTCATAACAAGCATGTGGTACCCAGAGCAGTCAAACCCAGAGGCAGAGCATAGAAAGGTGATTTCCAGTGACTGTGGGGATCCTGGAAGGATGGAGACTGTTTAATAGGGGGAATGCTTCAGTTAATGAAAATGTAGACAGTTCTACAGATGGATGACAGTGGTGTTTGCATAACCATTCAGATCAACTTAATGCCACTTAAAAATGACGATAATGGTAAATTTCATGACATACTTTAATCACTAGAAAAGGCAGCCGTATACAAATCCAATGATAACAATGGAACTACAAGTAGCATACTCATATTCAACTGCTTACCCCAGGCACGTGGAGGGACTGATTGGTTCCCAGAGGTTACCACAGGGCAAGGAGTACAGTGCTGAGCAGCAACTTGGAGCAACACGGAAGCCCTGGGAGTTCAAGGAAAGAAGGGTAAGGATGTTTGAGCTGGGCTTTGAAGGATGAGTAAGAGTTTGCTGTTCAGAATCATGGGCAGGTCGAGTGGAGCACTAGAAACTATGAAGTTAACGGGAGTTAAGTCACTCCAGTTCCCCCAGTGCGGGTGGGTTGCAAGAAGCCGGGCACAGCAGCAGGGATGATCTGGAAAAGGAAAACCTTAGGGCCATTCTGCAAAGCCTCTGGGACCCATGTGGAAGGCCTCAAAACTGTGTCCCACTGCTCTCTTGCGTCATCATATCCAAGAACACTACCATTCTGGGCTAAAAGGATTATGTTTTCTTAAAATGGGACAATCCAGGTTCCAGGGCCAGGACAAAGTTTGGGGGTCATCCAAGTCTTTATTCTTTCATATCCCTAAGGTGCTTGTGAGTTCTAAGAATCTTGCCTCTGGAGGCCTTTACCCTCCTGGGTTCTGTAGTATCCTTTTCTGCTTCCTCCAAGCTCTTCAGGGCTGCCTCTTCCAGGAAGTCTTCCTAGGCTAAGTCAATGACAGTCAGCTGGGTCATTCACCTTGCCATTATGCTAAGCCCTTTTCCTCACAGGGAACGGGGGCAAGGTGACAGCAGGCCTATATCTGGGGCCGGACCAGCTGGGCATGCTCAAACCCCAGCTGTGCTACTTAGCCGTTATGAGAACTTGGGCGCACAGCTGGCAGTCTGGGCCCCAGCTTCGGTGAAGTTGCCGATGACAACTCCTGCCTTTTGAGTTGTGCTTCATGCTTACACAGCTAGGGGCTGTGTGTGGAATGATCCCGGGTGAAAGTCAGGGACAGCTAATGAGTTCTGAGCTCACCCAGGCAGGAGGCTCCGTGAAGGTCAGTGTGGCTGGGGGAAAGATGTCTGATTGGCTCTGGAATGGAGCTTGTCTGGGAACTCTGGACTGGTCCTCTTATTGCTCCCAGTCCTTGAAGGAAGCTCTGTCTGGCAACCTTCCTGAGGAAGCCCTACCTTTACAGATGTCACAGTTGGCAGTATTAGCTTCCATAGTCCAGACAAGTATAAAAAACACATAGGCTCATACCTTGATGAACATGAAGGCAAAACACACATAACCAAGAAACTAGAGCAAGGGGAAGACTTCTTACCTTAGCAAGTAGAAGGACAGTGCCTTGCCCAAGAGAAGGGGGATAAATATTTTTATCTGGGGAGAGCCTGCTTATTCATTTAGGAAAACACTTAGGAACAGGCACAATCCTGAGCATGCTCAGTTAAGAACACTCCAGGCATGCTCAGTTTAAGGTGGTAATTTAAAAGAAAGAAGGCAGATGCATTTCTGGACATGCATAGCTCAAGAAGCACATGTGTGAAAGCTTAAGTGGAGGAAAGAGTACTTTGGACATTTTCAGTTTGCCTTGCAAAGATAGTGGACAGAAACTCCTCTGGGCATGCTCAGTTTTCTTTGGAAGTTCAGCTGGAAGAAAGTGAAAGGGCTCTTTGAAGTATGTCCATATAGGAGTTTTCCCGTTAAAGGTTCCTACCTTGCTTGCTTGGTGGCCATTGAATTATCTGCCCTTCCCCAGAGCTGGCCTCACTGGGGATGAGGTTTGTGGGGTTGTTGGGGTCCCCCAGTGCTTTACTTGCTCTAGATATGTGACTACTCGTCTATCTGGCATGAATTAGGTACCACTGTGTGCTGGGTAGAATGCCAGGTCCTGGAGATGTAAATTCAGCAGTCCCCGGCCTCTAAGGGCTACATTCCAGGCCTGAACTTGCCAGCACTGTCTCCTTGCAGTCTTCTGGAAGCCCTGAAGGTGTTGTCAGACTTCCTCCTTTCTTCAAAGAAATGCTATCTTCAAGGAGTGGAGACCGGGTTCTCCTGTATCACTTTGGACATATGGTTGGGGGTTTGGCTCACCCATGTTGCCCAAAAGACCTTAGGTCATTTGAGTGCTTCGTGGGGCTGGGAGGAGGGGGAAGGCAGCAAAAGGCCCTGATCACTTGACACCCCTTCCTGTGGCCTCTACACCAGGCTACTGGTTGGTAGAAGCCCTCCTTGATCCATGGCTTTAGGGGTAGGTGTGAAAGAAGCGATGGGCAGTTTAGTTACAGGGGGCAAAGCTCAGTGTCCTAGGGCCCTTGCACAATGGGTGCCTTAGCAGCTGGGGCCCCAGGTGCTTAAAACTACAGATTGGCTAGGTGTTGTGCTGGATGCCCGAGGGGAGGATGTATGGAAGACATGAGGCCCTTCTTATCCCCGACCACTCCCTTCTGTTTTCACTTGTTATGTGTCCTAATAAAGTTCCCTTCCCAGGCAAAATTCCATCTCTGGGATTGGCCCCAAAGTGACATTCTTTGGAAACTTTCAATTGTGTTCACTTAGCTATTGTTGAGGGCAAGAAGGTAGATGGGGTGGGTGGTATTAGGTTTCTTCTCTCTTTGAAATACAAATCTAGAGAGACCCAAAACTTTCTCCTTGGCTGCTAGGGGGCTCAGCTGGAGCAAGGTAGTCAGGTGTTATCATGGAATAGTTGAAGGCTGGTAGCTGGGACCCGATCAGATTCTAGTCATGGCTAGGATGAGTCCTGCGGCCAAGTTCTTTATCTCTCCGGAACCTGCGTGCTAATTTCTAAAGTTTGACCTTTGGGAGAAATGATTCTTTTCAAGTGCCATATGTGAAGCCCTTGGGCTGACTGGTTGATGCCTTGATTGCAGGATGTGACTTTTATTTGAAACAAGCTTAGCTTTGCTATGTGTGTGGCAGTCATTAGAAGATTCTAGCTTCTACAGATGTCTGTTCAGCCCTTTCAGCCTCCAAATTATAATGGACCGCATGGCTGGATCACAGACATCTCAGTGTGGTGTGATGGAAATCAGGCAGCTGGCCCAGAAGGAATGAGCCTTGCTCTGGTCACTCTTCCACTTTGGTTTTGCTTGTGTTCTTCATCGGGGACGAGCAGGTTGGACAAAGGAAATGATGTTTAATCCTCACATGCTGTTTGGTTTGGGAAATTAAAATCAAAACATTTCATTGATTTTGGTCCAGTCTATTTTTTTCAGGAAGTCAGGTTGTTGGTCTGTCTGGATTTAATTGACAAAAAAAAAAAAAAAAGAAAAAAAAAGAAAAAATAAACTAAAAAAGATCTAGTAGTTTAAGAAAAAGATCTTCAAACTGATCTGTGTAGTTCCTGTAGAAGTGTAGAAGGTAGATACTCTGAGGTGCAAGTTAGCTGAGTTCGGGTGATAGGAGAGTTTATCTCTCCTCTACCCACCTCTCAGTTCCTTGGCTTTCTGTCCATTCTTGCATGGACAATCAATTCCTGGGACTATTCCGGGGTCCCTTGCCAAGGACCTTTTATGCCTTCCAGTTCTTAGGTCCTGCTGTACTTTGCCCTCAATGGTCTTGTTTTCCTGTCAACAAACATGGGTTTCACACTGATAGCGGAATGGCAGGAATGGGGGACAGACTAAAGAGGATGGGTATTCTGAGGTGGTATGTACCTCATATTTGCCCTGTGGGAACCTTTTGGCGGCCCTTCACTGATAATTAAGCAGCAAGCGTGGGCAGGATACCAAGTAGGAAAACTGAGTGTCATGGTTCAAATCTACCTTTGGAGAGATGGGAAGTAGCCATTGGAATGCAGTTCTGTCTGACTTTAAGGCCTGTCTCTTTCCCAGCATATTAAGCCATGTCCCATGGCCTCTAGCCATGAGCAGTCTCCATGTCTGTCATGGCCTCCCAATGATTGCTATAAGGCCTTTGGCTCTTTGTTCTAGTGACCTCTCCCTTTGTAGAAAAGGGACACATTTGTTATTGGTTTTTATTATATTCACAATTTCTTTTGATTTGGAAAGATACTAAAATAAGTATACATTTGTTACTTTTGCATTTTTGAGGGTCCTAAAAAAATAATGTGGTCCTTAGACAGTATATGTGCTTAAAGGCAGAGTCAGCCTGGCTTACTGTATCCGAAGCTCTGAGTAGTCCCCTGCACCAGGCTAAGAGTTACACTCCATGTCCTCCCAACCTTTCAGCTTTGATGTTTGGGAGACCAGGCTTGCCACTGCCCTTGCTCCCTCTCCTGAGTCTCAACAGTAAACAGACATTCATACCCACCCAGATGTTATAGTGCTACTTTGTACTCCCTCTCCACTAGACCCAAGTTCTTTGACTCCATTGCCTCCTCTTCCTGTCTTGGGATTGGCTGTTTAAACCCTGCAGGGATCTGGGTTGCTCATGCTTTCTCTGGGAGGAGGGTAGAGGCTGCTCTGGTAAGCTGTGTATATGTAGCTGTGTGCCTCATGGTCTAAATGGGGATGGATGACCTTCCTCCAAGCTCAGCCTGGCATTGGCCAGGTCAGGCCATGGTAGGAGGTTCCTATAGCGTAGGGCTAAGTGCTTAAGGATTGCTAGTCAAAGTGGTTAAGGATTGCCAATCAAACTTCCAACTTGTGGTTCTCTTTTTCCGTTTTAGCCACATAGAAGAACGGCTTCTAATTTGGCCCTTTGGGTTCTCATAGCCCTCTGTGCTGGGGTAAGGCAAGCTGTCCCTGGCCACCCTTCTGCTCCTTGCACTCCCAACCCCATCCATAGAATGGGCTTCCACACCTGCCTGAAGTGCTAACTCACATAACCCAGCTCAATAACTCATGAAGTCTTGTGGATACTCAGGAGGTGGGGTGTGGTCCAGAAGAAAGGAAGAATGTTGGGCTGGCATCTAGCCATAGTCCCAGGAAACCCTTGCTCTGTAGAGAGTGAAGAGGCCAAAGAAATAGAAAACAGCCCAGTTCAATGCCTCTCTTGCCAGGCTTGAAGAGACACACTGTCCTCAACATCCCCAGAGGACACCTGATGTCCGTATATTTCAATTTGCTGAGTCTAGTTATAAGGTCTTTGTTTATGTTTTAAAATAATCAGGCTATTAAGGCACATGGCAGGGGTGGCCCTTTGTCACACATGATTGACTCACAAGTTGGAAAGGAACAGAATGTGCCATCAAAACCATTTGTGAGTAAATTGAAGTTATGTAATGCAAATTGGAAAAGAGACACATCCCTGAAGTACAATAAGCTAAAATCAATAGCAGGAGGAAAAGATCGATAATTTCATATTCGAAGTCCCAGTAGGACTTTTGCTGTGATATGTTCACTGAAGCCAGACTCTGTATGACTAACTCATGGGGTTTCCCACCAGCTCTTCCTATTCTATAAATGGAGGGAAATGCCACATGTGCTGACGGCTGAAAGTAGTTACTTTGTAGTCCAGGCTGGACTGATCCAAGTTGGGGCACTCTCTTAATTGTCATTTTGACACTCCTTTCATCAGTCATCAGCTTAAAGCTTAAGCCTTCTGGCATTTCCCGCAAATGGAGGGAAAATGGAGAGCATTCCCTAGAGTAATTGCCTTCCACTCTCCTGGATTCAGCCCTAATTACTGAGTGTTTTCCAAGCACCAGCCACCTGCTAGGCACAGGAATGAGTTGGCAAATTTGCACTCATGATGAGTATAAAACACATTTTAAAAAAGTTTATGTAGTAAGAAAATAGTCTATACAGTTTATTGAAAAATCAGGTAGAAGGATGTCTTCTAATTTGGCCCTTCAGATTCTCACGGAGTTCTGCGCAAGAATATCCTTTGGCTGGGAAAACTGTCTCCCACCATCCCTCTGCTCCTTGTGTCACACAGCCCAGCTCACCACCGCTGAAGTCTTGGGACATGTGTGCCTGCTTGTCGGAGAGGGAGGAGCCCTGGTGGAAACAAGCACAAGTACTTTACATTTAAATACAATGAAAGCTTTTTGTTTCATTGTTTGGTTTCTCTTAGCAGTTCTGATAGGGAAGTTTCTAAGTCCACTGTGTCAAAGGGCAAGGCTCTACAGGGACAAATCCTGTAAGCAGCCGAGAGTCTAGGAGCTTCCACACATCACACAGGGTGGAGGTGGGGCAGACACAGACTTGGCTACCAGTGTACCATGTCATGTCCCTTGGAAACATCAAAGACAACATGGCTTCCTGGTTGCCCTAGGCAACCAAGTGACATTCCACGATGGGCACTTTAAAGACAGCAAGCATGAAGCATTTCGGGTGTAGACCCTGAGTGACTTCACGGGCTCACCTTGCTTTTTACTTCCAGCTGTCTTTGGATCTAGCCTTTTTGCCAGCTACTGTCCTTAACTGATCAAAGTTTCCTGTCATCTTCCAACTGCTTTGGAAACTGCAGCTAGATGGGTCCCAGCTGTCATGGCCCCTGGCACTTTCCGGACCCCTCTGGTTGGAGAACCAAACCCGAGACTCTAGTTTCTCCATCTGCTTTAGCACTTGGCATGCCAGGGGGATGAGTCTAGCCCCTACCAGATGGATGTACTCAGTGCACAAATATGTATGACTGTTCTGGAGTGTCATACATCTTAGAAGCGAAGATTCCAAGGTTCCTTACTACATGGATCTTACATGCAAATTCAGAAGGAGAAGAGAGAGAAACATGCACACATGCACATATACTCAACTGTACACATACTTATGTTCTTTGGTGCTAGCGAGTGATGTAAAAAATATGAAACACATGGGGAAGAGCATGGGACAGAAGGATGGTTGAAGCTAGGGTGATCAGGAAGGCTCTTCCAAAGGGAATGACTTCAAACCCAGCCCTGCAAAAAAGCAGGGTTATGAGCCGCTTCATGGGGGGAAGACCTACCTACAGAGAAGGAAATGCTGGAGCAAAGGCCCTGAGGTGGGGTGCTGGCTGGGATCCAGGAATAAAAGGGCCAGAGTTGCTGGAACCACATTAGTGAAGGGGAGAAGGAAAGTTATAAGGTTGCCAAGATGCAGAGGTTAGGCTATGTAAGCCCCCAGTTAAGACCTGGCCACAAACCTCCGAACACTTGTTTGCAGCTCAGGCTCTGGGCCGAACCTTGAAAGTGCTTCACAAAGGACCAGGAACAGTAGCAATCATGTTTACTGTCCCAGAGACCCTAAGAAATCTCTCTCCTTTGCAAGATGAATGGATTCTCTTAGTGTGTGTTTTCATGTTACTATGCCCACATGAAGAATCCACAGAAATTTGGGTTTATTAATTAGATTTATAAGAACCAAGGAGAAAAGCAGGTATAGCCCCAGGCTTTATGTCAATAACCTGATTCTAGATTGTCCTACTATGGGTCCACTAAATTCCAGTTGAGAGACTGACCAGAGCCCAGTGGCTACCACAGGCAGGAGTACTAGGCCAGCTCTCTCCACTGTCTAATTCAAACTTGTATTGCTAGGCCACCCTTGGGAGACCTAGAACAGGCTGTCCTGTTATCTAAAAGACAATAGAAGATTTCCAAATGAAGGAAGAGTGCCCTCTGAGTTTGAAGAGAGTGGCCTTGCTGAGTTCAGTGATGTGGCAGGGAAGGGGCAGGGTAGACTCATGTGTGGATTGACAGATTCCAGAGTGACCGGGATGGCTTGCTGGAGGCTGGCCTGGTGGTGGGGTTTGAGGTCCAGCAGAGCAGGGTAAAGAAGTTCCTGGGAACCTAATAGGGACAATTTGGGGTTTTGTAAACGATTGGGACCAAGACTGTCATGCATATGTTGGGTCATGCAGCTCTCTATGTATCTATATTTTCAAGTAAATCAAAGGTTCTCCAAAAAAAACCACAAAGGGTTGGATTGACTTGGGCGCCTATCCCAAAGCCCCTGCTTTCTGGCTCTGTAGGAGCCTGTGGTGACCCCTCCGGCTGAGGCTGGGTTGCTGGGTCAGCTTTTGGCTCCTGCTGAAGACTGGTGCTGAGGTAGGCAGGCAGCCTGCTAGGCTGGGGCCTCAGTTTGACTTCCTGTGAAATAGGAGGAGGGCAGGGGCAGTTGGGTGTTTCAAGAAGAGATGAAACTTTAGCGTGAAGCATTTGTTAAATTGAACCCCCATCTCTATATGGCAGGTCCCAAGATGGAAGTCTCTATAAGAATGATCCAGGTGAGATGAGGGTGTTGTTAGCAACCTGTCCTGGTTCAGTAGCCGTCCTTATGAAAAGGGGAAATTCAGGCACATAGACGATTGGAAGATAGACGAAGTGGAGATGGCCTCTCTAAACAAGGGGAGAAGGTTGGCACGGATTCTTCCCTTCACAGTTTTGGAAAGAACCAACCTGTGAACCTCTTACATTTTGCAATTCTTCTGCTTTTATGTGTGCATGTGGTATCCGTGTGTATGTGTGTTTGTGTGCGTACATGTGTGTGGAGGCCAGAGTTCAATGTTAGCTATCTTCTATTGCTTTCCTCCTTATTTGGAACCTGGGATTTGCTGATTGTCTAGACTGGCTGGCCTGCAGAGATCTACTTGTCTCTACCTCCCCAGCACACGCTAATAATGTGTCCTTTCTTTCTTTCTTTTAAAACATGGATTGAATTCAGGTTGTCATGCTTTCACTTCAAGCCATGTTCTGAGCCAACTGAGCCATGGTTCTGACCCTTCCTGACCCTTCTTCTGTTTTTCATTTTTTATTTTTCCTGTCTGTGGTACTTTGATGAAGAAGTCCAAGAAAATGCGCACTCTTGGTCTTCCGTCTTTTTCTCAATGTGGAGGGGTCAGGAGAATCTCTGTCCCCTTTCTGTGTTCCCACCCCAATCCTCAATCTTAAGGCTTGTCTCTGAGTTTTGAATTGTTTCCACACAATGCGTTTAGTGCCACTTGTGTGCCTTCAACTCTTCAAGTTTCTGTCTTGTTACAGAGCAAAAGGGAAGATGTTCTTGGTGTCAAGGGCAAGCCTCGAAGATGCCTCCAGACAGGGAGGCAGAGGAAGTGAAGGGCGTAGTCAAGACAGAGCGACTTTTTCCCCCATTTCTTTCCCAAAACTTTTGCTGGGAAATGAGCCTTGTAAACAGGCTGAGTTGGTGGGAAATGATTTCCTAAAGCCTTAAGGGCTGCTTCCCAAATTTGGCTGCATTCAATTCTTTGGAGCACTTCAGTTTTCTACCCTTTTTTGTGTGAATGTGTCATGCCAAATGCCTGGTGGTGGCGGCAGTGGGCTACTCTGTTCTTACAGGTTTTACTTAAATACGATACAGAATTGAGTAGAACAGAAAACCCCAGGGTTCCTCTCTTCTCTTCAGTTTTGGAACTATTCCTATCACATCTCCCAAATCAGAATCTCCTAAGTTAGGGCCCAGGAATCTGTACTCTCTACACATTTTCTGGATGGTTCTCTGCAGCCAGAGCAGCAGAATCACCAGTGGGTGGAGCCAACACAGCTGCTGAGGTCACTGTTAGGCCCTGCTTCCTGCTCCAAGCTGTCAGACACTTGGCCTGCCCTTTATTCTAGGGTGTGTGGTGTCACTGGTGGCCTGCTGGTGCCAGTCTGAGGCCAAAGGGAAGCTGGGGCCTGAAGATTTTTATGACCCAGGGACTACTTGTGGCTAGATCTGAGGGAGCATTTGAGGAAAAGAGAAAGGCCAGACAGGGGAGAGAGAGGTCCTAGGCTGTGACTCCCATGGGAGAGCATGGAGGATACCTATCTTCTGTATCCATGGATGAAAGACACCCCCCACCCACTGGTTTCTAAGACAAAATTAGTCACTTCTTTCTCACATCCGTTCGCATTAGTTGCATTTTCAAACTCTCTTCCTCCTTCCTTAGTTACGATCACAGGCAAACCCCCTTGAATCCCAGTTTCCACCTCTACCTAGTGCACCTACAACCACCTTTCTCACTTCATGTCATAATGCGACTACTTAAATAGAATGCATTCAGTGCTCATTTGGGACCTCAGAAACCACCTGTCCCATCTTCAATGTCAAGAATGACTTTCATCTCTTGTCACACAATCCTGGATCCCACCTTTCCATCCTGGTCCAGAACTAATCAGATTATAATTTATCTCTTCTTGAAGATCCCATTACAGTTTCTTTCAGACCGCAATTACTTGCTTCCAGACTGTGGGCCCCAGAAAGACTGGATTAGCATTTCACTGAAGGCTGTGTCTCCAATGTCTGCCCCATCCTAGTGATGGGCAAATGTGTTTTGCACCAGTGAACTAAGATTGTGGGCAGAGGTAGCTGTCCTCTAACCACAGAGACCCAGGCTGTGGAGCTGTACTTGGCATGATCCCAGGCATGGATGGAGACAACATCACAGGGGCTCTCTATTGCTCTGGACCCATGGGAGATCCTGCTTCTAGCTCAATCCCTCCCATGCAGTGTCCCTTCTTCTATTTCAATCAGTTCCCTCGGGCCAGCCTCCTCCTTCATCCCAGTCAGTTGAGACTTGAAGGGAGAAGACTTGGGTGCCTGTTTCCGAAGGCAAACATATAATTCAGGTCATGTCCGGTGCCATTTGGAAGGAAGATCAGCTTTCCCTAAGTGGAAACAGTGTGCTCTGAAAGTAATTATGGGTCGAAAAGCGTGTTCTGGAGCAAAGCCCAGCATTTTAAAGCAAAGGTTACCCTTCCTGCCTGGTGGACAGCCCAGGAAAGACCAAGTCAACCCCATTTCACCCCGGTTGTAGCCCCAGTGGGCCTGCAACATCCAGGCACAACAGGCCAGGTCAGCACTGGGTTATTGGCATTGGTGTAACATACCAACTGTTCCAGACCTTAGTTTCCAATGAACTCCTCAAGGTCACACCTTTCTGTGCCAAGATCCGAGACAGTAGATATGAGTCCCTTGTTAGAAGTGATGGAACCTTCAAGAATTATTTCCCATTAACTTTCTTTTATACCATGCAAAATTTAAACTGGATGGTCCTGAACAGTTACATGTTGATAAAAACAGCACTTTTAACATCAGTTATTTGAAAAAAAACTAAAACAACAAAACAGTTGGGTGTGGTGACATGCACCTTTATTCCAGCACTTGAGAGTCGAAGGCAAGTGGGAGTTTGAGAGTAGCCTGGTTGAAATATTTTCAGGCCAACCAAAGTTACATAGTGAGACCCTGTCCCATGCCACTATCCCTATACAACTCTACAATAACCCAACTGCCAATGTGCTGGAGAGTTTTATGTCAACTTGACAAATACTAAAGTCATCTGAGAGTAGGGAACCTCAGTTAAGAAAATGACACCATAATATGTGGCTGTGGGCAAATCTGTGTGGTATTTTCTAAATTAGTGATTGATGGAGGAGGGCCAAACCCATTGTGCATGGTACCATCCCTTGGCTGGGTGGATTTGGGGTCTATAAGAAAGCCTGCTAAGCAAGTCATAGGGAGCAAGCCAGTAAGCAGCACCTCTCCATGCTCTCTGCATCATTATCTCCTACCTCCAGGGTTCTGCCCTGTTAGAGTTTCTCTTCTGACTTCCTTCAATGATGAACAGTGACATGAAAGTGTAAGTCAAACAAACCCTTTCCTTTCTAACTTGCCTTTTGGTCATCATAGCAATAGTAGCTCTTACTAGGACACCTCTCATCCCAGAGTTACAGTGTTTGTTGATTTCTGTGGTGCACGTATTTCCACCATGGCCGGTTCCAAGCTACAGTGTGACATCATTGAGTACAGGCTTAGGAAAAGGTGCACATGCCTGCTAAAAGCTGGTTTATGTCAAAGGAGCCAGCTCCAATTCATCACTCCTGCTAATTCTGACACCTGTAGGGATCTTCTGTGCTAGCTGGAGGAGTCTGATCCAGTGTGTATCAGCTAAGCAGACAATAAACCAGGGCATCTATGCTGTACACATAGATACCCACTTTTACTTGGCTTCATAATTCTATACATTGAGACCCCAACTCCCAAAGTAATTGTATGAATAGGTGGTACCTTTGGAATGTGGGCACCCTTACCAGATATCAGATTTTCTCATTGCCTTGATCTTGAGTTCCCAGGCCCTACAACTGTGAGCAATGAGTGGCTGTGGTACATAAGCTGCCCAGTTTGTAGTATATATATTTTTTTACAGTAGCCCCAAAGGAATGAGGGATCTTGGGAAATAGATGAAGGAACACTGGGGTCAGTTCAGCTCACGAAGAAAATGGAACACGGCAAATCCGGAAGAAAGAGCTGAAATGCACAACAAGACCCTATGTGAGTGATGCTCAAACTTGGAGGTCCACCAAAATGCTCCAAAGCACTGGCTGAAATCCACAGCTTCTGCTGGGATGCTGATTCCATGCATGGTGGAAATGATGGGGACCCTCAGAGATCCTTCTACAAGTCCCCTGTGCTTTCCTGAGAGAGGGCCAAGTCACCTCATCACTAGGCACTCTCTTGCAAAGAGCAGGTTTTGGAAGGAGGGAGGTACTGCAGCTTTAGCAGAGAGTGGAGGTTCAATAAATGCCCACCAAATAAAGAGGTTGACACTTGGGAGGCTGAGGCAAGAAGATTGTGAGTTCGAGGTTGATCAGGACTCTATGGAGAGATACTGCCTCAGAGACAAAGACAAAAACAGACACATGAACCAGTCACAGAAGGAAAGGACAGAGTCCTGGGATCTTCAGGGAGAGGTTTTGGTGTTTTTAGGCTGGAGGCTGAACTTCCTGTCTTGTTATTTGTCTGCCATGTAACTTTCTGGCTGTAGGGCAGAGGAGCTCATTCTCACTTGCTTAATGGCTGAGGCACAAAAGAGGGTGCCTCTCTATCTCTATCCCAAGAGCCCATGTTGGGTGAAGAGCAGGGTGGGACCTTAGAAACCCCCCCCCCCCCCCCCGTCATGGGCCTAAAGATGGCTTCTGGTCACTCTGGCTCTGGAGGTTCCTTCAGGTCCTTAGTGAGACTCTGCCTGTCTGGAAACCCAGCCAGGCTACGTCTGGGGACTGTCACGTATGAAACCATGACATATGGAGGCTGAGAGCCTGGGATGCAGCCGGTTTAAGGACACTGTTTTTTTAGCCCTGGCTTCCCTTCAAGGTCTTCAGGGTGAGTGTTCCCTAGGCACTTCCATCACCACCTGTTCCTGTATCTCATCTGGGAAAGTCAGGAGCTAAATCTCCTTGGATTTGGTTGTCTGGGGCACAGAAATGTCACCTGGGTCAGATGCCTGTTACCTTCTGTCCAGCTCCCTTCTCGGAACTCCCAAAGCCTTTCATCTGTGTCTCCAACTTCCCGATGACACATGTTGCAGCCAACCTTGTGACTTGGGTGGCTTGCTTCCTCCTGCTGAGTAGGACCTGGGTGATTTATCCCCCACAACTCCAACTCCTTATGCTTGTGTAGCATCAGGCTGTCCGTGTAGGTATTGCAACCAGTGGTGGGAGGGATGTGTGGTGAATGGAAGGTATTGCTCTGAACTCTTTATTCAGGTGGCACAGGGCTCTATGGGATTCCTCATACAATGGGCTTTTGTTAATTAGAGACTTGAGGTACAGGCAGCAGGACATGTCCACAGGTGCCATTGAGTGGGAGCCATGGGTGATCTTGAGCAAGTCAGCTGTCTGCTGAGCTGTGCTGGAAGAGGTATGTGGCAAAGCACGTCCTGTTCCTAGCAGATCTCCAGGTGAGAAGGAATCCAGGTCTGACAAAGGGTGGAGGGGAGGATGCAGGAAGAGGAGCCCATGCTGAAATTGGAGCTCCCAGTTTGCCATCTGTTAAATGAGAACAGCAACTAGAAAAACAGAATAAGGATGAATAGGATTCCAGGGCTTCCTCAGTCTGCCTTATCGGCTTGCTTGGCCTTGAGTCTTCTGATATTCATGGTATCATTTTTCTTTAGACACCCATCCAGGGAACTTCTCATGGCCTCCTTCCTGGCCATTCTTTCTGCTCAAAACTGCAGTAACGGCTTGCGTCCAGTGAGCACTTACCCTGCCCCACTAAGCTCTTTATATTACCAACTACTTAGCCAGTGACATGTTAATGATGTAGACATTTCTCCCATCGTCATTGACTAAGAGATAAGCTGAAGTTCAGAGCACTCAAGAAATCTGAGTGTGGTTGCATAGTCAGGACTTTGAAGAGCTGTGCCAATCAACTGTCTGGTCTGTCACTAAGATCTTGGGGTCTTAGTCACATACTTTCTCTACCAGCTCCCAGAATTCCATCCCTGTCTTGACTTCTTCAGCTCTAGATCCTGGTTAGTATTTGACTGGTTACTTTTAAACTTCTTTGGAGATGAGGTTCCAAATGCTAGCTTGCTTATTATCGATTTGCATTTTAACCAACCCCTGGGGTCTGTAAGGATAAAAGCTTGAAATGTTGGAACAACTGGATGTGAAAGGTCCCAGGGATCACTGGTGAGAGCAGCCCACACATCTCTTCGATCTCCTAAGCTCAGCCCTGATTCTCTTATCACTTTGTTTTGTTCCCTCATAATGACTCTTGTGTGGATAGAGGAATGTAAACAGAATAACACTTCCTTTGACCTTGGGATCCCAGCACAGGTGTTGTATGGGATCTATTTAAACTGCATCTTGGCTCTGGGGGCAAAGAATCCATCCACTTAGGTTTCTAAACCCAACTACTCCTCAACTGTTCAGGCATCAGAGTTAGGCCCTCTCTTAGAAGGGCAAGTAAAGGCCAGTGTCTCTGTGGCTGAGAAGCTTTGGGATGGATGGAACTGGACCCCATGGCTTGACCTCAGAGGTAAGCGAGCTGGTGGTATCAGCCATGTGAGCAGTGTGGCATCTGCCCATAGCTCTGTCATGTGGCAGAGACCATACAATGTCACTAGCTCTGGAGTATTGGGCAGGTCTCCTTACTTCACAGCACCTGGCTTGTCTCACCAGAAAGGAGGGAACAATGAGTCTTTGCTTCTCACTCCCACAGTGCTGCTGGGAAAATCTCTCTGAGATAAGAAACAGATGTTGACAGGTGAGAACCACTTGAAATATAAACGGGTACCAATGAGGCTGTCACTGGATATGGTCATAAATAAGACTCTGGAGTGGTCCTTTGAGGGTCTGTATGTAGAGGGCGAAGCAAATTTAATGGAAATCATTGAGAGGTCACTTGTAAGTTCTTAGTAAACCCCGGTGAGGCCATACGTAGAGCATGAGGAGCACACAGCTCACTCATATTTCATATCTGGCACAGAACACATTTCTGCATCCACTGTGAAGGGCAAACACTTTCATTTTAGATCAATTAAGGAATTGCGCCTTGATTAAAGGTGTGCATTTAGAGACATTGTACAAAATGAGGGTTTGATGCAGCTCGGGTCCCTCTAGAAATTCACAGACATTCACATTTCCTCATGAATGTTGAATGACCTGAATCAATGTATAGGCCTTGTGATAACACATGGGAAGAAAATGAAAGAACTCCAGGACATGATGGGGCTCTGGTGACTACTTGTAACCTCAAGACTTCAAGAACTCTTTGACTTTTTAAAGCATTTATTTTTCTTCCAAGAAATCCAACAAATATTATGGGATATCTACAGTCTTCCAGACACAGACCAACAAATCTGTCTTAAAAGCAATCTTGTGTGTGTGTGTGTGTGTGTATGTGTGTGTGTGTGTGTGTGTGTGTGTGTGTGTGTGTGTATGTGTTGGAGATCTTCTATTGTTTTCCACCTTTCTTTTTAAAGACAGGTTCTCTCACTGAACCTGGTGTTTCCAGTGCAGCTAAACTGGCTAGCCAGAGAGCACCAGGGATCCTTCTGCCTCTCTGGGGACTACTGCCTCCCTGGGAACAACAGGTATGTCCACCATGCCTGTTTCTTTTTTTTAAATAATGTGGGTGGTGGGACTTGGGTTTTTATTCTTGTACAAGCACTGTACTGGCAGCCATTGTTCCAGAAAGTTTTTGAAAATGGTGACTATGATCATTATCTTGATTTTTGTGATGGCTTCATAGATCAGTACACTTGTCAAAACTTGCCAAATGGTACTTCTTTGATATGTACAGTCTGTTGGATGCCAATGGTACCTCGATGATTCTACTGTTGAAGGATAGATGGGTTATTACAAGTCTTTGGCTATTGCACATAAAGCTGGTATGCAGATTCCCCTGCCAGTCTCTTGTGTGGATATATGCTTTACTTCTCATATGGGAAGGACTGTGGGATGGTATGACCGAAACATATGCAAATGTAGAGTACTTTCTAAGAAGCTGCCAAATTGCTTCCCAAAGTGCATCTCCTATTTTACCCACTCATGGTGTCCAGCTCTTCCTTGTCTTCACCAACCCTTGCTGGGGTCAGTCTTTAAATTTTATTTTGATAGTTGAGGGAGGTATTCCATTGTGGTTTTGATAATGAATACCTTTTGTGATGGCTGTTCTTGATTGTCAGCTTGACTACATCTAAAATTAACTAAGACTCAGGTAGCTGGGTACAATTGTGTGGGGTTTTCTTGATTTAATTATTTGAAGTAGGAGGACCCACTGTAAATCCAGATCTTTTGGGTAGGTAGATCTACTTTAAGTCTGGCCATACCTTCTGGTGGCAGTCTATATAAAGGGCATGGAAGAAGGGAGCTCTTGCTCTTTGGTTGCTTGCCCTCACTCTGCAAGCATGCACATGGCCACATGGACCTCTACACTATATGGGCATATACCTTACCTTCATGTCTATACCACATCACACACATGTGCACGAACACACACACACACACACACACACACACACACACACACACACACACACACATATAATCCTAGCACTCAGGAACCTGAGGAAGGAGGATCAAGAATTCTTGATCAGTCTGGGCTACTTAGCAAGAATATTGTCTCAGAAAAGCAACCAATTATCCATCTAACCAGCCAGTCAACTAACCAGTCAATCAGTTAGCCAGCCAGTCAACTAACCAGCTAGTCAACTAACCAGCCAATCAACTAACAATCAGCAACAACAAACAAAGGTTCTGGTTTACACTTCATGCCATGTGGGAAATGCTGTTGAAAAGTTCCTTTTTTTTTTTACTGGGAAACCTTGTTATTTCTCATGGTTTGGGGGGAAATGCCTCCCCCCCACCCCCATGAGCATCAGATTCCAGATAGGAGGTGTTTTTTTTTCTTGTCCTCCTTTGAATCTATGGTTTCATTGCCCTCTTGAATATTTCCAATGAGCTGTTAGCTGACACCTGCTCCCCAGATCCTTTGTTCAGAACATCTTTTTCTATTGTTGATGAAGATTCCTTGTTACTGTTTCCCAGGGATTTGATGATGTGATGCGATTTTCTGTGTATTTATTTTGGTTGGTATTCATCATGTTTCCTGGATTTGTGGGTGTATAAATTTCATTAATTTTGGGAACATTTTGGTGAGTGCACTGGATAGTTTTATGGCAACTTGACACAAGCTAAAGTCTGAGAGGAAGAAACCTCAATTAAGAAAATGCCCCCATAAGATCTGGCTATAGGCAAGCCTGTAAGGCATTTTCTTAATTAGTGATTTATGAGGGAGGGCCCAGCCCATACATCCCTGGGCTGGTGGTCCTTGGTTTTATAAGAAAACAGGCTGGGCAAAGCCAGGGGAAGCAAGCCACTAAGTAGCACCCCTCCATGGTCTTTGTTTCAGCTCCTGCTTCTGGATTCCTGCCCTGTTTGAGTTCTTGTCCTGACTTCCTTTGATGATGAACAGCCATTTGGAAGCATAAGCCAAATAAATCCTTTCCTTCCCAAGTTGCTTTGGTCACAGTATCTCATTACAGCAATAATAACCCTAAGGCAGTAAGTACTGCTTTAAACTATTTTCTGCCTCTATATACCCATTTTGATTTATGACTGAAGGGATCCCTGCAGGTGCCAGGCAGAGATCGAAGCATGAAGAGATGAGAACAAAAACTGTTCAGACTGACTTCATCAACCTGGATCGAGGCTTCTAAAGAGTCTGATTAACAGACAGTTTATTCCCAATGAATTGAATCCTGATGGGGGAGGTACTTCTGTGTATATGTTTGTCTTATTGGTTGATAAATAAAGCACAGTTGGCCAATAAAGAAGCAAGTTAGGTGGGACTAGGAGAGGAGGATTCTGGGAAATGTAGTAAAGGGAGGGTGCCATGTGATCCCGGCAAAGAGGACACATGCTGCTGGCGTCTTTGTAAGATAAGTCTTTATAAAATATATAGATTAATGGTTATGGTTGATACTTAGGACAGAGCTAGCAAATGAGAAATGGCCAGCAGCACTGTAACTAACATAAGACTCTGTGTTGTTTGGCGGCCCTAGCGTGGCAGTGGGGCTCAGGCGGCTGGTGGAAAGAGTTATCATTACAAAATCCTAGTATAATTTGGGAATAAAACGGTTTCCTGGTTTAATGCAATCCTTGGTGCACAAGGAAGCTTAATTACATCAAAATTTGACTCAGGTACATGCTATTTCTTCTGAGAAGATGGGTTCTAGAGATGGGCTACCTGAGCTAGCTGAAAGGTCTAGGGAAGACTCTGGCCTCATCTTAGTCATACAGACAGTGTAGGGGTTAGGCACCTCTGGTCCTGGTGTGGGAGCCTCTGGCTATAAGGGCCATTTAGACTGGGAGGCATCTTTAGTCCTGATTGAAGGAGCTTGATATGGCTTGGCCCACCAGATAATGTGGATCACCAGGCTATTAATCATTTCCATTTCTCAGCTTTCCCATTGTAAAGACAACCCTGAGTGCTCAACATTCCTGGTTTCTCTGGAGATCTGTGGGCACAAGAGCCTTCGTGCTTTAAACTTATGATGCTATTTAACTGGCATTCACAGTGCACTGGCAAAGGAGATCCTATCTCAAACAAACAAAATGGGAGGTGAGGACTGATACCTAAACTTGTTCACTGACTTCCACATGTGTGTCTACAAGCACACACACACACACACACACACACACACACACACACACACACACCTGTATGCATATCATGCACGTACCACATATGTACTTGCACAAATATTTCAGGTATTTTTATCCTTAAAAATGTAGAGATACCACTGGACATAGTGATAGATTTCTGTCCTAATACTTGGGAAACTGGGGCAGTAGTGAAACAAGCCCCGAGACATTAGCACAAGTGATAGCATGTAAGAGGCACTGTTCTAACCTTAGGACCTAATATTTGGTTCCAACACCTGCCAAGAATGGGAGCAAAGACCAAATATATCAGTTCTAGGATCTGGGGAAGTCCTTTAGGATATTTAATACTAATCTTGCTTTTTGACTTCTGTAGTTTTGCTTCTTGCTAACTCTTCTTGTTAACCAAAATGTGTCAACTAGGATATGATTTTTGTGAGTGAGTGAAAGGCAAAGAATGATGAGGCTTGGGGGCTACATGATTTGAGCAGTCAGTGGCCAGCAATACAGACTTTAAGGTGTCTGTGTGTTCTCCGAAGGAGTTACCTTGCAACAGCAGGGTCAAGAGTTGACTGCTTGCATTGGCTAACCAATTGGTGGTGGCTCTTCCCTGGGGAGGCTCATTTCTCCCACTTTCACCATTCTCCTTTTTTTTTTTTTTTTTTTTTTTAAAGCCAGGCTATTTTGCCACACAGCCACTATTGCTGCTGAGAATGTTTAGCTAGAAAGTGGTGTTGTCCCTTGTAAATGGGGCAAAATCCCCTTTTTATTCAGTCCCCTTACTGGCTGCTGCAGGTGCTTGGTCTGAGCACCTTTTCCAAGACCAGTTTCCCGGGTGTGTCCTTGAGATGGATATTAGTGTTCAGTGGCCATTAATGAGGACCTTGAGGAGGACCTTGAAATGAGCATGCTGGGAAGACAGAAGTCGGGGCAGAAGTCACAAGGGCATGGGAATTCAGATGCAGACCTCAGGGCAGAGCTCTGCCTTGATCTCACTGTGGAGGACAGAAGGCACGCTCTGTTTCACTTTGTTCTGACTGGCTGTGAGGTAGCTGCTTAAATAGTACCCACACTGGCAAGGTGAGCCGAGCAAGAAGGGTTGTGGACTGAGCATCAGTGTTTCTGGCTTCACATCCTTCCAGCAGTACCTGAGCAGGCTGGATGGGAACGCTTTGGAGTGGGATGAGGTACACACACACACACACACACACACACACACACACACACACACACACACACACACACACACACACAGAGCATGTGAGTGTATGGGACACCTTCCTCCTTCTCATGCCTTTGTGCTTTCACTTTCAAGATTATGAGTGAGGAGATCAGCTGAGATCATTAGTGGACACTCACTTCGTGACAAAGAATCTTAGCATCAGCAGAGGGAGGGTATCCCTTGCAGGATTGCTCTTCCTCCTGTGGGAAAGCCCTGCAGATGCCACGGCATAAGCTCTCTCTTTGAGGAGAAATCACCAAGATTTAAGGTCATTTTCTCTCCAAGAATCTCTGAGGAAGGGAACCCAACAGTCATCCATCCATCCATTCATCCATTCATCCATCCATCCATCCATCCATCCTTCTCTCACCCATAAACGTTTATTGAGCTAAACCATGCATTCTTGAGGCTCTGCATTTATTAGGAGGTATATTGCCATTTTTTGGATGACTTGTTCCAGTTCTTTGGAAGAAATCTGACATTCTGTTGAGTTTTCTTCAATGATACAGCTGGAAGACTTGAAATTGTGTCTTTGCAGCCTGAGCCCGGGAGGAGTGGTTCTGTGCCTGAAGCTCTAGAGGAGATCCATAGCCATGTACCTTTCTGCTGTCTCTAGGTTTTCCCTCCACCTCTGTCTTCC
The DNA here is from genome assembly GCF_003668045.3 of Cricetulus griseus. NCBI lineage: Eukaryota > Metazoa > Chordata > Mammalia > Rodentia > Cricetidae > Cricetulus > Cricetulus griseus. The sequence continues at coordinate 427,089,061 of NC_048595.1, read as the reverse complement.
ATGTGAGCTGGAGCTACTGGGTCAGGAGTAAGGCAATAAGACTGGCTCTCAGGAGATGGGGGCAGCTAGTAGTGGGCAAGAGGGAAAGAAAGTTATCAAAAGTCTAGAACACTTAGCCATGAGAACATCTTGGAGTTCAGTGTAAGTGACAGATCTTCACTTGGGGACCCAGGCTCCGAAGACACAGGCTAGATGGGGTACAGAGCAGATCTTCGGCTGTGATAGTGGTTGGAGGCTGGGAAGACACAGCGGGCATTAGTGGGGTGGGGCACTGGTTGTCTGTGAGCTTGCTGCTGGGAGCTAAGGAGCTGGAGGAGAGGAAGGGAGGCACATAGAAGGTAGAGAGGAGGGAGGCAGAGAGAGACAGGGAGAAGAATGTGGAATGAAAGAGAGGGATAGGAAGATAGGAGAGAAAGCATAGACATAGATAGATGATAGATAGATACATGATAGATGATAGATGATAGATAGGTGGGAGAATTATGGGAAAGAGGAGAAAGAGTAGAGAGTGAGAGGAGAGACTCAAGTGAGACATAAGAGAGGGGAGAGAGAGAAGAAAGGAGGAGAGAGCCGAGTAAAGGAGACATGGAGAGAGGGGTGAGATACCGGAGAGAGTCGGTAAGAGGAGAGTGAGAGGAAGAGGAGGGGGGAAATGAATAGAGATGGGCTGTGGGGAAAGAAAAGTCAAGGGGCAGAAAGGAAGAAAGAAATTAGGAGAAAGAAAAGAGAATACAAGAAAGATACAGGAAAGTAAAAGATACAGGAAGAAGAGGAAGAAGTGTGTATGCCTGGGGAGGGCTACTGCCCGAGGGTGACTTGGTTTTGAAATTCTAGGGGCATTGCAGTTTTGGTGTGTGGTGAAATGGCCTCAGGGTCTCAGAAGCTAAGGGCAAGATGGTGCCAGGTCATAATAACAGCTCCTCAGTGAGTCTAACCCACTCTGGCCTCTCAGCTCCGAGGAACACCAAATTCACACAGGCGCAAAATGTAGCCCTGCTCAGACCTCGGAGCCTAATAGCTACTGTCATGTTTGCACAGTGCCCACAAGCATCACGGGCAATTAAGAAAGTCGTCCATTGCGATCATGGGCTGCCATTTACGGTTGGAACCTGGAGGCTGTCCAGGCCAATCAGCCCCTCAGAGGAGACACAAATGATCAGGGGAGGAGTGTTTCTTCCTGGGAGGGGACCCCTGCCATTAGCTGGCAGATCCTAAAGGGAGGGGCACAAAGGCTGCTTTGGCTCATGGAAAGGGAGGAGGTGATGGGGACAGGCCAGGCACCCTGCCCATATGCGTGGACTGATGTGTAGTGGGCTCAAGCACTCCTTGTCACTGGCAGAATGCATGCCGACACCTGATGTGCGTCCTTGTTGCCCCAACATGAACACAGACTTTATCCGCATCAAGGCAAAGCATGTATGACGTATACTTGTGTTTGCACTACACATAGGTAGAAACTCCAGCTTCATGCCCAGTTCAGCCAACAAGTATGTATGTTCCCTGTGCTCACAGAGATATTCATACTTAATTTATAGGTAATAGACATTTGTCTATGTAAACCCATGCTCACCCATTGCATGCATCGCAAAACTACCAAGGTGAGTATACAACTCATAGGGGAAGCCTAGACAAACTCAGGCTAGTCACACGCAGACATGTGGTGTGAATACGTGCATGTGTGTGCTGATACAAGAGACATGTCTGTGCATGAGTATGGAGGCCAGAGGGCAACCTTAGGCATTGCTCCTCACTCAGCCATAGCCACATTTTCTTGATACTGGGTCCTTTGCTGCCCTGGAACTCATACAGTAGTTTAGGCTGATGGTCGGCCAGAGACTCCTCCTGTCTCCACCTCTCCTGTCTGGGATTGCAAATACAAGCCGCCTCACCTGGCTTTTTTTTTTTTTTTTATATATATGGAGGTTCCGGGGACAAACACAGTTCCTCATGCTTGCAAGGCAATTCCTATACTGACTGGATCATCTCCCCCGGTTCCTTCTGCCCTTCCATCTCTACCCACAGATAGAGCCTACCTTTCAGCACCCAGTCTAAAAGCAAAACACATTAAAGACTTTGAGCTATGTACCTGCTGGACCTCTACCTTCAGTCTCCACCACAGATTCTTTCATGAGTTTGGGGATGAGGCCTGAGGAATCAACCCAGCCAAAGGCAGAAGAGCCTGGGAGAGTTGTTCTTTGTTCTGCAATGAGCCCTGCCAAAGCCATTTGTGTGGCTGAGAAATAATTGATGGTAGAAGGCGGCATTCCAGGCCCGTGCCACTGGCCACTTGACCTTGTCACCATCCCTTGCTGATGAGTTCTAGGCTTCCCAGGAGGGGATTTTCAAAGTCTTCTACTGCCCCCTGAAAGTTTCATTGTGCCCCTCAACTTCCATGGTGCTGCCTGAGGGAGGGGACCAGCTTGGGTAGTGTGCAGTTTGGACTGTGAATTGATAATCTTGATTTTCTCATTTAAAAACTGAATTTAGAAGTGTTTTATTTATTTATTTTTCATCCTTTCCTGAGGTTTGGAGTTTTTCCTGTCTCTCTGTCTCCTTCACCCCTATTTCCCCGCACTGTTATTAGGGAAAGAAAATTGGATGCCTAGTCCATTTTGAGAATGCCTCTCAGAATAATTGTGCCATGACACACAGGGAGTGCAAAGGAAAAACAGGAAGCCAGGCTGTGAGGGCTCGTTTGAAACTGGCAGGCTTAAAGCATGGCCATTGGCCAGAGAACCTCAGTCATGGCAGCCTTTCCCCACCACACTGCTTCCCGCTGGGCCTGGTTCTGAGGGGTGCTGCCATTGGTCTGCTCTGTCTCCTGTGGTAGGGTTGGTGACCTTCCTCTTTAGACCCCAAACCCAAGTTCCATGTGCTGTGTTGACTCCACGTGGCCAATGCTGGAAGCCAGCCTCTGGCTCCTCCCCCTGGTCTGGCCTTGAGGCAGTCCTCCATGGGAAGCCTGCTTAACCACATTTGTTTGGGAGACTTTTTTGGGCAGTTCAGATTTGGGTCAGAAAGTGGCTTTCAGGATTAATCGATTTCGGTGTTCTTACCGTGCTTTTAGTGCTTTCCTCGACTCAATCTTTCCGTTTCTCTTAATTTTAAATTAAGCTTTCTGAAAGATCGGACTCACGGTCAGAGTGCCCTGTGAGTGGACAGGATGTCACCGGAGGATGCTGACACTGGCTCTTCTGACATTGCTCCTGGGCAGGCACTAAGTGGTGGGAAGTGGTAAAGGCTCCCCGGTTGTGTGACTTTCCTGCGAGGAGGGGGCTAGTCTGGATGACTTCCCCAGGAGCCAGGCTGGTGCTTAGAAACAAAGAGAATTACTTTGGTATTTGAAGGGATGTCCCCATGCAGGAGGAATCAGATTCTTCTGTATTCAGCAGAACTGTAGGGGACTGGCATGGAGTGTGCCATTTCCATCTACTTACTTATTTTTGCATAGGTAAATACCCACAAACTTACTGACTACAGCAATAATCATGTATTTAGCCTGTGATTCTGAGAGGTGGCAACCGGGATGGGGCTCGGCTGGGTGGTTCTACAGCTTGGGGCTGGGGTTCCTTCCTTGTCTGCAGTCTGTTACCAGGTGGCTTGGGTTTATCTGCTCTCAGGTGGCAGAAGCTAGGAGGAACCAGTTCTCCTTGTTTGTTCATCTTCTTAAGAGGGGGAGGGGTTGAACTGGGCAGAGGATGGGGATTGGGGGGTTAGGGGGATGGGGAGTCGGTGTGGGAATGAGAAGTCCTGTGAAACCTAGGTTCAATAGTGATATGACATCACGTTTAGTCTAAGCAGGTTGTAACTTAAGACCAGAATGTCTAGACTACGCATAAAGGGCATGTATACCAGGAAGAGTGGAGAAGGGTGCCTCCCCTTTACAGATTGGTGCCAGGGTAGAGTTTTGAGCTGATGTCCAGAGACCTTTTGAAGGAGTAGAGCTGTTTAGCACAGGTACAGATGGACTTGCCAGTCTTTTCTCTGCTCTAGACAAAGCAACTTCTTGAGTGATTGAGACCGCTGGACTCCCAAAGACTTTCTAGTCCCCAGTGTTTATTTATTGAGATTTAGTCTCAACAATCCACAGTTGAAAATTTTTATAATCACGGGCTCCAGAGCGCTGTAGGAATTTCCCCAGTTTGTCACTGTCCCAACGTTGACAGTGTGCCTCCCTCAGGCCCCTGAATAAGGCTTCTACTGCTCCCCTTTCATCCATCATCACCCCTGCTGGGAGGGGCCTTGCCTACTTCTACCATCACAGCTGCTTGCCTGAGTTCTGTTTGGTTAGGTGTAGGGAACAGAAGAGAAAGGACAATGTGTGTCCCTAAAGTCAAAGTTCGCAGAACTTTGATTGATCTTATGGTCTCTGAAGAAGACTGCCCTGGAGAAGAAAAAAGAAACAGCATGTGCATAGTTTCAAAGCGAGGCACGCGCAGGCAGAGAGTGGAAAAGGAAAGAGGCCAATAACCCAAGCCCAAGTGGGTTCTCTGGGATGGAGACATAAACTTGAGCTCTGGAGCTGGAGCCAGGCAGGAAGTGGGCTTGGCCCTCATGAGGGGCATATGCTGTCTGGCAAACCACCCGGTTCCAGGCTAGTCTTCCCAGTTCCCCTCAGCATCCAGCCCCTCCTGACTCTGGGAACAATGCTGCTCTGTGTTCGAGACTTTTGTGATGGCCTGAGAGAGGGAGAAAGAGAAAGCTGGTTAGGGTGGTGGTGTGTGAATCACTCTTGTCACATGGCCCTGCCAGCTGCAGTGGCTCCTGGGTCTGCACAAGGGCTCAGGAAAACATGGCCTGAGCTGAGCCCGTGCCTGGAAGCTGGCCAGCCAGCTGCAGGCTGCAGCACGATGCTGAAGGATGCCCGGCTCTGAACTACACAGCTGGGCAAAGGCAGGACATGAGAGCACGCGGGAAGTTCTGTTACCAGGAGGAGGGTGCAGGGGACAGTTTCTGGCCCCTGCTTTCCTTTCCTAGGTTGGGGTGGAGCTGATGCTTCTGGAAGTGACAGGGCCTCTGGCCCATCCCTGAGACACTCAGGAGCGCTACTCATCCCTCAACTCAGGCAGGACATGTCTCCCTCAGTCTGGGGGCTTTCTTTAAGGATTGAAAAATGTCCCCAGGTTTAGCGGTGTCATCTTATTCTAGTGCAGAGAAGGTGAAATGAGTCAGGTGTATATCCTGAATGCCCTGTGTTCTAAGTACTGGCTTCAGAGTGAGAAACGAGTGGTACAAAGGCTGGCACACTGCCATGTGAGAGGCATTGAGGCAGGGGGACCATTGGTGCTGGGTACTGAGGGAAATCTGTGTTACCGAGGATGGGAGCAGTTGGCCCTGTGGAAGAAGGGGGAATGGAAGGAAGCCAGGTTTTGCAGAGCATCTTAGTGTAACTAAGCTGCCTTCTCTCAGCTGATCTGCAGAGGGCAGTGTGGTACCGTGGGTGAATTGCTCATTCTCCCTTTCTTTCCACTCCAGTTCTTGCCTCCCAATCTTCTAAAACCAAAGCTGCTTAGACACAACCTTGCCTTTTTGAATGCCATGGATTAGAGTGGCACTCGGGGGCCCCTTTGCTGATAGAGGCGGCCCCCCCCCCCCCCCCCCCCGTCCCCAGCCTACACAGAGAGCTTCTCAATTCTCACCCCTGTTCTTTAGGCCCAGAAACTGACTTCAGAACCTCAGGGATAATCGCTGCAGGGAGGTGGGCCAGTGTCAGTGGTTTTCAAGATAGGCTTGCTTCTTGAGCCGGTTCTGAGAGTAGACAGGACAGACTGCTCCAGCTTACAAAGGAATACGAGAACCCCCAGGAGTGACAGCAGGCAACCACAGTGACTGGCAGTCCTTCCTCTCAACCCTCAGGCTAGTGATCATTCAACCTCTATGGTGGGCCCTGAGATCCAGCTGATACTGCCTGGGTTTTCTAAAGCTTCCTGGTACTTTGTGCTTGACTTTCTCCCCAGGGATGACATGGAGGCCTCCACTCTACTGCATCCCTATGGGGATCCTGGACTACCTGCACAACCTTGGCAAGTCACTTCTCTCCAGAAAGTGTGTCCTCCACCAGGAAAGTGAGCGTGTTGGGGTCTTATGGTCTCAAAATGGCTTGGAAAGGCAACCTTTCCCATGTCCATGTTTGGTCTCTGTCTTTTCTTCAATTACCAGTTAGCTGGTTAAAGAATAAGGCCTTGAAGGGTAAGGGGCTGCTTTCTCTATGATTCTAACCAGGAATATAAGCTACTGTCTACATTGCAATGGCTTCTCTCTAGGTATTAGCCACCCCCCCCCCCCGCATCTAAGCTCAGGGCAACTATCTCAAACCACAGCTCTCATGCATTAAGTGATACAGACAACAATGGGGAAGCAGCTGCTGGTGACAGCATCCCTATGTGCTCCACAGGGCTTCAAAAAACCACTCTCCTCTGTCAGATGCTGGGGGCATGCGTGTCTCTCGGGGGAGGGGGTGGGTGTTCTGTTTTTTCTTTTTTCTTTTTTTTTCTAGGTCTCTCCAACAGCCACTCACACACAGCTCCTCAGTTTGGAAGCCATACAAGCCCCTACTCTGTCATCTTCAGAGACTCAAGAAAGTCACTCTTTTCTAAGAAGTGATCACAGGAGAGGCAGACCCAGGATCAAACCTATGAAACATGTTTGTAGTGTCTGGGATGGAAGGAGAGGAATGAGAAAGCAAGGCAGAGAGAGCGTGAAAGCCAGGATCCCCTGGAACTCCTCTAAGCACCATTTTTTTGAGGACTGTGCATACAGCACACATGAGGCACCACCAACCAGGTGAAATGATGAACATTTCCATCTTACTGATGGAGAAACAGGTCTAGAAAAGTTGAGTCTAGGATCAGTTTAGCAGAGAGAGAGCAGGGTGTGTGCTTGTCCACCCTCCTCACTGTCCTCAGAGAATTTCTCTCTGGGGGAGATAATTTCTGTTCTCTGTGCAGAATGGAGAAGCTGCCTTCTTAGAAGTGGGAATGAGTTTATGGAGAAGCTGAGGCAGAGCTTCTGTTCTCTAGGCTTGCCCAGAAAGCAGGGGCATTCGTTTTGTTCCTCTGCTGCTCATCTATCTATCCCAGCATCCTCCAGGCAGGAAGCTGGCTGTGCCTGCATACCCATATTGTCACTCGTTCTGCCAGATGCCCTGCAGGGCTGGCAGTGTCTCCGGAAGTTGAGGGAGCTGACACCTGGCAGAGGTCAGAGACTTGTTCAAGACCCCACAGTTGTTTTGTGACTAGCCTGGGATAAGAGCCCAGGTCTCATGCCTTCTGGTTATGGTGTCCTATTAACCATGACAAGGCCCTGGGAACATACCAGCCTTGGCTTGAATAGTGGGAGCCTTCCCAGCTAGAGAGGTCTCAGCTTTCTGGAACTTGGAGCTCCATGGAGCTCCACGCAAATCTGTGTGCAGGAACCCAGCTCCACCCTTTGCCAGGAACAGCCAGGGGCATCCACACCCATGATTTCAATCCCAGTGCAGGTTTGGATGAGAGAGCTTATAGGATTTATCATGCACTTAAGGTCCAGTGTCGGAGACAGGGGCTTTCCCACTGAAACCAAAGTGTGGCCTGGGTCAAGGCTAAGAGAGCAGCTGGATAGCAAAGCATTTGACTGTGAAGCCCAGCTGCCCAGCAAGCCATGCAGCATCCTGCTGTCCCAAGGGCTAGCTGGAGACAGGGGAAGTTCAGGGCAGGGAACCTTGGGGAGGGCTTAGTGACATTTGCATGGGGCTTCATATTTTGTGATTTCTGGGAAATCATTCTACTCAGTCTGATGGTGGAAGTAGGTTCTTCGTGAGGCAGAGCCTTAGACACAGTAGCTATGGGGGTTCTTCTTTTACTTAAGATATTCTTTCTTCTCTTACAGTTTTGTTATTTAAAAACTGTTATATGCCTGCAATGGAAAATTTCAGCAAGTAACACTGGCAAGAAGGTACCTTCTTAGGACACATGGCTCTTGCTTCCTTCTTGCCTTGTCTGTACTTTCCTTGTTTCTGTTTTTGGTTTGTTTTATCTTTTCTCTAAAAAATATTATTGTTGTATGTGTGACTGTATGGTGTGTGTGTGTGTGTGTGTGTGTGTGTGTGTGTGTGTGTGTGTGTGTGTGTGTGTGCCATGTCATGAGTGCAGAGGTCAGAACACAACTTTGTGGAGTCAATTCTCTCTTTCCACCTTTACATAGGTTCTGGGACCAGGCTTGCTCAGCAAGTGCATTTCCTGCTGAGACATTCTGCCAGCCCTTGTTCTGTTTTGTCAACTCCATTGACCAATTCTGTGTTTGTAAATTAGTCCTTGCATCAGAGGCTATATCTGCTAACAGTGATGTCTAACCTTTTGACATTGTGATACACTGTTGCCACCTAAAAATGTAGTTTGGATATATTCATAGCTGTCCTGGATAAAGCCTTAGGGTTTCAGGTTGGCCATGCCTACAGAACTCAAGGTTATTAACAGATCTTAGATAGAATCTCAGTCAATGGTATTAACTTAGGCAAACAACTCAATCCTTCTAAACCTCTATTTACCCCTCTGTAAATGGGAATATTTATATTTAACTTCTTAAGTGTTATGGAGACCTGATGAGGACCTCTAAGTTCTTAGGAGAGTAGAGGGTCTTGGAATCTTCTGGAAGGATGCCATTTGGTAAATGAAGATAATCCACCGTGTGTGAAGCAGGTTAAGAATTCTGAGCTTGCCTTCAACCACAGGTGACTGTGTTTCTCCACAATGATGCTACTACCATCATGGTTTGGAAGATGTGGCTTTGGCACACAGTGCTCGGTACCAGTCCTGACATGTGAGGTAGGTGCACCGTGATGGAGATAGTGAAGTGAGTGGTCAGGACAGTGGAGGAGTTTCAGAAGGTTCCTAGAATTGAGGATGCCAAGATAATATACAGAGGGCGGTAGGCTGGTCTACGATGTGGGCTGATCTGAGAAGAAAGCGGAGGCGGTGACATTGTCATTGTGGGGTTAGAGGTAAGGTTTTATGGTCATTTCAAAGTAGTTCAAGTGGGTAAGGAAGCTGAGAAGATGGAGGCTCACAGACACCATCAAAAGAGTCTTCCGATTCAGCTACAAGAGGCCCCACTAAAGGCAGATGACCCAGCAATGTAGGGGAGCTCATAGGATAACAGAATCCTACCAGCCTTTTAGAAATGAGAGCTCATCCACCTCAGAGAGCATCTCAAAGTAGCTTATTTGTTCAATTTTTTTCACCACTTTGAAGTTTCAGACAGCAGCCTTCAGACCAGCATACCAGACTCCACTCAGCCTCCACAAACACTTAGTACCAGATGATCTGTGTCTCAAGCCTATCCCCACTCCCAGACAGCCCTGCTGTCCAGGCAGATGGGCCACCGGAAGCCCTGGATTCGAGCACATAGGGTTTTCAGAGAGTGCTCTGTGGCTGTGGCAGGGGTGGGAGGCCTCCTCTGGCCAAATGCAGGAACCAGCAACATCTGGGGACCATGACCTCCTCATAGCAAGCTGGTGGAAAGCTGTTGGGGGAAAAAGAAACCAAATAACTGGTGTCTTATACTAGCACTGAGTGTCACTGAGGTTTTTTTCTAAGTATCTCACTCCAAGCTGTGCAGGCCTGGTCAGAGCTTTCCAGGGAGAAACAGGCTGAGGTTACTTATGTTTAATTTGTCTGAAAGGGTTTGACTGCTCAGTGCCTCTCAGAAATCCTGTTAAGTGTTGGGATTTGCTCCCCTATGGCATCCTTGAACTGTGCAGAGAATTTCCTTCATATAGTTGTCTTACTGTCAGCCTTGTTTATCTGGCACAGTAGGAGGGAAGGCTGGGCACCCCTGTGGTCCCCTGAGTACCATCTTGCAGTGATTACATTGAGGGTATGGGATTGGGATTAGAGGACAGGTAATGGAGTTCTGACTTTGCCTCAGGAGTCCAAGCTTCAGTTCATTCAGCCTTGGGGTGGGAAGGTAATAACATCTACCTAAGGAGTGTGTTGTGAGAATTTAAATAGGGTGCATGTTTGGAGTGCAAAAGAAAGAAAAGTTCAGAGAATGCTTCTAACATAGCTCCATTTTCCCATGTGGGCTTGGGAGGCTGTTGTTTTTGGGATTGGGGGTCTGGTGTTTGACAGAGATGTTGGTCAGTGAGGAGGGTTGAGTCCCACATTGGGAGAGCCAAGGAAGCAGCCCAGTCTCTTCTGCAGTCTCTGGGAACACAACACTGTGGAAGTCAACCCTTTAGTAAGTGCATTGTTCCCTTCATTGGGCGCACTGGGCCTTAACAGTGGATATTATGGGTCTATAAAGTGACACAGGGCCTTGCTTTACTTTGAATAGAGCAAAAAGAGTTCTTGGTCCAAAGGCACAGGAAGTTGATCCAAAGTTGGCTTCCAAAGCCTCCATCTTTCCACATCACTTTTGATCCATTTTGATCTGTGATTGATCCCTATCTCTTTCCCACTGCTGCCTCTATTCACAACGGATAATGATGAACTCAGATCTTAACTCAACATGCAATGAAAGAGCTGGATATCATGATGTCAAAGCAAATGAAGCCAGTTGTTAAATAAGCTTGGATATAACTAATTAAAATTAGTGAGAATGTAGGAAGAAAGTACACATGGCTTGGTGGGAGTGTGATTTGGTCTGACTAAGGGAAGGGGATTTTTGCATTCTCAGACATCCTTTGGTACCCACAGAAGATAGATTCTCAGATTCCCACAGATACCAAAATCAGTGGGAGCTCCAGCTCCTGATATAAGATGCCACCATGTTTGTGTATAACTTACCTATCTTCTCCTACATAGTTTAAATCATCCCTCCTAAACCTGATGCAATGTGAGGGCTCTAGGATAGCTGGTACACTGTCTTGCTTAAGGACCAGTGACCAGGAAAAAAAGTTGCATTCATTGTAGGTATCACTGAAATTTCAACATGTAATTGGTTGAATCCACCGGTATGACCTCATGGATGTGAGTGGTGGACTATATTTCAAAACTAACAAATATTATATGGTAATTTCATATCTAGGAATATGATCTAAAGAAATGTTCAAACAAATTCACATAGTTGTGAATGTACAATAGGGAGCTTTATCAGAGTACTGCTGATAACAGGAAAAGTTGGAAACGTGACAATATTTCATAATGATGTTTTATGAACAGCTGATAGACTACAGGATGATACAATGTATATCCATTTAAAATGATTATCTATCTTGGTTGGTATTGATCCAATTGATAATAAAAAGAATTCCAAAATATATGATTCCATTTTCATGACATCTGGAGTTAATGAACAACTTATGAAGGGGGAAACCTATCATCTATGAAGAGCTTTCCGTTTAATTTCATTTTAGTGTCTTACTGCAGTGAGTAGATATTGCTTCTTTTATAACTTTACATATTTATTAGTGTGTGTGTGTGTGTGTGTGTGTGTGTGCGTGTGTGTGCGTGTGTATGCATGTATGTATGTATGTATGTGTAATTGTAAGTGTGGATATGCAGATCAGAGGATAACTTGCTCTGGGGATTAAATGTAAGTGATCTGGTTTGGAGGCAGAGCCACCTTCCTTTGCGGCTCATATGGATCTTAAGTAGAATGAATCAAAACCACTTTGAAAGTTAGATGTTAGAAGTACTCAGCTTGGTGTGCTGGCACATATATGAAATTTCAGCACTCTGGGAAACTGAGGTAAGAATATTGATTGCATGAGTTCTAGGCCAGCCTAGGGTAGAGAGTAAGAATATGCCTGAAGATTTTAAATAAGATGAAATAAAGTAAGACAGCACCCACATGACATTTCTACTGCTGTCTCACCATCTCTTTCTCTGTCTTTCTATCAGTGTAAAAATAAAACAAATGATGATTTGAAACAATATAGTGAACTGCAAACAGTGCCAACCATGTTATTTCCTGCTATTTTTTGTTGACAGCGTTTCTACTTATTGGGGTTGGAAGAGAGCTGAAGAGGGATTCTCAGTCCTGTTTTCAGTTTGTGTGACTGTCTGTCCCAGTGCTGGAAAGGAAATGAACAGGGAAAACCCCATCAGGGAGGCAGCTGGATGAGTCCCATTCATCTGGCTGGAAGAACTCACTCTTGGAAACCACCTCAGGGGCAGGAGCTCTCTTCCTGTCCCCTGGCTCCCTCCCAGCCCTGCCACCCCATCTGCATTTCTCAGGCTCCCTCTGAGCTCAGGCCCTGTAGGGCTTTGGGGGTTGAGTTTGGGGGCACCTGCAGCTCTCTCTCCCAAAGGGGGTTTAACTTGTTCTTGAGAAATGAGTCAGCACACACAGCCTGGAGCACTGAGAAACTCCTGTTCTGAGATTCAGAATCTTTTAGGCATCCCAGAAAGACTTGTTCTGGCGGGTGAAGGTACAAGGCCAAGGATGGGGCATATTGGTTTGGGCTTTGTTAGGTGTGTTTACCAGAGCAGCAGGGTTATATTGTTAAAAACAGGGAGATGCTCTGGTGTGGAGTTTCCAGGCTGGAAGGTGGATGGAGTATGCCCTCCAGCTCCCCTGGCTCCGCAGCATTATTAGGGCACTCATTACAATTCAGGGCTTCACTCAGGTCTTGGCTGTGTACTGAGGTCGGGAGTGGGAGATGGGGCTACAAGCTGAGAAGTTAGGGTAAAGAGTTTGAAGGCTTCAGGCAGGTGAACAGGATGGCATGAAATACACGGAAGCAGAAAGTGAGGTGAGAAGGACGAGACTGAGTCTCAATCCTCCAGATTGCCAAAAATGATTGCCAAGGCCCCGGAGAAAGGTTGCTGCTACTAGCCAGGGAAAGGTCTACCTTGGGTTCCCTGTGTTGAAGAGAACAGCAAGATACGAGGAAGAAAGCCTGGTCTCTAAAAGTCATGAGATCTGTAATTAGTATCTGTTAGAATTTTCAGTCTCATAATTTTGAAAAGTAAAGATTACCTCCTGGCAGGGTGGATGGGTTGTATCCCTGGAGGAAGGCAGGAGGATTAAGAAAAACAAAGGGCTGGAGACATGGGTGTTGATGGCTGTCCATCACCCTCATTTCTATTATGCTAGGATTCGTCAATGTGTGAGTGAACTAGGGGGCTCTCAGGGTCAGATTCTGTTTTTCTGGACGCTTGGAGCCTGGGTCATGGTCACTGACTTATTTGTGACTGTCAGATGATCCTAGAGGGTGTTGAGTCATGCCAGTGTTGACAGAAAGGATCAGGAATTGTATAAGACTCAGCCTGTCGGTGAGATACCTCAGAGTCTGGGTCTGATGTGATGCAGGTGCAGACTCTGGTGTCAGAGGTCAAGTTGTCCAAGACTGGTGTTCTGAGCAGACAGCGTCTCCACAATTAACACTTATCTTTTCTTCCTTTAAGAGGAAAGCTATCCATTCTTCCTGTTGGTTCTGTGAGCTACCTCTTGCTCCATGCTATTCTTTCTTTGAGCAAGAAAGGACTAAGAATGACCTTTTGCTCATTTCTATTGTTTGCAGTCAAGAACCATGATTGATACATTTCTAAAGATCTTAATATTTTTCCTGCACAAAATTGAATTTGCAACCCAAAATATATTTAATCCTTCTCTTTCCCTTCCTTCTAGAGAAATTGTCACTGGAGGCTCCAACTCTTTTCTGTTCTCTCAACTACACGAAGGCTCAGTAGGAGCTCTGTATTGTGAGCAATATCCTTCTCATACAGTTTAGGAATGACGTGCCTTGTCCCAAACGGCCCACGTGTTAACAGGCTTGGTCCCTGAAGCAAGCAGTGCTGGGGGGGGGGGCTTTGGGATGGATACTGAGGGCTGTGACTTTGAATAGACTTATTCACGGATAGACTTATGATTTACTGACATTGTTGGGAGGTGTTGGTACATCTGGTCTTGGGGTTTGTTGGAGGAAGTAGGGAATGGGTTTTGTGTCTTTGAAGGGGCTATCTTGTCTCGTATCTCTATCTCAATTCCGAACCACCGTGATGTGAGAGCAATTTGTTCCTCCCCACCCCGCTAACCACAATCCTCTACTTCACTGCAGCCCAGAAGCAAAGAAGCCAGAGGACCTTGCATTGAAACTCTGAAACTGTGAACTGAAATAAATCTTTCTTTCTTTTAAAGTGCTTCTCTCAGGTTTTCTGTCGTAGAAATGGACTATCACAAAGCGACTCTGGGAGTTTTCTTGTGGTGGATGACGATGTCTTTGTGTGATAGGAATGGGCTCACCTCAGTTTGTCACCATGATTGACTTCTCTGTAGATAGGAATAAAAGTAGAAGTTGGTTAGCTGGGGGTGGGGTGGGTGGTGGTGGTGGTGGTGGTGGTGCACGCCTTTAATCCCAGCACTTGGGAGGCAGAGGCAGAGGCAGGTAGATCTCTGTGAGTTTGAGGCCAGCCTGGTCTACAGAGTGCGTTCCAGGACAACCAAGGCTACAAAGAGAAACCTTGTCTTGAAAAAAAAAAATAAACAAACAAAAAAATAGAAGTTGGTCATGTCAAGGTTAGAATCCCAGATTGTACTTGGAAGATGTAGATTCAACTTTGCCTCATAGCTCTCTGTCCTCAGGTAGAACGGATGGTGTGTGCCACAAAGGTATGGCACCTTTGGCTTCTCAAACCTCTATTTAGTCTGCTCTATGATCAGGTCTAGGAGGAGACACGGAAGAGCAGTTGCCAGTAAGCTTTCTGAATCTCAATTATATCACCCATGTAGAAGGACATGTGTTTAAACTCTGCCCTTTGTCTAGCAAGACTTGGACATGGCACCTGCTAAATTAGAGATCTATAGAAAGTCACATTTAAATGGATACAGCTTCTGGACGTGCTCAAGTGCCCTGGCTCCAGGGAGGGGAGGACACCCCACCTGGTGCTACTGAATATACTGTGGCACCTACTCACTTCACCTTCTTTCTGTCTTTCTTCACTCTAGTCCTACTGTGTTCATAAAACTCACTTCCTGCTCAGACATGCCCTTTGTGATCTTTCACACTGTGGCTCCAAAACCTTGCTAATTTTGTTATTGAAAATTTAGCTGATGGAAGCAGAAGCAGACACCCACAGCTAAACATTTGAATCCAGTTGCAGAGAGGGAGGAGTGATGAACAAAGGGGTCAAGACCCAGCTGGAGAAACCCACAGAAACAGCTGACCTGAACAAGGGGTTGCTCATGGACCCCAGAACCAGCATAGGACCAAACCAGAACCCCTGAACGTGGGTGTCAGTTTAAAGGCCTGGGCAATCAATGGGGCCTCTGGTAATGGATCAGTATTTATCCCTAGTATATGAATGGACTTTGGGAGCCCAATCCACATAGAGGGATACTCTCTCAGCCTAGATAGATGGGTAGGGCCTAGGCCCTGCTCCAAATGATATGACAGACTTTGAAGATCCCCCAATGGAAGGTCTCACCCTCCATGGGGAGCAGAAAGGGGATGGGATATGGGGTCAGTGGGGGGCAGGGGGAGGAGGGAGGGAGAGGGAACTGGGATTGACATGTAAAACAAGATTGTTTCTAATTTAAATAAAAAGAAAAATTCTCTCTCTCTCTCTCTCTCTCTCTCTCTCTCTCTCTGTGTGTGTGTGTATGTGTGTGTGTGTGCATGAGTGACAATGGGCATACATATGAAGGTCAGAGGACAACTTTTAGTAGTTGGTTCTCACTTCCTACCTTTTGAGAGGCAGGGTCTCTCGTTTCTGCTGTTGCACTGTATACCTTGGATTAACTGCCCCATAAACTTCATGCAGTTCTCCTGTGTCTGCCCCCCTTGCCATCAGGGTTCCAGGACTATAGATTCACACTACCATATCTGGCTTTCAACTTCAGTTCCAGGGATCTGAACTCAGGTCATCAAGATTGCTTGGCAGGGACTTACCCATTGAGTCGTCTTTCCAGAACCTTTTCATTCTTTTGCCCCTGAAGTTTCTAATGAACTTGGCCTAGGAGAAGAGGCACATAGAGGACAACATGGAGAATGTATGAAATCATGGATGAGAGAGGCCTCAGGTAACAGCCCAGATCTGCTTCTAGGATGTGGACAAGATGAGTGTATGGTGGCAGCTTTTGCCACTGAGGGACCGCAGTGACTTAACCGTCAGGTGACAGGCATGAAGGGGATTGTTGAGTCACATGTCCAGGAATGGTGAGGTGGAGTTGATCCCGGGTGTGCCTGGCTTGAGGGAAGCAGCACTGTCATGCGCTCACTCTCTTCAGTCTGTCTTTAGTTGGTTTATGGTAGTCGGGTCTGAAGACGCATCCCCAGTGTTCTGGAAACACATCCATATGTATGAGCCTCATATCTGAGCCTATCCCAAGTGTCCCCCACACGGAGCTACTGAGTATCATCTTTATTCAACCTTGAGTCTATCAGGGGAGGTCAGAGGACCTGGGTCTTCGTAAGGTGGTCCAAGAGCCATGAAACCAGAAACCAAGGCACTCTCTGAAATCTTTCTAAACTATTCCTAGCCACTGTTTTCTTATTTTGTGGAGGTATTGCCTGTTGATGTGTCTGTGCCATCTGCATGAAGTGCCTGAGGAGGCCATGACGGTGGGGTGGGGGGCGAGTTGGGTCCTGTGGAACTGGAGTCACAGACAATTATGACTGACCTACCATGTAGGTGCAGGGGACTGAAATCTGGGTCTTCTGCATAAACAGCAAGTGCTCTTGACTACTGACACCTTTCTCTAACCCCACCTCACCCGATCATCTGTGTCCCCCCCCACCCCGTTTTTGTCTTTCACTTGGGTCAGCTCCAGATAACCTGATTAAAGAATTCAGTTTGGTTTCTAAAGCAGGGGGTGAAAGCAGAGTTTGGGTGCAGAGTCAGGAAAAAGGGGTGCCCGCCTAGAGAGAGAGAGGCAGCAACATATACTGCTGGACAGCTTGCTGGCTGGGACAGTATCTAAGGCTGGGATCTGTGCAGCCCTGTCTCCTCCAGATTCCCACAGCAGGAACAAAGCGACCCGAGCCACGTCTCTCAAGCCCTTCCTGCGAGGGAGGAATTTCCATCAAGTTTGAAATATGAGTCTCTGCAGGGGCCAGGGCCTTCATGCTTAGCTCTGGGTTGTTGAGACGCTGTCTCCAGTCCTTTCAGCAAGTGGCTGGGCTCCCGGATTGACAGCCTTGGAAACCGAACTCCTCTGTTTGTTCCACAAGCAGGTATCACCTGTGAGTTACAAGTGGAGGCAGAACATGATGTTCAAGGCCAACTCTTTATTTCCTATGATTGGAGGTGGGTAAGGGAAGGTGACGAAACATTTGGAGAACCCAGAGAACTATAACCCAAAGTGAATAATGGTCATGGCAAATTAGCCACCCGCATTGCTGTTGCCTTAAGGAAGCTTTTCTAAGGCTAAGCACATCAAAGGTAATACTGGGATGGTTTCAGTTCTAACTCATCCATCACTCGGAGGCTGTCCTCCAAGGATGGCGTTGATGAAAGTGGAGATCTTGTTTATACCCTGTTCAGATCTTAAGGAACAAAGCGGGAGAGTCCTGCTGATGAGTCCTACTATTATTCTTTCTGGTCACACATCAGGGACTATGAGGTGTGAAACTGATGGCATACTTTCAAGTGGATGACCTTATTTCACCCTTAAAGTAAGAACAAAAACAGTAACAGTAAAGGTCCCTATGGATTACCCAGTGTCTTAAAGGTGTCAGAAATTCTTATGTGTTAGATTCATTAATATCACAAGGATTAGGAAGGACAGTGAGCCAGGAGGTGTTACTCTTTTCTAAGATTATTTTCCTTGAGCATGAAAGGGCTAGGATCTAAGTCCTCTATACTGGGGCAGGCTGTTCCTCGTCTATCCTTATTTCTATCCACAGATACAGGATATGTCTAGACCAGGGGACAGTCACCCACTGCTCACTCAGGCTGCGGCTTCTTCATAGCACTTATTTTACCTGGGACCCACTGTCCTGGTCTGCTAAATTGCTGGCTGAGGGAACTGAATTTGTCTCCCCAATCCAGGCGAAGGGACTGGTAAGAGGGATGAGGTAGGAGGAGGGAAGCTGTCTGTGCTGATTGAAAACCTTGTTTCTAGTCATTTCTCAAGGTGAGAGCTATTGACTTTGTCTTTTTTATGGTTTCCTATATGGTGAAAGCCTGTCCAAGAAAATTTGTACTACAAATTTGAGACTACAGGTATTAAAAGCTGCCAAAGGTCAAAAGTTACTATGTTGGGGACTGGAGAGATGGCTCAGTGGTTATGAGTACTGGTTGTTCTTCCAGCGGTCCTGAGTTCAATTCCCAGCACCTGAATGGTAGCTCACAACTATCTATAAGAGGATCTGATGCCCTCTTCTGGTATGCAGGTATACATGCAGAGCCCTCATACATAAAATATATAAGTAAAATAATAAAAAGTTACTATGTTACAGTGAAGACATAATGACAGAGACCAGTTATATCCTCTGACTATTTCTGGATTATGAGGAAAACCATCTCAGAACTTCTCAGGTGCTTTAACATAGCTGGTGATGATGTGCTCAAAGAATTTGGGAGAAAATCTCCCTCCTGGACTCAAAGTGAATGGGAGAAGTCAAGGAAGAGATGTGGACATGTAAAACCTTTGGTCAGAAAAGATATTTTGGACCCAGATCTTGGTTCCAAATTTGGACTCTAGAGTCAGCTTCACCATGAGAAAATGGTCTCCTGGCCACACCCTCTGCATCATCCTATCACATGCTCCCCTTGGAGCCTAGTTTCTGCTCTATATCTAGCATTATTTTTTAGTACTGGTCTGGGGTGACCACTGACTCCATATTTGCTGTATGAGACTGTAGGTCCAGGGACAGTGGAGACAGAATAGTGCTTCCCCAAGGGTGTGTTCTGTACCACTTGTGATATTGGTCCTTTGCCTACAATTAGGGTTTTTTTCAGAGAATGCCTTTGTAACCAGGGTTCAAAATGTGACTTGCTCAGGGTCATGCAACTAGTAGCAGAGTCAGAATTCATAATCAGATCCCCTAGACTCCAGAACCCATGGAAAAGAGGACAAAGTAAATTGGCTTTCTAGTTGTGGTGACTAGGATTGCTTGCTCAATTATTCTTTTTTCCTAGGCCATTCTGCAGGATTCCAAAGACCAAGTATTACTATCCCCATGAGTAAAGCTGAACAAGAGAACAGTGGAATGAAATAGTTACTGCCCCAAAGAGGTCAACAGGTGATTCTGAAGCTCGATGCGGGTGGTCCATCACTTGGCTATGGCTTTAAAAGAACTGCTAGGAGATCCAATTGACTGCATGAAAAATATAGACTGGAGCAAACACATCAGTCAAATTGATAAAGATGTCAGACACTGAGACCTACCCATCTCTGTCCTGAGCCAAGTGAGCAGAAATGTGGGAGGGTGGGGTCAGGAATGCTAGATAGAGTGACGTACATGTTCATAGCGTCACAGAAACAAGAGCTTGAGGTAATCTAGACAGATATCTAGCCCTCTGTCATACCCCTGAGGGGCAGCTGCGCAGCCTGCTTAGATTTCCATGGAGTCAGGAGATTCACCATTTCCTGAGGAGGTGACCATCACTGCTGTGCGTTTCTGACTTCCTAGAATTAGCTCCATAGATGTTAGCGTCTTCAGACTGAGTTACTCTGACTGAAAGTGAGTCCACTGTGATAATTAGACACACTGGTTTGCCAAATGATCCAGCTACTTTGGAAAACAGTTTGACATTGTCACACAAAGTCAAACGTAACTTGATCACACACTGGAAATTCTTTTTCTACTGTTTGTCCAAGATCAACATATACTCATGCTGGCATTTGTATTCTTCATTCATAGTCATCAAAATCTGGAACCAAACCTAATGCTCATCTCAGATGGTGAATGGATAAACTATGCTATATCTATATTGGAGGATACTATTAAAGCAAGAAAAAGAGCCACTGACATAGACGTCATGGGTACATTTCAAAATCATTGTCTAAATGAAAAAAAAAGAAACTGATTCAGAAGGTCAAAAGACTACATATGCTATGATTTCATTGGTATGACATTCTGGAAGAGGCAACAAATAGAACAGACAGACAGACAGACCAACAGACTCACTGGTTGGTGGCTGCCAGGGGCTAAGGACAAAGGGAGGTGTTTTAAATAAAAAGAGGTATGCAAGGATATTTTGGTGGTGAGGGAAGTATTATATATTTTGTTTCACTTGTAAGAATTTATTAATCTGTGTAACTAACAGTGGTAAACTGTAATGTATGCTTTTAAAATTATACTTTAACAAGTCTGACCTTTGAAAATATTTAAAAAACATGCAAATGCAAAAGTTGACCATTTCATGGCCTGCATCTGTGTGGCTGCAAATTGTGGTCCTGATGGTGATGGTGGTAGTGAGAGGACTCTGCCCACCTCTGGAAATCTGTGGCTGTCTGGATCCATGCAGCCATGATAGACCTTCAGCACTAATGCTGTCTTCTGGGCCGGCAATCCTGATGTTTCATGGCTTCTATGCTCCATTTCTGAGTTTGTACTTGTTCCGTAGCATGTGCCACACGTGTGCTTCCTGCTGATCGGCTCTATTTGATGCTAATTATTTCTCTACTCAGGACATGAAGGCTTTTATGTATTCTATGGTCTTTTTGAATCACTTGACTTGTTAGATATCACGGTTCTTTTACTGTTTCCCTAGAGCCTTTCCTTAGGATAGGACGTGAGCATCACTGGGTCTCCTGGACTACAGGGGACTCCAGATTTTCCAGACCATCCACTCCAAGTTGACTCCCAGGCCCCGTGTCTGTATCCAGCATTCAGTGTTGTTTTGCTCCCATTCAAGACATTTCCTTACACTCCTCAAAATCATCCTGTGTCTAAACCCCATATACTTCAAGGCTGTAAACTGATGTAAGGGATGGGGAAACTGTTACAATACTTAATTTCAAATATTCAGAATACCTTATTTCTAGTGTTAGCCTCAAACCTCCTTTTATGCCATCAAGATGTTTCTGTGCTCTTGAAACTATGATTTGTTGTTGCTATTCATTTACAACATGCTGAGCAAAGCCTAGTACCTCCCCTATGTGACAAGCCTGCAACTATTTGAGGACAAGGATCATGCCTCTCTGGAATTTTCTATGCAGGATGCCTTAAGTATGATTTTTTTTCCACATGAGATATTTGTTGAGAGGGAAGAACCCAGGAGGGTGGCTGCCTCTGCTTGAGAAGCAGCCATAAGCAAGAAGTTTTTGTCTCCTGGGGAGACCACATCTGGAGTTCTGACTTAAGATGCAGGAGAAAGAGAGGAAGAACTGCTTTTAGAAAGTAGCAAGTATTTTTGGTTGTGATCCCAGCACTCGGGAGGCAGAGGCAGGTGGATCTCTGTGAGTTCGAGACCAGCCTGGTCTACAAGAGCTAGTTCCAGGACAGTCTCCAAAGCCACAGAGAAAAAGAAAGAAAGAAAGAAAGAAAGAAAGAAAGAAAGAAAGAAAGTAGCAAGTACACCCCGTGCCACAATGGAGGAAAACATTGCCATCTGCTCAAGGCCCACCTTATCCCCAAACAACCCAGTATTACTGTGTTTCTCTTGACCAAACCTCCCCTTGTCCTCAGGGACTTTTGTAAATAGTAGGTTGTTTCTTCTTTTTGCCCCCAAAGTGAACTTCGTACCTTGCAGGAGCTGATACTCCGTTCTGGAGGGATGAAAAGTCCTGGTTTTCATGGAAGAAACATCCCAGGCACATGGAGTGGAAGACCCAAAGACAAAAAACAGAGAAACACAATGTACCCATCTCTGCTCAAAGCATATGAAAGCTGGCACTGTGTGTGGTTCTGGTACTCAATCAAGGTTGAAATGTAACCCAAACACTGGCAAGCCTGTGGAGTAACTCCCAACTCCCTACACTTCTGGAATGGTCTCCCTGAGCCTTAGAAATGCATCTCATCCACTAGAATTTTCTCTACTGTCACCACCCAGGCTGTTTTCTTCTCTCTTGTGCTTGACAAGACCCATCTCATCCTTAGCACAACTTGTCTTCTGTGGATAGGTTGAGATCCCCAGAATTTCCATTCCAGAACTGTCTCTTTGGTGTGCACTGGGTTTCTCTGAAGGAAATAGCTTCAGCCACTATGGGTGGAAGGTAGCAACCAAAGAAATGCTCAAGCCACAGAAGATGCCTCAAAACTACCTTGCGTGGGACATGTACGGAGGACATGTTGTTCCTGAGAGGTGAGAATGTGGAGAGAATGAAACAAAGATAATATGAACAACAAAGTCAAATAAGAAAGCCAGAGGGGATAAAGGGCATCTAATATACAGAAAGGCTTCAGACATTACTAAAAATTCCCCAGACGACTGGTGGGAAGGGTGGTAAGTGAAGGTGCCAGAGAAGAGGCTCTGCTGTCCCTGCACTTGTATGGTAAAGACATGAATGCAGAAATGGGTAGATTTGAACCCAAGTTGTATATGTTTTCTTGTCTATTTCTCCCATTATACTCCAACTCCTTCTTTTGGGGGCTTAGTTCACTTATCTTTGTATTTCTAGTTTCAAGTACACTTTCCTAAACATGGAAGGCCCTTAGTCAGTATTGTTCAAAGAAAGACATGTTCACACAAGATCTTTGTAATTTTATGAGTATCACAACTGAGGATACATAAAATCACAGACCAAATCCTAAGGTTGATTTTCTTTTTTTGCTTAAGGTTTATGATTCATTCAAAAGAAAATGAGGAAAAATGGTTCTTTTTTTCTTTGTACATGTTTGCCATTCTTATTGGGACAAATGTAGCCCAGATGGAGTGGTCATTAACCTGCCCCTTGGAATCTGCTCTGTGCTCCTAATTGGGCATTGTGGTCCAAGATCTAGAATCGTGGAAAATCAGAATTGAAAAGGGACGTTGAACATCACTTGTACAGAATCTGAACTCTGAACTTTTCTCATGTCACCTGACACTTTTTATTTTGTTACTTTGGTTGATAAAATATCTGACTTTAAAATGAGGTCTCTTCACTTGTCATCACAGATAAGTGTTCCACACAGGAATAAACTTAAGTGAAAAGCATGAAACATTATTGGCATAGCATCAGTGCTGGGAAGTGCTCTGCAAATGTTTTACAATAAATAAACCTTATGATTTCAAACCGCAGTGCTTCCTGCTAAATCAAAGGCTCCTTGGAATTAGGACAAAGTGGAGCAGGAGTTGGAGAAAGTCAAATTGGGGCCTTTGTGGTGGGGTGAAGGGTGACATAGGAGGGAAGAAAGAGGAAAGATAAGAGGAGGTCACATAGGCTGAGGAGAGGGGTCACATAGCCAGGGCAATGCCTGAGAGTCAGAATAGACATTGTCCAGGTCTTTACAATGGTCTTCCAACCCCTTACAAACCTTGAGTTTTTGACTAAAGTGGTCAATTTCTAAGAACTTGTAGAAACAAAGTCAGACCTTCAATCGGGTGTAGAATTGTAGGGATCAGAGGAAGGTCCCAGTGAAAAAAGTCATGAAGTCTGGAGTGAATGTGTATTTTGATATGGGCACGGCCATTGTTAAAGACTACAGGGCCAATCAACTCATGAGACATTGTCAAAGCCATTGACCCAGATTGGACAAGCTCAAGAGTAATGACAACACTCAGGAGTCTGAGTCTATACGAACAATTGATCAGTGTGTGCAAAGACTAGCAGCTGCGGCTTTCCCTTGGTTGTTTCCAACTGTAGACTGCTCCCCTATAGACACCTGCTACACAGCCAAGCTAACACCTCCCTGCGTACTATGCATAAGAAACATGCCAAGATTCTGGGTTGCAGCAGCAGCAGCAGCAGAGCCCCTTCTAAATCCAGCTTCATTGCACACATGTCTGTCCTGTGTGTGTTCATTCCCTTGCTGCCCCTACTCAGGGTTCTGGGACCCCAAGTAGCACAGGCTATAACATAGAATGGGGATTTGAAGTTTCCTTCTGATCTTAAAAAAGAAGGGAGACCTCAGAAGACTAGACACGATGTTTATGTCATGGAAGCCCCCATTCACACCAGCTCAACGCACTAAAACAAGACAGAGAAAGAGAAAAATCAAACACAAACTGCCACTGGGAGCCCTTTGCACTGTTGCACAGATGCACAGTTTTTGCCTTCCTCTGGTATAGACTGTGATGATATCATTATTGCACAAGAGACCTTGAGGCTAGCATCTGAAGAATGAAATCTTCAGATATCTTCAAATCTCTTCCCATAAAGTTGGGGAACTTTGGGTAAAAGATGGCAATAGCTTCCACAGCAAAGCCTGATGAGAAGTTGCATTTTCACCAGTGGACACTCAAATTAGAACAGCATGTGGCATGTCTACAGATCAGTCAGAGCCAGGAGCACAGTTACAATCACAACCACGACACTCTCAAAGGCCACGGGGAAGTATCAATGCTATGGTGAGCTGTGTGGCAGTCTTTACCCAGTGGCTTCATCTCAGGAAAGACCTCGTTGGAAGATATAATTTCTTGGATTTTCCTGGTGGTCAGATATGCAGTTTGCTGGATTAGGAGAGTCCCATGTACTCTTGACTACGCTGTTTTCCTTTAGTGACTGTCTATCATCTTTACAGCTGTGTCACCATCATTCGTGGTGTCCTTTTCGTATTCTACCTGGAGGTAGTTGGAAGTGCAGGCTCTAATTCTTTCCTGTGCATAGTCAGTGGTGTGAGTGACAGAAACATCAGGGCTAGTTTACATGACATCAGGGCATGGGCTTGCTCACCAGCTTGTCCTCTTCCTGTTTGTATGCGTGCATGTACCTGCCAGAGTTCACATGGGAGTGTGTGCATATGCAAATATATATAGAAGATAGAAGGGCCAGAGGAAAACCTTAAATGCCATTTCTCAGGTGCCAGTCACCTTTATTGCTGTATTTTGTTCAGGTCACCCACTGGCCTGGAATTCTTCAAGTAGCCTAGGCTGATTAGCCAGTGAATTCCCGTGATATACCTATCTTTGCCTCCTTAGTTATGGGATTGCCGTGTGTGTCACCACATTTGGCTTTTAAAAACATGGGCTATAGGATCCAGTTCAGGTCCTCATGCTTGTGAGGCAAGTGCTTTACAAACTAAGCTGCACAAAACCTGACCCCAGCCTGTCCTTATGGTAAGGTTTTTGGGTTACAATGTCACTTTCAGCTTTCTTATATGCCAAGGCAAAGAGAGATTTATGAAGAAGGTATTGAATGGTGTCCCCAGGCAGAGAAGGTCTAACAATAATGCAGAGTTAAAAAGATAACGCATCAGAGTTCTCTGCCAGGGTAGAAGCAAAAATCTTTTCAACATCAGAGATCAGGTGGCCTTCCTCTATGTTCTATCTATCTATAGATATAGTCGTCACATTGTCATTCAATAAACCAGTATGGTTTGCATTTTCACCTACATGAGAGCCTGCTGTCCCCATGGCAGTTGCAAATGTCTGCCTTCTATGGAACACCGACTCCATGCTCTGTCATAGCCACAGCAGTATCCTATCCCCAATATCAGCTCCTGCTGTGGACAAGCCAGAGTAGAAATGATTTATTAATGGGTATGAATCTAGCTGTTCCTTGTAAGTGGAGGTGGAGCTTTTCTTTTGTCCTGACTGCCCAATCCCAAATAATCACACAAAAGCTTATATTAATTACAGAATGCTCAGCCTATAGCTCAGGCTTATTACTAGCTAGCATCTACAATTTAAATTAACCCATTTTTATTAATCCACATTTTGCCATGTGGCTTTGTGGCTTTCCCTGTTCTCTAACATGTCTTGTTCCTCTGGTGGCTAGCTCTCATCTCTCTCTCTCTCTCTCTCTCTCTCTCTCTCTCTCTCTCTCTCTCTTTCTGCCCTTCTTCCTTTCTGTATCTCCACTTGGCTTTTCTGCCTATCCTTATTCTGCCTTGCTATAGGCCAAAACAGCTTCTTTATTAACCAATGAGAGTAAAACATACTCACAGTGTACAGAAGTACTATCCCACAGTATTTCCCCCTTTCTGTCTAATCTAAAGGTTTTAACATAGTAAAATTACATACAACAAAACCGTTATCAAATAAGAATTACAGTTACAATATCTAGTTTATTTGTATTTGACAAAATTAGAGAAAATATTTAATTATCTATTCTATCTTGGTGAATTTAAAGTCTTATAACTAAATTTATCTTTTGTCTTAACTAAGAAAAAACTATAACTTACAATTATCTAGCCTTCAACTCCGTCAAAGACCTGAGAAGGAAATACTATTACCTGAGTAAGCAGGAAGTACTTAGTTTTGGATTATCCCACAGCAGTTCCTTTAGCTCAATGCTAGTTGCCCCAGCTGCCTCCACATACCACTGGCCAACTCACTGTACAACTACATAGAGGCACTGTGCCATGGCTTCCACCATCCTGCTGTTGCCTGTGTAGAGACAACTTTGTCTGTGGGAAGGCAATCCCTAGGAAGCAAAACAGCATGGGCCCCTGAACTGTGGTTTTTGGTAACTGTATTTGGCACACTGGGGCTGAGGATCAAGCATCGGCAGGAACCCACAAAGCAGAACCTGGAGGTGAAGATGGTCATGGTATCTGTGAAAGAGAAGTTTCTGGTCAGTTGGCAATGGGGAACTCAGCATGATTCTCTAGGCTGTTGAGCTTTACTACAAACATTGTGTGGAAATTATAGACACATAATATGGAGGGCTTAGGCATATCATGTGTGAAGCCTAGGCTATACTCTGGACCAGAGGCTGCTATGGGCCCTTACTGATAATGGTGCTGATTTTTCTAAGGTCATCACCATGGTAAAGCATTTATCACTGGAATCAACTTACATGTGGGGAGCTGATTTTTTATTTTATTTTATTTTAGTTTTTGGTAGAAGCAAAAGGGATGTCAACCTGGCCCCCTTACAATTTTATTTTCTACTTTTCATCATACCAGCCAACATGATCCCTGAGAATTTCCAAGGGCAGTGTCTGTGCCCGTCAGTGAATGCAGCTTTCTCAGGGATAGGAAGGTATTTGTAGCTTGGTTTAAACTCAACATCCTTAAATAATGTCAGTGTCTTGAACAAGGAGGCCCAGATGGCAGGCACAGGGCAAATATTTGGCATTTTGTAAGCCACAGTGATCTGATGGTTCAACTAAAGACAGGTCCTGGGGGAGTCAGAGGGACAGTCTTATCCTGAGAAAGGATGAGGTGGATCTGAGGGTCAACACTTCATGGTTCTATATGGCTATCTGCTTTCTGTCAGTTGTAGAATGACAATGACAATGTCTAGGAGGTTCTTAGGTACGCTGGACACACAAGGAAGAAGGAGGAGTCCAGGGCATGAGACCTCATGGACATCATGATGATAAAACAAAGGAGGCTGATGAAAATGGCCACCCCTGTAATCCAAGCAAAGTATGGCAACCCAGTACCAGTGGGTGTCTCCTTCTTACCCCCGAAGCCAGTGTGGCGATCTGTCCACTACTTGTGCTGAAGCCTGGGTTTATGATCTTGCCAGTTGTGCCTTCCAAATAGTTTGTGGGAATGAAGCCAACATTCTCTGTTTCCAGGGGACTCTATGCACAAAGTCACAGGAGCAGGGTTTGAGCTTGGACCTCCCAGGGACAGATGAACCTAGAGGTTCAACACTTCCCCAAGCAGCCAGTAACCTGTTAG
This sequence comes from Cricetulus griseus, assembly GCF_003668045.3. Lineage (NCBI taxonomy): Eukaryota > Metazoa > Chordata > Mammalia > Rodentia > Cricetidae > Cricetulus > Cricetulus griseus. Next base: position 427,061,532 of record NC_048595.1, on the reverse strand, counting down.
ACATCAGAATTAAGTCTTTCCCACTAACCATGTCCACCCCCAGCTCTCTGCAGGTGTTGCCTCCCTCCCCCACCCCATAATCCAGATAGAAGGAGATTGCTGAGGACATGCCTCTTAGTCATAAGCCCAGATCCCCAACTAAGCAAGCACAGAACCCTAGGAAACATCTTCTAGGGGGGCAATCTTGCCATTGGAGTACTGAACCCCAAACTCTGCCCAGCACATGAACACCATTAAAACGATGAGGCTTTCCCTCATATGCTAAGGAACTTGATTATCTCTGTTGTTTCTTTGAGAGGCCAATGGTACTTGGGCTCTCTCAAGTGAGGAGTTCTGTAGCTCCTGTGCTTTGTGGAAACACTGGACTGTATTTCTCTTCTAATTCTTCATTGCCACCTTTGTGATCACCTAGTGTCTTAGTCTAGGGGTTTTATTGCTGTGAAAAGATGCCGTGACCATGGCGATTCTTATAAAGAAAACATTTAATTGAGGGTGGCTTGCTTACAGTTTTACAGGTTCAGTCCATTATCACCAGGATGGGGAGCACTATGGTACACTGGCAGACAAGGTGCTGGGGGTAAGAGTGTTACATCTTTCAGGCAACAGGAAGTGGACTGACAGTCACACTGTGGGAAGCTTGAGCAAAAGAGACCTCAAAGCCCGCCCCCACAGTGGCATACCTCCAACAAGGCCACACCTCCTAATAGTGCCACTCCCTTTGAGGGCCATTTTGCAGCTTCCACACCTAAGCCTAGCCCTTCCTTCCTTCCTTCCTTCCTTCCTTCCTTCCTTCCTTTCTTTCTTTCTTTCTTTCTTTCTTTCTTTCTTTTTTTTTTTTTTGGTTTTTTGAGACAGGGTTTCTCTGTGTAGCTTTGGAGCCTATCCTGGCACTCTCTCTGGAGACCAGGCTGGCTCGAACTCACAGAGATCTGCCTGCCTCTGCCTCCCGAGTGCTGGGATTAAAGGCGTGCACCACCAACGCCTGGCAAGCCCAGCCCTTTCTTATGTTCTGTTCTCTGGTAATTCTTTTCCAGTTCTAGGCAGTGTTCTATAGCATCCATATATTTCCTGTCCCCTCCTCCCTTTAAGAGGAATTTGCATCTGTAGCTCTACTGAGCTTCACACAAAGTCATGACGTGCATAGCATAGATGCTGATGGGCTGAGGGTCGATGTAGGGCTCTGGGTTACAGGAGGGTGTAACTTAAGGTTTAAATCATACTGAGAGCCTGGAACCTAGAGGTTCAGCTGCAGTAGCTCAAAGGAAGGCCAGTGAGGGAAATTTGGGGGTCTAGACTCTAAGCTGGGTCAAGCATCTGCTCCTCATTTATTTTTTTATTCATTTCTCTTCTACACCAGACTGAAAGGCTCCCGAGGGCAAAACTTTTGTTTCATCACTGTATTCTCATTACAAGGGTGTTTTAAATAGGTGTTTGTTGAATGACTAAATAATTTAGGGCCTGTGGGGTTTTGTCAGTATCTTGATAGCTAAGTGTAGCTGTGATGGGAAGAGATAAAGTCTAGATGAATGAACTTCATAGAGCAGGAAGCTTGAACCAGATCAACAGGTCTCAGCTGGGTCCCTGGAGATCTCTGCAGGGAGCATGGCACTCAAGTCAATCCGAGCCCCCATTTCTGTACCTATCAAGTAAGGATGCAAATAGTTAGGGCAGAAATATTTACCTCTTGGAGTTGTCAGGAGGTAATTCATGGAGAACCTGTAACTGTTTCTGGTACTTAGCAAGCACTTGAATTTCCTTAATAACATTTATGCTACAGTAAGAAATCTAATGAAAAAGCATTGAGTTCCCTGGCCTCACCTGCCCTGTGCTATAGGTGGAGTTCTCATTGTAGCTATTAATGTTGTTTTATTTTATATTTTATATATATATATATATATATATATATATATATATATATATATATATTTAAAGTTGGGAGGTTCCCACAGGGATCATTCAGATCTGACTTCCCAGGTTAAACAAACCTTTTGCTAAAGCATTCCCAGGGAATGGCTATTCATCTCCTTATCCTGCCCAGCTAGTATAGTATAGACATGCTTTAAGTGAATGTTTGAATGAGTGCTGTACAAAGGAGACACTGACACTGGACACCGATTCAAAACTCATCCAGAATCTGTTACCTTTGTGGTAAGAAACCTGGACCTCAAGGCTGCCCTAGAGACTCGCCTTATCCAGACATTCACATTAAATTGAGGTGGTTCATGTACTCAACACTGGTCTCCTCCCTTCTGATCCTGATCTGGCAGCCATCTCCACAGTGAAAGGTGGACTTGCCTTTCCCTGTGAACCTTTGAGATCTGGCCTCATCAACAGCCGATCAATCTCACCACAAGGCAGTGTCTGATAGAACTCTCATTAGCTCCACCAGCAGCAGCATGGCCAATTTTCAGAGTTGAGCTGACAAGACTTATCAAGGGACCTTAGCTGCTATGACACCATGGCTTGGCCTGATACTGTTGGCCAAAGCTAAGTATTGGGTGGGTATCTTGGCTGTCTCAAATGCCTGCCTAGCCCACTCTGGCGATATGCGTCAGGATAGCAGGAATGCATTGCTTAAGCTAGGAATGTGGCGTCTCTGAGGGCTAGCAGAGGAGAGGGATGGAGGGCGGCAGCTAGTTCTGATGGTGGAAAAGAGAACAGATTGTTCTGAAGGACATGTAAACAGCCCTTGGCTCCAGCATTGCTGTTGTTAGCCCCAGCTCCCCACAGTCAGTAGATCTTGGGCATTGTTCTAGGGCAAGGAAGGGTGGAGCTCAACCAGGAGCAGATGGCAGGATCCTGTGTAGATCTGGTGTGATAGGTGCAAACTTGACCTTGGGATTAGGGAGTGTGTGTTGAGGCTGCTATGATCTTAAGGGAGGCCCATTGGAAAGAGGCCCATTCGTCTCAGGGCTAACTTCAAAGCCTATCTCCTTGAAGAGACACATTCTGATTGTCACAGTTGCAAAGAAAGTAGAAATCCTGTATTCTACCATCTTAATCTTTACACACACACACACACACACACACACACACACACACACACACACACACACACGTGCACTCAAGAGGTGGACCACCACAAATCTCACTCTTGGTGATTAACTTTAGCACATGGGACATTTTTTAATTTGAGCAGGTTCACTTCACTGAGATGGAATTCGGACTTGGAAGGCAGGGCCTTGGAGCTTTCCACATGTTTTGTGGAAAAGGCAATGCTGTTTGGGGCTCTTCTGTTACCCAGCATCCTTTCCACTGAGGAAACAAAACCATTTCATTCAACTGACTCACCCCATGGGTGGTGACTGTGCAGGAGCCCCTGGGGCAGCATCTTGTTTGGGTGAAGACTATAATGTTTTCCCTTTTTCCTTAGCTAGGCTTACCTCTGGTCTTGGAATATGGTTGTCTTGCTCCTTGGTCTTTGCTGTGGGCTCTTTTTAATTCTTCATGTTTTTTTTTTTTTTTCCTCAGTGTCAGACTATCTCTGCCTCCCTTGCAAGCTCATGATCAACTCCCAGGACCTTTCTATCTGACATTCTCATAGATCTAATTGTGCTGTGTGTCCCTCACTTAGTGTCCTTAGTATGGTTCTGTGAGGGTCAGCCTACCTTGTTCAGAGCTCTGTTTTCAGAGAACAGACCAGAGCTGGCATTGCTCTACAAAGTTAGTCTTGTCTTTCCAAATGGGTTACATGCTGCTTGATGGTTGAGATGGTTTGGTCCTATGACCACTGTGGCCTGAACACATGACAGGTGGTCAGTCTTTGGGGACTGTAGCCATCAAGATTCTCCAGACAAACAGTATCAAAGGACATGTGGAAAGAAAGTGACTTAGGAGGAATTAGTTCATGGAATTGTGGGGACTGGTGAATCCAGGAATGTGAGCCCACACTGTAGAGATCCAGGAGGCCTGCTGGTGCAGCTGTAGTAGGAAGGTGGGCTTCAGGAAAGCACACACTTGCTCAGGGAGACCAGACTTATCTGGGCCTTCAACTGTGGGGCAAAGCACACACACACTGTTGGGGAAAATATTACTCAAGTCTTTGATATAATTTGTTTTTCAGTTTAAAACAGCACCCAGTATTACCCCACAGAGTCAGACATTCAGTGTGACATTCCTGGATGTCGTATTTAGGGTCTCACTAGACTAAAATCAAGGAGTCTGAAGGACCACATCCCCCATTTGAGAACCAGTCTTGATACATTTTCACTAGTTTCTAGAAGAATTTAATTCTTTTAAATTGCTTTTGTACAGTTAATTTTTAAATGTGTTTTTATTCTCTGAGAGTTTCTTGCAATACATTTTAGTCATATTCGTCCCTGTTCCCTCCATAACTCTTCCCAGATTCGCCCCCATCTTCCCACCTCTACCCAACTTCATGTCCTCTTAAAAAATAACCCAGTGAGTCCAATTTTAACTGCACATACAGATGTGGTGTAGGGAAGTCTACTGGAGCATGGTCAACCTGCCAGGGGCCACACACGTAAAAAAGTGTCTCTCTCCCAGAAGTTGCCAACAACTCCTCATTTAGAAGTGGGACCTTCCGAGCTCCTTCCTTCTCCATGCTGGAATGTTAATAGGATTGATCTTATACAGGTCTTGTGTAGGCAACCAAAGCTGCTGAGTTCATGTGTGCAGTGATCCTGTCATGTCTGGTGCTCCTGGCCCTCTGGCCCTCTGGGATTCTGGCCCTAATAATCTTTCCACCTCCTCTCCCATGATGATCTCTGAGCTTTGGGGAAGGGGTTATGATATAGATGCCTTATTAATGGCTAAACATGTCACTGACAGGTATCTTCTGAAGTGAAGAGGTTTTTTTCAGGGACACAGAGTATGTTAGAGCTCAGAGAGGAGTTCAGGTTTGTGAATTCATGTGTTGTATTTTTCTTACTCTATATTATAATTGTTGACTTGTGAATGCATATATGTATGTGTTTGTGTGTGTGTGTGTGTGTGTGTGTGTGTGTGTGTGTGTGTGTGTGTGTGTGTGTATGTGTGTATAGGTGAGTAAGTATGTGTCTTAATTATGTTTTCTAATGCTGTGAAGAGACACCATGACCACAGCAACTCTTATAAGAAAACATTTAATTGAGGGTGGCTCGCTTACAGGTTCAGAGGTCCATTGTCATTATGAAAGGGAGCATGGCAGCATGCAGGCAGACATGGTGCTGGAGCTGAGAGTGCTAAATCTTGCAGGCATCAGGAAGTGAACTGATTGTCACACTGAAGGAAGCTTGAGCAAAAGAGACCTCAAAGCCTGCCTCCACAGTGACACACTTCTTCCACAAGGCCACACCTTGTAATAGTGCCACTTCCTTTGGGGGGCATTTTCTTTCAAACTATCACATTATTTATGTGTGCTATGTGTGTGTGAGTATGTATGTACGTATGTATGTATGTATGTATGTATGTATGTATGTATGTATGTATGTGTGCACATTTGTGAGTGCTTCCTGGCTAAGAGATCAAGGTGTCACCTTGGAGCTGTGACTTCTGGTTTTTAATCAGGGGATTAAACACAAGCAAAGGTGGCCTTTTTCTCCAGTTGTGTTTCTTGGTGGGCTTCCAAAACAAACAACAGTATAGTGCAGCTTAAGCCTTCAGCATCTGCAGCAGTTTCTGGATCTATAAACTGAGGCAGGTTTGAGGGAGGAGCCTGTGAAACAGTGTGAATCCTAAGGGCAGATGGAAGCATGTCCAGTGGTGGAAACAGGCAGTTTTCAACGACCTCTACAGACAGGTCATTCAAGATCAGAAGTCCACAGCAGTCCCCAGACCCCACAGAAGGGCAGAGGACAGAGTTCGGATTTCTTAGTAACTCAGGGATTACAAAGGGCATGGGGTTTAGATCAAGGTATCTGGGACATATTCTGGAAGTGAGATAGGTACATTAAACAGCTCCAGGGTAACCAGGGTGTGGAGATGCTCAGGGTCTGAGTGCTTTGGGTCAGTCCTTTTTTCTCCATCCATGTCTCTCCATCTTTGTCTGATGCTCACGATCTTTCTCTCCCTCCCTTCCCTCTCCCTCCCTCTTCCTTTTCTCCCTCCCTCAAAATTCTTTACAGAAGGATAAATAGCAGCTGGACTTGGCTCATAAAGGGATCCTTGCTATTTTTGCTGAAACTCACTGGACAGCAACTAGAATTCTAAGCAGTTGGTCTTTTCTTTCACAGAGCACTTAATGCAGCAGAATTCAGTATGATCCTTCAGGCATGCCTCGAAAGACACTGCAATGGGATTTGCTGTTCAGAATTTTAGTATGCAGTGGAATCAGACCAGTTAGTGATGCTAGCCACCTGATGGAGAACAATTCATTTGTCTTTTGGGCTCACTGACATTTGAGCAATAGAACTTCTGATGCTTTCAGGATCCATGACACAGCAGTGACTGGGTTCCAGGTGTTTTGTTTCCTCTGATATTGCTGTGTGCCTTCACCCCATCTTTATTTTAGCTTAAGATATTTTGAAATAGCTGAGTGTGGTGACACATGCTTTTCATTCCAGCACTAGAGAGGCAGAGGCAGGAGATTCTCTGTGAGTTCCAAGACAGCCTGGTCTGCAAAGTGAGTTCCAGGACAGCCAGGGCTGTTACACAGAAAAGCCAAAAAGACCAAAAAATGATACTTTGAAATGATCTCAAAAGAAAAGAAATGGGAATGTACCGAGCATAGCAGGTAAGAGATTGGTCAGTACAGTTAAAGCTGTGTTAAGACAGAGCCCAGCCCACCTTCTCTACTTTGAGTGTCATGCTTCAGAAAGTACTAGAAAGATGGATGCATTTGGGCCTGGGATCCTGTGTGGTACCACACATGCAAATGTACAGGTGTCATTAATTGTAGGTGTGGCACATATGTGATGTTCGACTCTAAACATGATCCCTTTTCCTATGTCCTGAGGAAGCCATGAGAAACATAACTGGGGTCACCCTAGGAGAAAGGGCAAAAGCCTGGGCAGGGAGGGGTGAGCCTGGCCAACAGCCCATGGCCACAGACGAACAGTAAGGAAGCATTGAAGCCTTGGCAGAGAGGGGGGGACGGGACCACCTTCTTTTTGTTCTACTCTTCTCCACTCACAGAATTACTTAATAATTGGATGAAAGGGATTCCATAGATGTTACAGATTTGAAATTTTAGAGAAAATAATGTGATAGGGACGCCTTGTGAATTGCAACTGGAGATGTGTGCAGGTTATTTTGGGAGGCACCATGGTTTCTCTGGCAGGGAGGTCACAGGGTTGGAACAGCTCCTGTTGTTGGTGGGCAGTATTGGTGAATACCGGAGGGTGGTATGTCTGGATATGTGCCCTGCCCAGCCTTCTCTTTAAGCCATGCATGGATTCCGGAATTGGAGGTGCTGGTGGACAGCAGCAAAGAATTCAGGGCAGAACTTTCCAGATTTAGAGGTCTTTTCTTGGTTGGAAGAGACAGGAACTCAACCAAGTCCAGCCTGGAATTGCACAAAGACAGCTGTGAGAAAGGAATCCGAAGCACAAATATCTTGAGCAGTTAGGAGCAAGCTGGAAAAAATTAGTAATTAGAGAGACCTGGGGCTGCCTATTTATTCTGTACTCCCTGTGACTCACTGCTGGATGGAGTAGGTGGGGGGCAGTGAGGGGTGCTGGGTGGAAGTGGGAGCAGAGGGGAGGTTGTTGGAGAGGAGAGGCCAGTGCAGTCTAGTGTTATTCAGGGCTGCTGACCATAGGGGAGGGGGAGCCAGCGACCTTGTAGAGACTGGTGGGGCCACAGCTACAAAGAACTCAGACTTAAGAGTTTGTGTCCCTGGCATGATAGACTCTTGGAGAAAGTTCAAAGGGAAGAGGGCTAGAAAGTCCAGGTCGAGGTCAGCTTAGCATCCCCATGGACTCTTTCTGTTTGGCTCAGGACCAGCTGTGGGGCCTGCTAAAGGCCTGTTCAGCATGAGGAGGGAAAGCTGCAGGGTAAAGCAAGGCAGAAAAAGAGGTAAGGATGTTGTTAGAGTTGAGGATAAAGAAACAAGAGTTGAGACTCATGGGGTCTACCTTGTCTATGCGTTCCATGTCCACAAGTGAGGAGACTTGAGGGTGAAGAGGAGGAATTATTTGGCTTCTACTATGTCTTGTGTTTTAGTCCCAGAATGAAAGAAAGAAGGAAGTTTCTGGTAGATTCAAAGTTACCTTCCTTGGCATTGTCTGATTTTCTTAATTTAAGATATTTTAAAATTGTCTGAGTGAAAAGGAAATTAGAACCCAATGGACATTCCAGGTGAGGGCTGGAGATTCAGTGTGGCTGGAACCACCTTCAGAGTTTAGCCAGCATCCCTTTAGGGGGTGAAGAAAAGACACAACTTCTGGGTAACGTTGGGTTGGAGAGAACAGCTGATAAGGTATGACTTTGGAACATGCTTCAGTAGGTCATTGAGGAAATCTGGGGTGATCTTTTCCCCTAGTGTCTACAGAAACCCTTCAAGTGAGGGACATCTGAGGAAGTATGGGGTGGATGAAGGGGTTCACACCATCCAAAGTGGATGAGTGAGCTGCATATCACTCATTTCCTCACCCTCATAGTTGCTGTGGGGATTGTTAGTGTTGAGAGACCAGTAAGCTGGTAGGTGTCCCAGCTGGAAGATCCTGTTCTAACCACAGCTCCACTGGTCCCATGTATGGATCTCAGAAAGAAGATCCAAGGGTTGAGAAGATTCTGTAGACTCTTGGCTTTTACACAAATCTACCCCCTCAGGGCCCGTGTCTGCAAGCCACCACTTTGGACTAGCATCTGGGTGTTCCATCAATCCCATGAGATCTGAAGTGAACATTAGCAAAAGTTCCCATGATGCCTTTGAGACACAGTTGGAGCTGGAGACATCTGTGACTTGGGTCTGGCTCCCTACCTTCTAGAAGTTTTGATGTTAAACAGCATTGACCTCACATCTGTAGTGTTCCCAGGCCATTATAAATAATGGCAGTAAGTGCTGAACAAATATATAAGATTTATATGTACATGGGGTCATTCTCAAGGAAAATATGCTCATGTTATTAGATCGTTCCAGTCATTCTAGACAAGGACAAAGTCTGTAGGTCTTTAATTGAAACAAGCCTTCTCTGTTAGTTTGCACAAGGCCCCCGTCCCTCCACCAATCTCCCTGGTTTATTCAAGTTAAGTCTCAGGCAGTATGTAGGAGTTTCCTGAGGGCATAGAACTTCATATCCCATGTGAAAGGGCACTTGCATGTACACGTGTGTGTACATGTGAGCATGTGCATGCACACCTATGCACTGTAGGGTGGGATCCTGGAAGTTTACTGAAGTACCCTACCCCTAGCATGTTGGGTCATCAATGGAAGTTAAATGTGTGTGGCTGCCTTGAGACACAACCTGCAGGAATTCAGGGACAAAGACTGTGCGGAGTGTCTGGAGGGATGGCCGTGTTTGCTGCTCCTTCTGAAGGCTGGCATTCAGTTCCCTGCACCTGTGTCTGGTGGCTCACAATGGCTGTGATTCCAGCTCTAGGACTGTCTTCTGTCCTGTGCAGACACCTGCATGCACACACTAGCACATGCGTGCATATAGAGCACAAACGTGTGCATGCACACAGACATATGCAAATAAATAAATCTTTTTAAAAGGCTGTGAGAACAATGCAAGATGGTGTGCCGTTCATCTAGGGAGAGGATGAACTCCTCCATGTGAAAGGTGAGGCTGGATTCCTGCAGAGCGATGTGACTTAGCTCCTTGCACAGGTTAGCAAGTCCACAAGCAGCTAACCCCCATGCTGGAGACTTTCATCTGTTGCACATCAGTTGTTTGCTTGATAAACAGAACAAGCCCCTGGAGGGTGTTGAAAGAGAGGGGTGTGCCCGACGCCTTTGGCTGCCAACACACTCAGAAGAGCTAAGAAAACAAGGGCATAAGCTTGAAAAATCTCTTCGGGTGTGTTTACTCAGGCAAAAGGGAGTGGAGGTTATAGCATTAACCAAGTCTAACGAATAGAAACAGCTGACCTGGCAAAGTCTGTCTGCAGCCCCGGTTTACTTGAATTTACCTTCCCTCCTGAGCCCACCTGGCCTCCCCCCCCACACACTCATAACACACTCTCCCAAATTCTGTCACATTCATAATACCCACACATTCATAGACATACACACTCTTGTACTCTCAGAAACAAACTCTAAACATATTCATTATTTCTTCTATGTAAAGGTGTAATTTCCCCCTCCTTCCCCTAGCCTGCCTAGCTAGTGCTGAGTCTGTATTTAGTGCCCATTTCTTACTCCAGTTATTTGCTAAGCTATATCAAGTACATGCTATTTGCTGGTCACTAGGGCTAGTTCTGGAGACACAGAGATAAAAGCCAAGCTCTCCATTTTCACATTGTTCAACAAGAGAAAGAGCTCAGGTTCTTGACAGTCAAACTTGATACACACAGTTAATTGTGTGCCAAAGCTTGCAACTCCGAGACAGGGTAGCTCTGAGACAGGCAAGTTCACATGACTGGAAACAGTTGTGAAAGAAGTCGAAGGTCAAAATGGTGGAGCCAGTTGAGCACAGTCAATGGAGCTCACGTTGCCCAACACCCTAAAGCATCAGTGTAAAGCACCCCACTCTCGGGCCTTTCTTCCAACGAGGCAGGGGGAGGTCCTGCACTCCTGGTGGAGTCCAGAGGGAAGGCAACTGTACCACCTGGCCATTTGGCTATAATTGTGTGTGAATTCTAGTCTGTGAAATTTGTCTGTACTGTTCCTTTGGCTTGACATACCTCTCAACTGAGAGAACTTTCCTTACACTGCCTAGTGTCTCTGATCTCCTGTGTGGGTTAGCAAATATGTAGACTGATATAAAAATCAAAAGATACAAGAGAAAGAAAAGATTAGTTCAGCGTCTGGGGAGATGCTCAGTTGGTAAAACACTTGCCTCAAGAGTGTCAGAACCTGGGTTCAAGTCCCCCCAAATCCACATAAAAAGAGAGGTCTGTGCTGGATGTGGCTGGTGGTGTATGTCTGTAATGCCAGTGAGGGAGAGATAGGAGGATCCCTAGAAGCTGCTGGTCAGCTAACCTGGCCAGTGTGGTAGAGTTCTAGGTCAATGAGAGACCTTGTCTCTCATTGAAAAAGAAAAGGGGGAAGACCCTTGAAGACCAATGCCTGAGTTTGTCTTCTGACCTTCACAAACATGTCACATACATGCCACAAATTGTATATGCTTGATCAAACCCACATATATTCCTACAAACAGGAACACACATATAAAAGATAGAGAGAGAGAGAGAGAGAGAGAGAGAGAGAGAGAGAGAGAGAGAGGAAAGCCCCTCAGTACCCTCAGTAGAAAGAATAAGTAAAGTCAACGAGGTAAATAAATTCGGGGAAATAAATGTGATTAAGAGTAGGGGCTGGGCATTTGGAAAAGACAGTTTTCCCATGGAATAAATTCCTCACTTAATTCAAGGTGAGCCATGCTGTTAATGGGACTAGGTCACTTGAAGTAAATTGTTTAATTTGATCTGGGAATGGAATGTACCTTTTATACCTCCTTTTGCAAGAAACTGATGTATTTACAGCTTGCAGTTCACTTACTCAAGATGAGTCTTGACATTTCCAGGAAGCTAAGAATGACAATATTTCTCTTCTCACCCCTACAATCACACACACACACACACACACACACACACACACACACACACACACACACACCCTTTCTTCCTTGAAAGCCTGTGTTCACATGGTTGGAACATCTTGTACCAGGCTCCACAATTTTTGATTTCCATTTGTCAGTTACTAAGTGTCAAGGTTGTCTGAAGGATGACACACTCGGTGGGATTCTTGTTTGTAAGAATGGCCAAAGTTTCACATCTTCCCCTGCCCATAAGAATATGCATTTTTGTGGAGTTGATTTGGAGCCAGACCCTTCACGTGATGGAATAAGAGAACCATAGGGTTAATTACCTGCATCAGTAAGTTTGAGGCTTTGAGACCCCAAGAACACATTGAACACAGCTGGGAGCACTAACAGAGGGTTAGGGGACTTATCTCTCAAAAAATAGAAAAAGAAGGAAGTTTAAGATCAGGTCAATAGACATTTTGCAGGTTATGGGCATTATAGCCAGATGAATTCTGCATATCTTCCCAGGCCATGAATTATTTTTATGTAAGGGATTTTGGTGGGCTGTTCTGTTTAAGAGGGACCCTTCCACCCTCTCTCAAAAGGAGGAAGTGGGATTATATGATTAGGTCAGGAAGTTCAAATTAGAAGCATGGAAAAAACATTCATACTCTATCCTTGAGAGCAGAATAACTCAGCCAGAAATCATTGCTTGGTTTGGCTGCCTTCATATCTTTGTTGGGCAGGGTAAATTCTACTGGGCTGCAATGTCTCCTGAATTCTGTTTCACTGATATGTGTAATGAATTTGTTTATCCTTTTGAATTTGAAAACCCACCCAGTTAGCATGTGTATACCTACATTGTGCCAGGTGTGGGAGGAGGGATAGATAGGGCCTCAAAGCTTCAGTGGAGTCTAATTGAGAATTGAGTAGTTACTCAATGGGAGGCCCTGAAGGGCAGAGTAAGGAGTTGCCCTTCCCTGTATCCTGCCAATGTATGGCCTTGGGCTTGCCCACATGAAGAACAGGAGTGCATTCAAGGATGACAGTGTGTCTAGAGAGTGTTTCAGCTGATGTGCTGGATTAGATATCCACATATAACAGTCATGGTTTGTTTGAACTTTGATCCCATCCTTTAAAGATGGAGTATGTTCTGCTTTCTATGGGAAGGAAATTCAGGAGGCCTTGCCATTCACAGATACTTCAGTTGAGCATTTCAGATAAAGCTATGAGGTTGCAGGGGTTTCCTAGTCCCTAACGAGAGTCTCTGAGATGTATTTCCTTTTGACTGTGAAGCCACAGTGAGCCAGACAAAACATTCAAAGGGGCAGAACATGTTCAGGTCCTTTGCAAGCTCTAGTGGGAGAAGTTCCTTAGATTTCATTGTGACAGGCATGATATCAATTGTTTATGGATAGGTGTGAGAGGGAGAGAGAGAGAGAGAGAGAGAGAGAGAGAGAGAGAGAGAGAGAGAGAGAGAGAGAGAGAGATATTGATGCCATGTGTTTTTCCTTCGAAGGTCACTGCCTTCATTGTAAATCCCAAAAGAACAGGTTTAGAGGTCATCCTCAGATGTTCTGGTTTTCCATAGGCGTGGGTCTGCTCTTCTAGAATTCACCCTGGAAGTTTTGGATGGATGATAAAATGCACTTATTTACTGTTGCTTCCTAGACAAGGCCCATAGGGGCTTCCTTAGCCTTTCTCAGCGTCTCCATATAGAAAGGATTTGAACAAGTGTCTGTATTTCTTCAACCCAGATGTGAGAATTTTGATAATGGGGGGTGGGGCTGATGAAGTATTGGCAGGGACCTCAGCAATTCTCTAAAGCTCTACAACTTGGGCTCAGAGAGAGAGAGGTGCTGCTAAGAGAAGGTCATCCCTGAAGGCTCTGTCTTCTTCTCTCTCCCCCACCCAGTTCTGTGTACTGAGCCCACTTGAGAATTCTGTCCCAGCCCCCATTCTGAAAGATGCAAATGGATGTGAGGGACAGTTCTGAGCTTTGAGGGGGGGAGAAGTAGGTTTTGGTGATCCCAGTGGGTTTCCTAGCCTCTAAAGAAAATGCCACCCAGTGTTCAAGGGACACAGCACTCTTGACTATATTTTGTTATCACTATAAATTGAGGTACCTTACCTGGGGCCACGCTGGTTGTTGGTGGATTTCCCACCTGTGCTTCGAAGCTGTGGCCTTTGGGAACTTGGGGAAGGGCTATTCCAGTTTCAGATCTTTGTCTTGACCCAGTGAACTTTCATTCCCATGTTACTTTTCACAGCGGGACCCTTCAGCACTGCAGCCATCTGCTCACCCATCCTCATCTCAGAAAAAAGGGAAGAATCTCACTGCAGACAAAACCAGTCACCGTCTCTCTGCTTTGTTCTATGAGCCATCTTGCAACTAGTTTTCCTTGGCCTGTCATCAGTAGGACTTTTAAAAAAAGTATTTCAGAGATGCCCTGACCCTCCACAGGCTTGCTGGGTCACTATGCCTCTGTCAACGTTTGAAACTTGCTACTGTTCTGAAAACATTTCCCTCCATGAGTTTGTGGTATCAGCTTGCCTTATCTTGCGTTCAGTTTTTACCTCTGAGTATTTTCATGTTAGAGTTTGAACTGACTGACAGAACCTTCGGGTCACTAACATGATATAAATTGGTTTTGGGTCTTAACTCCAGGTAAAGTTACAAAATGATTGAAGTTTGTCTTTGGCCTCCCCCATCCCCTCCTCCTCATGGACTTTCTTCCCCAAGCTTGCCCTGTGATAGTTGTTTCTCTTGGAAAACATTTGACAAATATAATCATTTCATTTGATTAGCTAGTTACATTTGTATAATCCTAGCAATTCTAAGAAAATTTTAGGCATCTTCCCACCGCACCCACTTCAGTTTGTGCAAGAAGTTAGGTCTCTAAACTTGGCTGGACATAGAATACCTGGACTTTTTTATTTTTCAAATATAGGGTTTCAGGCCTGATCTTGGAACAAAAAGAACAGAATTCTGGATTGCAGCCTGGGAATTGGCATTTTCAGACAAGAGCGCCAGGTGATTGTGCTAGCCACTGTCTTCTGTTGGAAGGTTCCTTCCAACCCTGAGATTTGGTGGTCCTGCAGTTTTATCCTCCTCTTCGTAATGGGTCATTGTCAGAGGCTGGACTAGAATGTCAGAGCCTTTCTGGAACTATCAGAGGGGAAAGCAGTTTCCAGTCTGGATTCCAGAGGTCTGAGGCTAGGCTCAGGCTCAGTGAGGGTGGTCTCAGGCCATTAGACTTGTACTGCTGTGACAATCTGGAGAACAGGGAATGTCTTCTACTCGTGGTCTTTCTTCTCCCCTAACACACCCTGAGCATGGCACCTGGCAGAGAAAGCCCTCTGACTAATGTTGAGTTAGAATTACATGTGACCTGGGTCTTCTTACTTTTAGGCATTTTTTCAAGTGCAATTCAGTGTACCCCAGGACTCAAAGGTATAAAATGAGAACATTATTTATATGCTTTGCTCTATTGTGGGTGGAGTGCAGGTTGTGATATTTTATTATACTTAAAAACATTTATTTGTGTATGTGTACATGCATGTACCAAGGCATGCTTGTGGAGGTCAAAGGACAACTTTCAGGAATCAGTTCTCATCTTCTGCCATGTAGGTTCTAGAGACTGAACTCTGTCTTGGTAGCAAGTCCATTTATGTTGTCCCCTAGGTCTGACATTTGAGAATTTAAAGAACAACTCTACAATTACCACTGACACTTTGTCAGATGATGAAATTCTAGGCATGTGGTTGGCCAAACCTGTTTTGGAATGGTGTATCTATAGGAGAAAGAGCTGGAAAAGCTGGGTGTTTGTATGGGAGTCATAGAAAAGGACCCATCCCACTCACTACTGGTGCAAACTGAATTGAAATGGATTGTAAGCTTAAATGTGGGAGGACAGTGAAACCTTTAGTAAAAATGTTAGTGAACCCCTTGTTAACCTCAGGATAGACAGAGTTCTCAGACTAAAGAGTTCCTAACTACAGACAAGAAATTAGATTTCATAAAGATTAAGTTGATGTTCAATATATACAGCTAAGAAGTGAAAAGGCCAGCTGTAGTGTGGAAGAAAATGTCACAGGACTAGGGTAAAGTATATATGAAGATCTCTCACACTTGGTCATTATGGACAACTGAATTTAGAAAGATGTGCAGAAGATTGAACCAGAGATCCACAAAGACATCTAAATGGCCAAGAAGATGCTCAACATTATGAGTCATAAGGAAATTAAAATTAAACAGATAGGGACATTGTTGCACTTGCCTTAGAATGGGCAAAATACAAATGAATGACCACATGAAGTTTTATAAGAAAGTGGTATGTGAAGTAATAAAATACTGCTAGTGGGAGGATAAAATGCTATAGCCAGTTTGGAAATCTGCTTGACATTTTTGATAGATATAAAAGTATTGTTCTGTGAGGCAATCATTTTGTTTCTATGGATATTTCCAAGAGAAATGAAAATGCATGTAAGCAGGTAAGCCAGTGCATGAGTAGCAGCCTCAAATTGGACACAACCCAGATGTCTATCAATAGATCAGAGAAATAGGTTATAGCATACTAATAAAAGGAAATTACTTACCAATAAAATGCATTGAAACAAACAGTCCAGGCAGTATCTGAGTCAAAGACCCATCTCAAAGGAGCTCTTGTTGGATGATGCTGTTCATATGGGGCTTGAAAGCAGACATAACTAATCTTTAGTGATAAACAGCAGAACTGTGGTTCTTGCAGAAGAAGAGAGGACATAATATTGATGGGAAAGGCACACATTTGAATTGTCCCAGTTAAATTCTCTTCAAACTTAGCGACACAAACAAAATCTAGCTTATTCTGTCCCTCAGTTTTGTGAGTCAAAGATTCAGGCAAGACTTGATTGATTGTTCATTTTCCACATGGGGTTGACATCTGGTCCTGAAGGTCCAAGATAGCTTTCCTCAGGTCTGACTTCTTGGTAAACTCTGCTGGAGTTCTGGACTGGAGGACCTATGTGTAGTCACATAGTGATCTCAGGGGAAGACTGACTGACTTACATGAAGTGAGTGCCACAGAGTCTTAGCTAGCCAAGCCTGGGCAGCACTCCAGTTGTGTCTGTTGGTCAAGACAGTCTGCTCAGATTCATGGAGAGAGAACATAGACCCCATTACCCCATTGAAGGACTGCCCAAGACTTCACAGCCATGATGGGAAACTTTCTGTGGCCGTTGGAGATACTCTTTGTTTTGATTTCAGTGGTGGGTACGTGAGCATATACTTAATGACTATGTTTTTCTGGCCTTAAAAATGTCTTCTTTCACTAGCACCACATGACAAGGACGAGCAGCCCATTCTTTTCTCAGTTAATATGAGGTGTTATGGGGCTTTGAGCTGGTTTTTGCAAAAGCAAATTACTAAGTCTCCCCCACACACCAAATTCTAATAGTCATATTGGAAGCTTATAATTGGTAACAGGAGGGAGTTCCCACCATGGAAGTCAGCGAATACCATAAGCCAGTTTCTTGTGGGTGAGGGTGGGCTCAACACAGAGGCCAATTTTCCAATACATTGTATCACAATTTCCCCCAAAACAGACCTGAAGGTCTGTACATAATTATACATAATAACTTTTTGGCTTGGTGTTTCAGAAATATATATTACTCTTTTTTGGAGTGTATGGGATTGGTTCCAAGTCCTTTCTCACACCAGGCAAATACTCAACCACTGAGTTACATGCCCAGCCCTTGGCTTTTGATGATAGGGTCTTGTTATACAGCCCAGGTTACCCTTGACTCATGATCCTACAGCTTCTCGAATGATAGAATCAGATGTATGTATGAGAAATGTGTTTGATCTAGTTAAATTCTTTCTTTGCATGTAAATTTAATGGCTCAATTTTATCCTCTTAAAAACTTCTGAATTGTTTTGGAGTTTGAAATAGATTTGATTTCCCATCCACCTTTCTATTTCTTTCTTTCTTATTTTCATAACAATTGGGGACAGTTTCACCCAGTTTTGAGCTGCTACAACCTCCCCGATTTTTGCCTCCTTGGAGACCCTCTTCCTAACTGAGTTGTACCTTCACCCCCACTCAGTCTGAGGGATCACACAGCACTCTCCTCACTAAGGCCTCAGTCTGTTGTTGCTCTACACGATCCTTCTTTCTGTCTCTTTTTCTTTTCCAGCATTCCCAGGCTGCTGGGCCTCAGCTAGTTTTAAGTAACAGGTGTTGCTCTATTGACTTCTTGTAAACAGTCTGGCCTGCTTTGTCAGCTCCCTAGTGTCTCTCATCACCAGCCAGCATGAAATCCAGTGGCATTCACTGAAGACAATGCAGTATGGAGTTTCTGGAAAGTGTTTGGGGCTCTGTCAATCAATAGAAGGCTGGGAGAGCCAGTGGCATTGTGCTGGCACGGGAGGCGGGGGATGCTGGTGATGCTGCAGGGGCATGCCCTGGGTTATTTCTATCGGGAGGTGAGTGAGGGGTGTGTTGCTGATTTTCGGTTTTTTTTTTTTTTTCTGGTCTCATGGATGGATTTACCTCATCTATGCTCCCCTTAGGCCTTCCCTCATCCTAAGGGTAGATAACTGTGAACTGATATTGAGTGTGAGCAAACCAGCTATGGAGGGATCAACCTCGTCACATTGGCAGTCTGCTTTTGCCCTTTTGCGGCATTTATTGAGTGCTTACTGAGTTCTGCGTGCTCTCCCAAGTGCTTCAATAGCATTGTCTCATCTCACTATGACAATGTCTCACACGAGGAAGCTAAGCCTCAGAGAGATTAAGTAACACTTTTCATGGTCACATAGCAATTAAAATGAGTGAGTCAGAATTTGAACTCAGGATTGCCTGTTTCCAGAAGATATAATCTAACCTCTTTGCTATGCTTTTCTGACTCTCTGCAGGATATCACAGTTTAAACATGAGTGAGTAGTACCTCTCTATATGCCAGACTCAGGGCCAGGAGTCCAGGGATGTGTGAGATACAGTTCCTGTCACGGATATCAGAGTGGAAGTGGGGATGCCATCAAGGACAACAGAGAAATAAAAGTGGGGGTGCCATCAGAATGTCAGGAATGGGGGTACTATCAGGATGTCAGAGGGGTGGGGACGCCATCAGGATTCAAGAGAAGAGCCCTTAGGGAACTCAAGAGACTGGTCACTACCTGGTGTTGGGCCTTGGGTGAGCTGTTTTCTTTCCCAAGAAGTTATGCCTGAGTGAGCTTGCAGTGATTCTGAGATCTGGGGTCCCAGATTTTTTTTTTTTTTCTGAGTTGAAATCTGGGGCAGATTTTAGCCCGAGGCAGCTTCCTCTCTGGAGTGTAGATTGAGCGTTGAGCAGTTTGTGTGTGTGTGTGTGTGTGTGTGTGTGTGTGTGTGTGTGTGTGTGTGTGTGTGTGTGATACAGGCTGCTTCTGTGTCATGTGATGATCATCTAGAGACTTGAGTCTTCAAACTGTCCAGATCCCCATTCAGGAGACAGTGCCCACTCATGTCCTTGACCTGGAATGTACTTTTGTTTTCACTTGAGCTGCCTTCTTCTCTTTCCCTCAGGTTGGACAAAGCACAGCTAGGATGGAGATGTCCCCTAAACATCTCTGCTATTTGTGCTTTGTCCAAACACATTGTAACATTAATATTTGGCTTAGGTCCAAGCACCAACAAAGCTGTGTGATCCTTCATGAGTTAAGCTATCTCTCTGGCCCTCATCTATGAAATGAAGGTCTGGGTCTAGAGTAGTGGGTAGTAATCCGTGGTTCTTGGGCCAAATCTGACTCACTGTCAGCTTTTGTAAATAAAGTTTTACTAAGGCTCAGCCAAGCTGTTTATTTAATGTCAATGGGAGCTTTTAAAAACATGGCAGAGTTGAGTAGTGATGGAACCAGTACAAGTTTCAAAGGCTACCATATTTACTGTCTAGACCCTCACAGGGAAGTGTGCCTGTCTCCAGACTGAGAAATTCTTAAGCTTTCTTTCAGTTTTGACTTTCATGTTGTTTTTCAAAGGACACTGTTCATCAGTCTTCTATTAACCCAGCACATGTGTTCATGTGTTGACTGCACATATGAGGTGTTGAGACACATACAAAGGTTAGCATCCTTCACGACATTTAAATTCTGTTTGACCATAGTTACTCCAATATGCCACGCCCATACAGGTTTCCCCTGCCTGGAATGCCTGCCTTAATTCCATTGTTTTTCCAGGAATCCCTTCCCAACTTTTCAACTCCTCTAGGGTGGGCTACATGCATAATAGTCCCTGAACACTAATAGACTCATACCAACTATTTATTTTTATGATGAAACCTATCTAATTATATTGAAGGTTGATGTTTCGTTTTCTCACCTTTGTTCATTCATCATGAAGTATATGCCAGGTACTTTGTTAGGCCTAGTCAATAGTTCATGGTCAATAAATTATGGCCCAAGAATCCTTCAGCATATGGGACAGAGAATAGTGTAGAATCTTCCTTCTACAAACAATGTGAAGTATTGTCTTTGATATTTTATCCAAATTGGCTTTTTTTTTTTTCAAGTCAGGGTTTCCCTGTGTAGTTTTGTAGACCAGGCTGTCCTTGAACTTACAGAGATCCCTCTGCTTCTGCCTCCCGGGTGCTGGAATTAAAGGTGTGTACCACTACTGACTGGCCCAAATTCTTAAGATTAGTTGTATAAGCAGAATGAATTTCCTGTTTCTGTCTTGATCACAGTTCCACTTAGTCTAATGAGTCAACAGGTAAGTGGTGCGGTGGAGATAATTCTCTCAGACCTTGGAGGTGACACTCCTGATACAGAATTTAGACTTAACCAGGCCCTATGCGGACTATTTTCCTCTCATGCCCCTCCTCAGAGGGTGGCACTAAGTAACACGTCTCCTGGTTTACGTCTACTTCTAGAGGTTCCTGTCACCAGTCTCCTAAATTTCCCTGTGCAGATGATGATCCTGAGCCTCCCTGGGTCTGTCCTCAAGGAGCGAACTATGCTGCTATCTTATATATCCCTAGGCCCCAGTGGTGGCTAAGGAGGGGCTCATCGTGGTATCTTGGGGTTGTGGACAGAACTTGGGTGGGCAGCCTGGCATGGCCATGTTGTGTACAAACTCCTTAATGTACAGAGTCAACTGGGATAGGGGAGGAAGAGAAGTGCTATTATTGGAACCAGGGCTGGAAATATAAACAGAAATGGATACTTTTAAATTCCAATTCCGCCAATGAGATTACTGTGAAGGAGTTTTTTTTTTTTTTCTTTAAAGAAAATTTGGAGAACTTGTAGGAATAGTATAGAGGTCTTATTTATTCTTTACTCAGTCTCACTTATTTTAACATTGTATACACTCCTGGGTCATTGCCAAAACAAACTAGTTCTGAGAAAGCTGGTACCTAATGCTTAAGCTAGAAAGGTGCTCCTGCCCCCCCATCTTAGAGGAGGCGACTGTCCCTTCTGAAGCTAGAACTGGGGTCCTAGAGTTTGTCATTTCCCATTACCCAGGATGTAGCTCCTGTCAGGATAGGTGCCATTGTGGAAATGCACAGTCTTCAGGAGCTGGGAATTCAGATGTCCACTGAGAAGACAGACATCAATCTTGTAAGATTCTGATGACCCTTCTAGATTCTGATTCTGCTCTGTGAAATCTGTTGAGGAAGCAAATAGTGTCTTGTAGGTCTTAGCTACTATTCACAAAGCACTGGAGATTCTAAGAATGAGGAAACTACAACTATTGAATTGTTAGATTTTAGTAGTCAGCACAAACTTTGGAAGAAGGCCAGTACTCTATGCATGTGTACACACAGAAGAAGTCCTGTCTTTCTGTTGTCATTCTATGGCTTTATCATGCTCTTTACATGCTACACTGTGAAGGGCATTGAGTGGGCTGGGGAGGACCGAGTGCTTTGATTCAAGTGATGAACTCAGTAGCCTTTTGATAGCAGCTTCAGTCTTGGATCTCTTGCCTAAAGCTTGAGAGGAGACCCACCCCTGAGATGACTCTTACCTTTGGCTTTTGTATTGTCTGTGTGTGTGTGTGTGTGTGTGTGTGTGTGTGTGTGTGTGTGTGTGTGTGTGAGTGTGTGTTGCACACCTGTGTGTTAGTCTGTACATGCACATGTGGACGCCAATAGTTGATTCTGTGTATCTTTGTCATCATTGTCTACCTTACTTTTTGAAACGCGGGTTCTCACTGAACCTGGAGCTAACCACTTTGGTTAGACCGACTGGTTAGTGAACCCCTGGGATTCACCTCTCCACTTCCTAGGGCTGACATTACAGTTGTACACTGCCACACCTAGCTTTTTTTTGGGGGGGGGAGTTCGAGACAGGGTTTCTCTGTGGCTTTGGAGGTTGTCCTGGAACTAGCTCTTGTAGACCAGGCTGGTCTCGAACTCACAGAGATCCTCCTGCCTCTGCCTCCCAAGTGCTGGGATTAAAGGCGTGTGCCATCTCTGCCCAGCCACACCTAACTTTTACATGGATGCTAGGGATCCAAACTCAGCATCTCGTTCTTGCCCAGCAACCACTTTCCCATTGAGTGACTTTCCCAGCCCCTTCATGGTTTTTATTTTACCTATTCCTCATTTTTCCATCCTTTTCAGTTTTTCTCATCTTGCCTGCTCTTCTGTTTCTGTTTCTCCACTTGTTCTCATCACTCCTTCCATTCCTGCTGTCTCAATCTCCATCTTTCTCTTATCCTTTCATTTTTCTCTTTCTTTTTGTCCCTCCTCACATTCCCTTTCTCTGCTCTTTAGTATAATGTTTCTTCTAGGCTGGGCTTTCATGGCACAGCAGATGCCGTGGCAGTTAATCCAAATAAGAGGAGAAAAGAAGTGAATTAAATCATAGTATTGGCAACTGGCAATTTGCTTCAATCACAGAAATATGTCCCCGGCTTCCTCGAATATTGAAACATTGATGAAGAACAGATCTCCTCTGGCAGTGAAAATTCCCCTCTGTCCGAGTTTGGCATAAAGATTGCTTGCTTGATATTATTATAGGCAGTTTGATGTGTTCCCTGCTCAGCAAAGTTGGAACGCATTTCAACCAACCCCTGTATTGATGTAAAACCATTTTTATTTGTAATGAGGGCGTATTAAAATATATATACATTTCCACTGATTTCTTGCTCTTGGGAGGCCAAGATCTGATGACATCCAGGCAGGAAGGCCTGGGTTTTTCCACCCTCTGTCTGTGGGGAGAATGCTGAAATTTAGACGTTCCATTGTCCCCACCCCTTCGTTAGACTTCACTGATTTTAATAAACACTTTCCTTCCTCCAGTTTCCTCAGTGACATAGAAGTGGAGGGACATCGGTGAGATGGTTCTTCCAGAGGTCACCTCTGTCAAGGACAAGGACTCAATGACAAGAGGCCTGATTTGGATAGAGTCTGATGGAGTCATTAGGGATAAAGTACAAAAGAGGAGATGTGAAGTCGTGAGGAAATGCAAATTCTGAGAGGCAGCTTCTCCACTGTCATTCTGCTAGGTACAGGAGGGCCAGGGGTGAATGGATGATGAGTTCAGGGGACACATATGAAAGCCTGCAAGGTTGTGGAGGAAGGCTGGAGCAGTGAGACAGAGATGGGCATTGGAATGTTCTAGAAGGCCAGAAATGATGGCAAATAAGAGAGCTTTATTTGCTGTTTTCTTCAGAACATAGCCTTCTCTTAGTGAAGACTCATCCTTTGTCTAGTAACTTCTCTTGCTATGCCTCCCCACCCAAACACACTTGTATCTTTGGGTCAGAGTCGCAGCAAGCATGGTCATATTATCCAGTTTAGCAGGAACCTTAGATGTCACCTAGCTCAGGAGGTTTAACATGGAGCTTCTAAGAATGCCTTGAATTGAAAAACAAAATCACATCTGTGTCCAGTTTTTCAGAGCAAGAAGGAAGGAGGAGATTTTTTGAAGGACCGTCCCTAAGGACACTGACCTAAAGACTTCATTTCACTCTATTAAACACCGTGGGAACTGACATTGCTCAAGCTCAACTGTGTGTGCTTCTCCCATCTGCTGTGTACACCTCAGACATGGAGGTGCTAATGGTTCATTTAACAGCAGAGCCAGGCTACTCTAAGTTCAGAGGCTCCTTTTGTACATCACCAGCAAGGGCTGTGTGGGGCAGACTCCTGCTACCTGAACTTGAGAGCACATGGCCCTAGAGAGGTGCTTGAATAGAGTCCATTTTCAAGAAATGGATGTTCCCTATGGTCCTCTCTGCAGTCAGCCTTTGACCCGCAGAATAGTAGCCCAGCCTCTTTAGTTTAGGGGCCTCATGAGTGGAAACTGTAACACTTGAGATCAAGGAGGTGTCCCGAGTCCAAGGAGCTCTGTTCCATTTATGGAAGGCAGTGAATTGAAGGCTGAAAATATCCAGGAGCAAAAATGAATATGTAGAGATTTTTCATGTCATGATCTCCCAAACAATACACCACAACTATTTACCTTGCATTAGGTATTATAGACAGTCTAGAGACAATCTAAAATATACAGAGGGATGTATTTATTTTATTTACAACTACTGTTATGGTAGCTGCAGATTTTTGTACTGTCAGGGTCTTTGAACCAATCCCCCGTGTATAGGGAGAGACAGCTGTATATGGTTCAACCTCTTGGATCTTCACTTACCATACTCATACCGATTCTGTAGTCCATACCAGAGTCTGTATCTTTAGTTTATAAATGTTCCCTAGGTGACTCACACAAGCTTGGTGATCAGTGCCCCAGAGCAGAGGCACTGGAAAACTCAATGATGACAGAGGCTCTAAAGGCAACAACTGAGCAGACTTGAGACTTCAGTAGATGGTGGGAAATGTATAAGACAGAAGGGTCTTGGTCCCTAAGGAGACAGCGGAGCAGGTGGAGAAAGACACCAGGTTTAAATTAAAGTTGACTGTGCAAACAACATAGGCATAAGGACGTGTCAGACAAGAGACTGGTCAGTGTCTGGTATGGCCAGAGAATCTTGGGGGAGGAGCAAGGTAGATGTGAGCCCTGTCTGGCATGACAGTATGGTTTTTACAAAGAGGGCAGGCTCAGATGAAGACTTTCAGTCCAGGAAGGCAGGGAGACACTATGCATTCCTGGCTGGCCTCAGATTCTCAATTCCCCCCTTTCAGCCTCCCCAGTGCTAAGGATATTGGTACACACTACCACACCCAACTTTAGTAGAAGTTACACACACACACACACACACACACACACAGTTGTGAGATGCCATGTGGGTGCTTGGAACTGAACCTAGGTCCTCTGAAAGAGCAGCAAGTGCTTTTAACCACTGAGCCATCTCTCCAGCCTCACATCATCATTTTAAAACAATTCATGATTATTTGAGCTTTAAAAAAACAAAACTGTCCATTTGATTCATTGGCCCACCTATTAATTGGATTATTTGGTATTTAATTTCTAGGCTTAATATATATCTATATCTATATCTATATATCTATCCTGGATATCAATCTTCTATTTTTCCCACTCTTCAAATTGCCTCTTGTATCTGGCAGTTGTTTCCTATATTTTAATTAATTACATTTTGTTTTGTGCGCATATGTATGTGTTAGTGCCTGCAGGTGTGCCCATGTGTGAATACCTGTGTGTGTGGTGTGTAGAGGGCAGAGAATGGTAAGGAGGTACTTCCTGTCTCACTTTCAGTCTTAGTCCTTTGTGACAGGATCTCTCTCACTGAACCTAGAGCATGACAAGTTTTTCAACTAGGCTGGATGACCAGCAGACTATGGTGACACAGGCACCTGTCAGTCGGATGACACACACACCTGTCTCTTCCCCATGCCTTGCTGCAGTTACAGCAAACAGCAATACCTGGGTTTTCACTTGGATACAGGGGATCTGAACTCAGGTCCTCATACTTGTGCCCTCTGAGCCACTTCCCCAGCTCTAATGAATTGCTTAAAACGTAGAATCGTTAAAATTGTATACAATCCTACCCGTCAATTCTTGTTGTTATTTCCTGGGCTATTAGAATCCCACCCAGAAAGCTGCTGTATGCCCATTATGGGCCTCGCATGCTTCTGCTGTTCTGTGTGCCCATTTTATTGTAGAATTTCCTGCACATTTTTCTCTAGCGAAAAGTTCCAGGTTTTATATTCATGTCATTGATACATTTTGAATTTTTTTGTTTGTACAGTGGGAGAGATGAGGATGTAGTTTTAATATCCTACAAGTGAGTATACAGCCTTCTAGCTCTGATTGTTGAAGAGGTTCTTTATTCCAACGTAGGTTTTGGCACTGTCATAGTTAGTTTTTGTCAACTTGACACAAACCTAAAAACACTTGGAAAGATGGAATCTCAATTGAAGAATTGGCCTGTATCAGATTGGCCTGTGGGTATATCTGTAGAGCACTTTCTCAATTGCCCACTGTGGATGGTGCCATCCCTGGGCTGGTAGGCCTGGGCCTTAGAGAAAAGGCAGCAAAGGGAACAGATGAAGCAAGACAGTGCGCAGCGTTCTTCTACCGTCTCTGCACAGAGGAAACAGCCGAAGCAAGCCAGTAAGCAGTGTTCTCTCATGGGTCTCTGCTTCAGTTCTTGCCACTAGGTTTTAGCCTTGGTTTCCTTCAATGAAGGACTATAACCGTTAAGCCAAATAAGCCGGTCTTCCCTAAGTTGAGTTTTGGTCATTGTTTTATCACAACCACAGAGAAGGAAACTAATACAGACTCCTCTCTAGAGAACCAGATGGTTGTAGCTGTGGCTTTGTTTCGGGGTTCTTTACTGTAGTTCATTGTGCCACATGTCTGGTTTTGGGTCAGTGTCATGCTGCATTGTTACTATGACTTTGAGAGCAGATACTATGATACTCCAAGCATTTCTCTTTTTGATCAAGATTGCTTTGGGTTGCTTGAGGTCTTTTATGCTTCTGTATAAATTTTAGGACTTTCCCTTGTGCTGGAATTTTGGTTAGCAGTTCTGTCTATCCATGAACATGGGAGCTTTTCTTACTTTGTAGTGGCTTCTTCAGTCTCTGTACTCAGAGTGTGAGGGCTAAAGCTTTGTTTTAAGTTTAAATTACTGTGCTTAAGAGATCTATAAAACAAAAATGCCTCTAACCTGTAAGCCCCACTTGCCCAAGGACAGATAACTTCCTGGAATACCGGGGGCTGTTGTTCATGTAAGATAACAGGCCTTGTGTTTTCACTTCTGTAAACAAGCTTGGTGCCCCAACTGCACAGGGTGTGCTTGATCACATGTAGGTGGGAGGTATAGGCAGGAAGTGCATCAGGATGTCTGCTTGCCCTGGAGTGGATGAAGGTGGGAAGTACACTGCCTTGTGAATTTTGCCTTATGAGCCTTTGACTAATGTAATTTGGTACCGAATTCTGGGAATCCCAGGTATGGACCTGATCAGGTCAGTACTTCATAAAGCTTGCTTCAGATTTAGCTAAAAAATTATGGTAGTGGTTTTAGTCTTGCCTGGTGGGATTAGCAAGTATTGTAAAGTTTCATTGTGATGGTCTTTTACTTCTTTAGTTAGGCTTATTCCCATTTTTATAAAAAGATTATTATGAATGGGAATATTTGCCTGAAATCTTATTTATATAGAAAAGTTGACTTTAATAGATGTTGAGTTTATATTCTGCTACATTGCTGAAAGTGCTTATCATATCAGAGGGTTTTGTTTTGCTTTTTGTTTGTGAGATAGAGTCTTTCTCTAACATGGGCTCCTAGAACTCTCTGTGTCACCAAGGCTGGCTTTAACATCTAGATCCTCTTCCCAAAGTTCCTCCCGGGAGTATAGGCATGTACCACTATGCCTAGCCTAAGAATATTTTGAGTACAAGATCATATTGTCTGCAAAATTGGATAATTTTTAGCCTGTCCATCACTTTTCCTTGCCTTATTCCCCTGAACTGGGTAGGAGTGGATGCTCTTGTCTTGACCTTGGTTTTAGAGGTTCTCCATGTGTTTGTGTAGTTTTTATTGTTATTGATTTTTACTTTTATGGCATTGTGAACAGATTTTTAAGAAATCACTTCAATTTTGGGTATTTGTTGAGATTTAACTTTCTAAAGATGGCTATTACTGATTTATGTAACAATTGCATTAAATTTAAATTACCTTTCAATATTTTGAGTCCACTTTTAAAGTTCAGAATTTTATATATGCTCCTGTTAATGTAGTGCAAATTCTAATTGGTCTTAATAATCTATCTCCAGATATCTGGAGACAGATATCTGGGTAAATGCTGAAAGATCAGAGAAGTAAAGGACCAAGCTACTAGAGAGACTTCTTACCTCTACCAAATCTTCAGACAAAAGGGACTGAGCTTCCATCTCTCCAAATCTTCAGACTGAATGGGTTGAGCTCCTGTCTCTTCCAGCCTTATATTCCTCTCTCCACCCAGCCATTTCACTTCCTGTCTCCACCTCCTTAGTGCTGCTGGGATTAAAGATGTATGTTTTCCAAGTGCTGGGATCAAAGGCATGAAATCCCAAGTGCTGGGATCAAAGGTGTGTGCCATCACTGCCTGACCTCTATGGTTAACTACTGACTAGCTCCACCCTTCAGGCAAGCTTTATTTGTTAGAGCACAAACAAAATATCAGCACATATTACTACAGATTTTTGTTCATTGAGCCCCGTATTTCAATCTGACTCTGCCACCTAACATGGCTGCTGATTTGTGGACATACAGAAGAGAGAGAGAGAGAGAGAGAGAGAGAGAGAGAGAGAGAGAGAGAGAGAGAGAGAGAGAGAGAGAGAGAGACTTAGAGAGTAGAACAGTCTTTAATTTAGACCTCTGTCCAATAATGAACTGTCGGGAGGGAGAATATTTGCAGAGTACTAGAGGTTTATCAGGGAGTAGAAGAGGATTTTAGGTTTTGAAAGGGTGGGATTGAAGTCCAGACCAATTTATTTTAAGCAGAACATTTAGAGTGTCTGCCTTTCCCCTTTTCAGAGAACAAGTATGCAACTCAGAGCTAGGGACATGGGGATCTTGATAGAAAGATACAGTACAAAGATTGTGATTGCTGTTCAACTCTTTTGTGTGCACCCTTTATATTTCTTCTGGTGCTCAATTAATTTCTTTTAGACCTGGATGTTATAGAAAGTATGACCTTCCCCTTCAGAGGATGCCTGAGATTGGTTTGGAGGAAGAAGACATGGAAGAAGTGTATTGTGAAGCCACCACACTGTCTAGGAATGAAGACACATTATGCTAAGTGACCTTCAGTTGACCAGGAGCTCCAAGGGGGTCTGTGGAGGAGGATGTAGGAAGGGGACTGATCCTCCTGGGAGTGTCTCAGAGGAAGTGGGAATGGAGCTGGGCTCTGAAGGACTTGGAAGGGGAAGAAAGAAGGAAGGGCTTTTCAGGGCAGGGAAGGGCGAGAACAAAGTGGGTGGTGGTGACAATGACTCTGAAGTGTTCCAGGGATGGGAAACAGACCAGTTCTTCTCTGGACAGTGGTAAAACTCACAAAGAGAAATACTCCGTGCAAGGACTTTCCCGAGACCCAGTTCCTGGAGTGGACATGGCTTTGCCATTTCCCTTACCAGCAGCCAAATTGGTTCTCTTCTTTTAGATTCCCATCATTATTAATGTTTTAATTGACCGATAATTAGGAATATTTATGGAATATAATATGATGTTTTGACCTCTGTGTGTATTATAGATTGAATCAAACTAACACATACCAACTTAATATTTGTGTGTGTGTGTTTGTGTGTGTGTGTGTGTGTGTGTGTGTGTGTGATAAAAGCACTAAAACTATTCTTTTAAAATGTTTGAAATTTACAATACATTATTATTAACTGCTCTGGTCCAGATATGGTTTGTTCCTCAAGGGTTCATGTGTTAGAGACCTGGTCCCTAGTGTGAACATGTTTAGAGTTGATGGGTCCTGTAAGAGAAGAGGTAAGTGGCTATGTTATATGAAAAAAACCAAATAAAAAGATACATATATTCAGATGTAAAGGGCTTCCAGTCTCATCATGTGATCTCTCCCCTGCTTTTGTAGACAAGATGATGAAGTCAGAGATGCTCTTACTGGAACTGAGGACATGTGGTGTGAACCTTCAACACACTGAGCTAAGTGTTTTTCTTTGTAAGTCCCAGGCCTAGGTATTTCCTGACAGCAACAGAAAATGCATGAATACATGAACTGTGTTCACTATGCAGTAAAATGGCTTAGTAAGATTTATTCCTCTCATCTTGCTGAGACTCTGTGCCCTTTGTTCAGCAACTCCCCTTTCTATCCCCTATCCCTGCTCACACCCCACTCCCCAAAGCCCATGGTAACTGCCTTTCACTGTTCCATGAGGTTAAGTTTTAAAGCTTTCGAGTATGAGTGTGATCATGGAGTGTTTGTCTTTCTGTGCCTGGATCACCACCATTGCTAGCCTTCCTGCCACTATCTTCTAAACTCTCACCCAAAATATATATTAGTTCTTTTCAAACATTTAAATGAGAAAGAGTCAGAGTTAGAAAATTCTGTCCAGTTGCCATAATTGTTGAGTCATACTCAATAGACACTCAGTCTCAATCTTTGCCTTGGAATATATGGTAATGATATTAATAATGAATTAAGAATGAATAGTTAATTCATATTCATGTTAATAATGAATAATTCTAAAAATGAATTGGAGCAGACAGCTACAGAGTGGGAAGGAGATGAAAAGCCAGCTTTCTAGAGGCTAAAATTTAAGCATGAAGTAGGTAAGAGCAAGAGTGATATAACACTTAAGGCAATTGCCTAAATTCACACAGATAGCAAATGGCAGTGCTAGGCCTGGCACAGACCATCCTACCCTGGATTCTACCCTCTGCACTGTGTTCTCATAGTCTTCAAGGAGGGGAGTGGAAAAGGACTCCACTTGGTGGACCCCAAGGATGTGTCGTCACTTATGCATTGCTCGTACATTCCAATTCATTTCATTTCATTAATTCATTTCAATTAATTCCTACTTCACCCTCCAAGACAGGTCTTATTGCCCTCATTTCACAAATGAAGGGAACAGATGCAGAATAAAGGAGCTGGTTGTAGGTCAGCGACTGCTACAAAAAAAATGGGTTGTGAGATTTAAACTGCAATTTGTGTTCCCAGCTGGAGCCATGGATTTCCATTACAAGTATGAACTGGTTCGCAAGCAGATGCTTTGAGAATGATGACAATGGAGCCCAGGTGGGCGAAGAGAAGACCTCCCTAACCACTATAAACCCACAGCATTTCAGTCATGTGACCCAGCTGGGCACAGCTGGGTGACAGCAGTTAGGCAGGATCTTCAGCTATGGTGCTGTTGACATTTGAGGACAGAGAGTATGGTCTGAGCTTAGGTGTTTATGTGCGAAGCTTCTGAGAGGGGAGCAGGAGTAGCACACACCTCCTACTGTCTGCATCAGGAAGCATCGAGCCTCTTGCTGCAACCGGAGTGACTTCACTAGTCTTGTCACAAGCCAAGTCATGAAGACCATCTTGAGCATCTATGGATGTTCAAGAGGGTTCAGCAGTCAACTTCCATGGTTTTGAAATATCTAGTTACCGTGTTCCCTCATGTGCCTTCCCTAGGGATGTGACAGAGATGCATCTCAGGGGCCCCAGAGCTCCCAGAGTTCTGGGGCAAAGATGCTGGCCCCTGCTCCAGGAGTTTCCGATTGGGTGGCTCAGGGGTAGGGCTTTAGAATCTGTGTTTATATGTCACATTCCGAGATGAGGCTGATTGGGCTCTGAGAATCACTGCTCTAGAATCTTCAATAGTCATCTGGGTTGGAATGATAAGCCCAGCTATATTTCCTTTCTCCTCTGATCACAGCAGGACTTCAGAGAGGTAAACACTAGCTTTCCCTTTTAAACCTTTGTACTTGCACTGATCGTGCCCGGTGCAATAGGTGGGGGTCTGGCAGGAAACAGCATCCATCCCATATGCTCCAAACAAGAAGGATGGATCCAGGGGCTGGAGAGATGGCTCAGTGCTTAAGATCAAAGTTTGATTCTCAGGATCCACTTCAGATGGTGGACAACTTCCTATAACCCCAGCTCCAGGGCAGCCCGTGCCGCTGGCCTCCTCAGACACCCCAACACATGTGCATATAGCCTCAGTCCCTGCCACATACACAGAAGTCAAAATAATAAAAACAAATTTAAAAAAAGAGACCGATGAAGAGGCTTTTTGAAGAAGTGCATGCAGGATGTTAAAATGACACAGTTAGGAGCTGGGGCATTGGAGACGAACATCAGGGAGCCACTGCCTTCTACAGGTTGCTCAAGTGAGTGAAGCGAACAGTGTTACCTGGGCTTCCTGGGAGCAGGGCTGGTGGAGAGTGGGCTGCCTGGGGTCTGGGTGGAGGCTCATTCTATAAATATCCATGGCTACTTCCACTCCCAGAAATGTAGCACAAGGAGGGACTTCTCTGGTTTTCTAATCATCAGTCACATCCTGTACTCCACAGCCTCACTGGTGGAATCCATCTGGGAAGAAGTGTTTTCTAAAGTATTTTCTAAAGCTTCTCGGAGCACAGGACACAGCAGACACTGGGAATGGGTGGAAAGTAGGGCAAATGGATGCTGGGCAGGTCTCTTCTATCTTTTCCTTGCAGTAGGTGCCCTTGACATAGGTCCAGAGTACATCGAGACATCAAGATGTCTGGCAAGGCCATTGGAAGTAGCTGACACTACCTTCTGCTTTGTGTCTCTGATAATCACCCCATCTTACATAGGAAGGCATGTTTCTACTGAGGGTCTCTGCCTTCTAGATGATCTGGGTGGACTGGGAAGGGACACAGTTTCTGCAGCAGTCTTCCAGGGACTCCAATAGAACTCCAAGGGGCTGGGGGTACCGTGTGGGCTGGCCGCCAGAGGAGGGGACGGACTGTTTCAAGTGTTTTCCAAACCATAAGGAACACACAGTGCTTGGCATTGGCTCAGAGAGACCTCCCTTTCCATCTATGGAACAATGAAAATGAAATCTCTTAATCCCTAGGAAAGAAAACAGAGAAGAGAGGGGGAAGCAGAGGCAGAGGAGAAGTGTTTATATTTGAAAACTGTCCCACAGCTGCCAGGCAAAGGGCTCTGTTGTTGCTGGCCCAGCTGGCGTGAGTTCAGGGTCTGTATTTACCTTTCTGTGGCTGTCGGGATATTTTCCTGAGCTATGCAGCAAGACCTTGTGTCAGATAGCCCCTCCATGTAAGCCGATATTTGAGCTTGTTTAGGGCCATGGTGAGTTGACCAGCTGTTGTATAATGGGATGTGGAAGCCAGTGGGCAGAAGACAGACTTCACACAATCTGGAGCTGAGGAGGGTCTCCTAAACAAAAGGCAAATTGGTGAGGTGGCCTAGACCCTCTCAAAGTAGGTTCAAATAGTCCACATATTACTTATTTTTTTAATTCCTCTTGGAAGAAAAAAATAATACAAAACAAAACAAACTAAAACCAGGGTCCTGGGTCTTGAAAAATATCCTATGAATTGGAGTCACAAAGAGAGACATCCAGACTCTGGGCAGCTAGATGGATTCTTCTTCATGGGAATTAAATTTTCCTAAAGCTCTGTATCTCAACCTCATCCATTTGTCTCTGTGAGCCCTAACTCTGTTCTGGAACCCATTGTCCTAATATTTGGAACTCTTCATCCCTACACAGTCTTACTCATACAATACAGAAACAATGGAGAAGGTGCCAGCCCATGTGTCATGACTTTGGAGATCGAGGAGGGGCTTTGTCATATTACAAAATGACACTGGTTTTGGCAGTGATAAAATACCCGGTGCTCTGGTTACTTTTCTGCTGCTGTGATAATACTGACCAAAAGCAATTTGTAGATAAAAAGGTTTATTTCAGTGTACAGCCTACAGTTCATAGTGGAGGGAAGTCGGGCAAGAGCTCAAGGCAGGAACCTGGAGGCAGCAACTGAAGCAGAGGCCAAGGAGGGATACTGCTTATTGGCTTGTTCCCTCTGACTTGACCTTCCTTATGCAAAGAAGGGACACATGCCCAGAGCTAGCAAGTAGAAATTAAGAAAATGCCCAACATTGGTCCTGCCTTAATTTAATCTGCCAGGCTTTGTTGACTCCCCATGGGATCCCTTACCAGTTGGGAGGAATGGATAGGGGATGGGCTGGGAGGGGGGAGGCGAGGGGGGTAAGAAGAGGGGTGGGAGGGAGAACTGTGGTTGGAATGTAAAAAGAAATCAATCAATAAAGAAGGAGGAGGAGGAGGAGGAGAGAGAGAGAGAGAGAGAGAGGAGAGGAGGAGGAGGAGGAGGAGGAAGAAGAAGAAGAAGAAGAAGAAGAAGAAGAAGAAGAAGAAGAAGAAGAAGAAGAAGAAGAAGAAGCAGCAGCAGCCCCACACACATACCTGTAGGACAGGCTGATAGAGGCAACTTCTCAATCGACTCTCCCTTTTCCCCAGGTGGATCACTCAAGCTGACAACTGAAGGGCATCACAACACCCTGCTGGGCCTCACATCTCCCGTTTGCAGAGCTAGGTGAGGCCTGTTGTTGACAGTGGGAGGTCAGGCATGTTTTGTGGCTTGCTTCTTGTCCAGGTGCCTCAAAAGGTAGGGAAAGTAAGGATGAAGGACTAGAGAGTGGCCTCTGACTCATCCTCTGTCATTGGTCCCATTGGCCAGAACTCAGGCACCCAGAAGCATCCAGCTGTAAAGAGAAGACAGGAAATGTAGTGTACTTGTGTGCAGGACAATGAGGAAAAAGGAGAGACAACCAGACAGTTATGCCATGTCTCCAGCGGTCTGTAAGTAGGCCAGTGCTTCAGGAGTTTTGTCCATACAACATTGGCTGACCTGAGCCCACTGCACTAGTGTGGGAAAGGAGTGAGGAACTACCCCCAGCAATCAGAATTTGTCCTTTATAAAACACAGCCTTGTGTTCTTGTCGTGACTTTGCTCCTTTTCTTCATTTTAATCCATTTCTGGGAAGAAAAAAATACAAAGGATGCTGGAGAAGATTCTTCTCACCCCTTTCCCTTATTTGTTGTTAATTAGTGAAATAATTCATGCTCACTGTCAAGAAGAAAAATAAGGCAAAGAGAAATTGTGAATAGATGTATGTTACAAATACCTTTTTCCAATTTTTTTCTTGCTTGTCTTTTGATTTCGCTTAGATTAGCTCTTGAATACAAATGCTTTATATTTTAATATTGTAAACTTTATTAGTTTTTGTAAGTTTTCTCCTTCCCGATTCCAAAGTAATGAATGCATTCTCATATCTCTCATGCCAGTAGTTTTATGTGTATATTGTTAAGGTCTTAAAACTATCTGGGCTTTATTTTTATAAGCAATGTGGCATAGATATATGATTTTGTTTATTTTGTTAATCAGATGAGTAGCTAATTGTTTATCATTTACTGAGTAACATGTCATTTTCAGTTACTTGAAATGCTGCTTGCATCATGTCTTAATCATTTCATGTACATGATGTATTAGTTTTCTATTTTGGCAAGCTATGCAAATTTAGTGGCTTAAAACAACGTAAGTGTATTATCTCATAAGTTCAGAGGTCAGAATTTGAAAACGTGTTAGTTGCCCGAAGTCAAGGTACAACATTCCTTCTGGCAGCTGTAGTGGGGCCTCTTCATTGATTTTTAAAAATTCTTTTCTCTCTCTCTCTCTCTCTCTCTCTCTCTCTCTCTCTTTCTCTCTGTCTCTCTCTCTCTCTCTCTTTCTGTTGTTGCTTGTGTTTTTGTTTTTTGAGACAGGGTTTCTCTGTGGAGCAGTCCTAGCTGTCCTGGAACTATCTCTGTAGACTTCGATGGTCTTGAACCCAGAGATCCACTTGCCTCTGCCTCCTGAGTGTTGGGATTAAAGGCGTGGACCACCACTGCCTGGCCTTCATTGATTTTTAAGCTGCTCCCATTCCTTGGCTCTGCCCCACTAGAAGACAGCAATGGGTGGTTCAAATTTTTCTTATGCTGTATCTCCCACAAAGCAACTCTCAGGATTCCCTTTTGAACTTATAATAATTGCAATTACATTGGTTGTACCTGGATAATCTCCCCATTTCAATGAAAGTTAGCTAATTAACTCTGTGTTGCAATCTATATTTTCCCTTGCTATGTGTGCCTTTATCTTGTTTGTATGTTGAAGACCTAACTTCTAGTATCTTAGAAAGTGACAATATTGGAGAATAGACATTTAAAGAGATACTTAAGGTCAAATGAGTTAATTTACAGTCATATGGGTGGGCTCTCATTTAATCTGACTGGGTGTCCTTATATGAAGAGTGTATCTGGATACCCAGAGAGACACCAGGGATGTATGCCTGAGGTCAAGACTATAGGAAGCAGCAGCAGGCGGGCTATGTCCAAGCCAGCAGAGAAGCTTCAGGGACAATCAACCCTGAGGCATGGGCAGTTTGATCTTGGGTTTCCAGGTTCTGGAACTGTAACACAGTGTATTTCTGTTTTTTAAGACTCCCAGTCTGCTGAACTTCGTTATGGCAGCTCTAACCTACCATGTAACACCAGTATCAGATGCTTGGAGTAAAGACAAGGGGAGCCATTTTTGGAAGGCCATTCTGTTCATCTCATGTTACTTTATTTGTAGGTTTTCTTCCTTAAAAGCTACTGTTATATTTAAACATTACTAGGCTGTTGTAATGTTTACTAGGCTGGGAGAAATTTCTTTTCTATTTGTTGCTTTCATTTATCCAGCATTTTCTTGTTTCCTCTTTTTTTTTTTTCCTACATGCCCATGTTTACTGTGGCTCTCTATTCAGAATAGGTAAGTGATAGGTCACCTGAAGTGACTTCCAGAAGGTCAAGAAGGGTATGAGTGTTATTTCCAAAGTAGTGCTCTTCTGAAAGATACAAGAAGTGATTCAGGGGGAACAAGGCAGCCTAAAGACAGATGTAGGGGATGAAGTCTAAACGTGATCTTTCATAGAAGTTTGAATGTATTTTTCCATATGATGTGCTGAACTGGCTTCTGGCCCTTCCTGAGAAGGAGTCAAACAAAAATGAGATGGATGTATGTTTTGGGGCTGAAAGCCTAAAAGAACAAGATATCTTACATGATGTGTCTATTATACTTGTCTGGAGAATAACAAATGCATTCTTGGTGTACTTTCCTTACTTTTTCATAACGATTTTCAAACTCAAAAGAGTCATGTGCTTTGGGGGAGGATCACTAGGAAAGGAATGGGCAAGAAAAGCAGATATGGGGGCTATACTTTTTACATATTTCTAGTTGTCCCAACAAATATAGCAGCTTGGCCTACAGAGTAGGTTTTAGGGTGAGAAGAGGGAGTATAGTATATGGAGAAACACAGGGACTGAGCACATGGAGGTCTGTTGCATGGTAACCTTCAAGAGTTCACATTAGGAAACATGGGACAAAGGGAGCTCCCCATCTTCAACAAGCTCCAGAAGTTTCCTGCATATGTGTCTGTGCCTGGAGTCCTGTGGAGAACACGTCAGTGGTGGTCCTTCCTTCCAGAGGATTAGGGAAGTGGTAGGGCAAAGAGCAAGAGATTTTGAGTCACACATATCTGCTTACCAGCTGTGTGACCTGGTCACACAGGTCTCTGTGTGACCCTCAAGGTCTCTGAGCCATAGTTTCTTCAACTGGAAAATGAGGCTAATACGAGCACCTGACTCATGGGATTATTTTGAGGACCAAATCCAATGATGCATGTGAGAATTAGTTCTCGGAGTACCAATTACTGCTCAAAGATCGAAAAGAATGGTAAGGTTTTTCCTCAATGTGATTTCCTTCATCTTTGAATGCAAACACTTAACTCTTCTTTCAGAGTCTTCCAGGGTGTTCTGTATGGAGGGACTAATGTCCAGGAGAGAAAAAGACCACTCAGCCTTCATATCTGTCAGCACTGGCATGAAGCACCCTGGATCACACATCTTATTTCCCAATATCCTGACCTTATATTGTTTTTTAAAAATATAACTCATTGACATGTCATGTTGTTGAACTCTTCCACTGCTTTAAGATATCACATTTAGACATTTAAAACACCGATTCCAAATAGTGAGGGTTAGACAAGGTAAGCGAGGAAATGGGGCCCCAGGAGGAACATAATGAGACAAAGACTCCACAGCTTTCTGAAACGTGGGAGACACATTGACCTTCATATGGAGGGCGCCTCAATGCTTGCTACCACTCTTCTTTGTCCCATGAAGCACTGGCCACGTGCTGCTCACCATCTCAGAACTGCAGGCCAAAGCCTCATCATACTAGAGGCTGAAGGCCCCCTTTACTGCCCAGAGAGGAGTGATGTTAGGAAAAGAATATGGAGGGGGAAAACCAAGGAGACTTTTCCTGGCAGGAAGATTTGCTCCATGGGGAATGCAGGGCACGAAAACCGTGTTTGGTTTAGTTCTCTCTGCTCAGGAACTGATAATCTCCCCTTTGTTGGAGGCGTGGGTTCAGTTAATGCTGGGTGTTTTTGCCCATTAAATTGTTAAAACACAGAACGACAGCTATTT
Source organism: Cricetulus griseus (assembly GCF_003668045.3). Lineage (NCBI taxonomy): Eukaryota > Metazoa > Chordata > Mammalia > Rodentia > Cricetidae > Cricetulus > Cricetulus griseus. The sequence goes on along the minus strand of NC_048595.1, from coordinate 427,023,576 downwards.
TCTGGTTAAGGATATTTATTTCAAGTCTTAAATCAATTTCAGCCTCTCTCCCCTTCTCCTCTTGCCTCCTCCTAGGACACCCCTCCCTTTTGGAACTTGGGAAAATCCAATTTCCTTCCTGCCTTAATCTCTGTCCAGTTTTGCACAGGCTCACTCTGTCGGCACCTGCTCCTTCCAGCTGTGAGGTTCCTTCTGGTAAAATGCGTTGTGTCCTGCCAAGCTGTGGATGGACAAGACCCCCATGGCCGCTTCCTGGCTCTCTTAACGGACATGGTTGTTCTGCTCCACTGGGTCCCAGGAGCTCTTCTATTCAATCTGTTAGCCAGCACAAGTTTCCACCATTCAAGGAAAGACCCCTGCCCTGAGCCCCAAAGCTCTTGCTCTTGAATGAGGAAGGAATTTGAAATTGAGCACTCCCTGTGCTCATCTAAGCTCTTGGAGCTTTACAGCCCCAACTCCCGTATCATAGGAATGTCAAGCTAAGAAAGAGAGACTCCAGACATGCCACCTTCCCAGCCTTGGGGCTAAACTATCATTATTAATGACAGCAATCACCACCCAGAGCTCAAGTCATAAATAATAAGCGCATTTCAGTTGTCACAAGAATGGTTGAGAGCATTCATCATCTGCACACCTCTCAAAATAGCCATGGGAATGAGCAGAGGATCCATTAGGGGTTTCTATCTCCATTTTAATGTTAACACTTTTATTTTAAAAAAGAAAATACAAGTAGCATGAACTCCAGATGGTAGTGATATATGTTTCAGCAAATAGAAATCTATGGTCAAGGAAGTATGGAGAACTGTTAATAAAAAAAAGTTGAATTATTTTCTTTGTAGAAAGACTCCTCTGAGTTTTTAATATACTAATATGCATCAAGAATCTATGAGAAGTATATTTCCCCAAAGTATTTGCCCACCCCCTTCTGGCTTAGCATGTTATATTTTATAGGACAGTATCCAGTGACATGCTACAGCCATTCAACAAACTGGAACTCAGTGTTGGCCAATTTCCATGGTGTAAATAGTCCCACCAGGAATGACTTCAAAACCTGCCAGCATGAAGGCACTGACTGTGGAGGACCTGAGGGAGATTTGCACGAATAGATTTCGTGCTGGTATAGGGAGGTGGCCACTTTTGAGAACAGGCTTGTGGTAGCCGGAAGGGAAATGTTTTGCTCTCTTGCAGTAGAGAATGGGGCCCTGGGTGATGGACTTCATGATAAAGTAGAATAGGCATCACAGGATCTTTCTGATCCTTGGGTATTTTTCTTCTCTATTGGTGATATGAACAGGCTTTTTCCTGAAGCCTGCTCATGATGGATGGTGGGTTTTCTGACATTGTTTTCTGGCTCTCTGTGGTGATCACAAGAGCCCCTCTAGCCCCTCCTGACTTGGCTGCAACTTTACTGGTTCCTTGTCTGACCCAGGATTGCTTCATCGGAATCTCTCTACTCTCTGTAACTTCATATTCAGTTAGGGAAGGGACAACTTTCCTTCCATAAAAGTAATAAGCAGGCCCGACCTGCCTTCTTCCAAGATCAGATGAGGTTGGGCATGCTTGGGGTGTTCTCACCGTGGGCCAGGGACAACCTCACCAACTTCCTTTATGACATTTGGACATTTGATAACACAGGGACAAAACCTTATATTTGTATATATATATATTATATATATATATATATATATATATATATATATATAATGTCGGCTGCATTTGGCATAGTGGACCACTTTCTTGCTGCTTTTTAAAAAGCCATTTTCTTCTCCTGGATTTAAAGATTACTCTCTCTGGTTCTCTTCCATTTTTTGCTACAGATGTTTTAGCTGCATCTGCTTTGCTGACTTCTTCATTCTATCAACATGCTTGTGTTCTTGAAGCTCATTCCTTCTCCTCCCCACTTACTTTCTCAGCCTCCTGTCTGGATGACCTAATCTATTCTCATGACTTGCATACTATTCTTATTTATTCTTACATACTATTCTTATTCTTATTTCTCAAGAGCCATGAATTTATACTTAAAACCAAGCCTTCTGCCTGAGCTCCAGACTTATATAATCAGGGATTTACTTGGCACCTTCACCTGGATGCCTTATAAATTGCCCTTCTTCCACCTGAGTGAAGAAGAACTTGATGTTCCCCCTACCTTCCATCCCGTTTCTCGTTTCACCTTCCTTATCTCAATAAATAACATCTTCTTTTGTCAATTGCCCATGCCAGAAATCTAGGAATACGTCTCCACTCAGCTTCTCTTCTTGCCAATTTATCAATGTCTTGGATGAGGCAATTTTACTTTCCATTTTATCCCCTGAGGAGCATTGCCATAGTACATTCAAGCTCTCCTGGTCTATTGGATTAATAATCTAATGCTTTTTATCCACTAAGAAGAAAGGGCTAAGAGAGGAGTGACAGCTTAATTACACTTAATTACCTTTTCTTTCATCCATTCTCCAAGGACCCCCAAGTGGACTTCCTGCCCAATAGGTCCCAAGCGAATACTTGTTTATCCAATGGATCCAAACTAGATTGGCTTTCTTCACATCTTCCTCATGGCTAGCCCCTGTTCTGCTGCCTTTGCAGCCCCATGATAATTCCTACTGATGAACTAAGGCACTTGAACGGTAGAGGGGGAAATGAGAATACTGAGGTAAGTGCTTCAGTGAGAATTGGTTTCTTCTCTTTATGTCTTAGGGTATCCAGAGTTCCTATGGTTTTGTGACGATTCTGTGTGTCCCCTGCTCACATGTGGGAAGTATTGAGTTGCTAGGAATTTCCCCTCATTGGAAGATGGAGCAACCACGACCAAGTTTGTAATCAGAGGAATTCTAGACCACAGTGGCAGAGTATCACAGCCATGTAGTCCTTTTAGATTGATTTGGATACACCCCAAAGCTCAGCTGTCCCCGGGATCACTGCTATGCTGAGGGGGGACATACCCAGGTTTGGAGAGGGACCCATATCCACACAATTAAGCAACTTGGGTCCCTCTTCGGAAAAAGAGTGTAACATTCTATAGAAAACAATGAATCTTCAACAAAATAACAAATTTAAATATCCTTATAAAATACTGTCAACATTAAATAATCCAAACAGTAAGATAGACATTTTGTGAGTTCATGAATGGGCCACTTTAATAGTAATAGTTTCCTACACTTTTGGCTACACAATCTTATTGCTTTTTTTTAGTCCTAGATTTGGTAATATTTTCTTAAAATAAAAAGTAATCCAGTCTTAAAAAGTAATCCAGTCTTAAAAAGTAATCAAGTCTTTCCTGTCCCCTGTTTGTTAGTTGAAATCTACTTTGAACTTTATTGATTTGTTGGGGCCTATGTGAGTTTATAAGCATCATGTGTTTGCAGGTGCCTTCAGAGGCCAGAAGGCATTGGATTCCCTAGAACTGTAGTTATAGGTGGTTGTTGGAGCTGGGAACCCAAACTTGGGTCTTCTGCAAGAGCAGGCACACATGCACTGCACATACATGTAGGCAAACGCTCTCCACATCCTTGCCAACACTTGTCATCCCCGCCTCCTGATAGCAATTCTCTTAAGTGTGGAGTGACATAGCTGCTTTGAATCATATTTATCTAATGTTTAGTGATGTTGATCACCCCTTGTGGGCTTATTGGTCACTTGTACATTTTTTTTTTGCAGAGATATCTATTAAAGTCCTTGGGCATCTTTGCATCAGTTTTTCTTGTTGATAAAGCATTCTTAGATGGTTTTAACCACTTCTTGAACCAATTGTACTCAATTAACCAATTTGTTATTTGTGACCTTGTGGGTTTATGAGTTTTGTTATGATTCAATGCTAGCTGGATCAGCAAGAAATTAATCTTGTCCTCCCTTGTATCTGTATAACTTCATTCTCTTTTAAAACTGGACCACCAAAGATCCCACTTATTACTCCCATTTAAAATGAGCCTCTTCTAATGCATTCTTGTTTCTTGAACTATCCTCAACATTTTGGCTACAATTCAGATGTCACTGTCAAAGTATTCTCTTTTGATTTCATGGAGTCCGATTTCATTGTATAGCATATTTCTAATTATGTGTGTTGAGTTCCCCAATATGTGGTAAGAAAGAACCTTTTCATTTTGCGATAAGTATTGATGAGAGCATAATCCTTCCCCCCAACAGTTCTGTTTCTATGGCTGAATAACTCATCACACAATAGTGTGTGACTCTTTAAACTTCAGAGCTTGCTTCTGCAGTATCCTGAGGAGATAGGCAGTTTGTCACCATAAGATGTGTTTGTGTCACAGCTGGTCCTCTGGCACCTGTATGCCTTGACAATACAGTTGTTGATGCAGAGAGTAGAAAGTCTATTTCTGTAAGTTATTCCTACAGCCACATAAATAGGGCCCCCATTGCAAAACTGGTTGTATCCTGGAGTCAGTTTTTTTTCCCCAGCCAAATCACCCCAATGCTCATATCACCTTACAATAGGGGACTCAGAGAAAGTTGGAATGGAAAGAGATAGTGGTCCTAAGGCTGAAATTGACACAAAATAAAGCCTACCATTGTTTCTAATATGATTTATGCAAAAAGAGTCTACTGCTAGGGCTCTATATGGGGCTTTGAAAGTACTGGTGTTAAGGAGAAGCCTGAAGCTTATACTTGTCAGTTTCAGGATAAATAAGGCCAGGGTGTAGGGTGGGCAAATTGAGTCCTCTGTGTTTCAGGAATGGGGAGCAGCAATGATCTGGTTAATTTGTCCTTTGAGAACCTGCGTTCCCAGTTCAGCATGCAGAATTGTCTAGCCTTGCTGTGCTTCGGCAAACCACATACCACTTGCTTAGTGTTCCTGGAATGGTCCATCTTGGCTGGGGACTATGGATTTCCTGGTAAGATGACAGCAAGCTGGGATATTTTTATTTTACTGTCTCACCATTCTTCACCTGCAACAAATGTCCCTTAATTGCTTCAGCATGAAGCCCAGCTGACATCCTCCATTCCTAAGGGTCTCTCAATCTCAACCTTACAGTAAACTCAAGACATCCAAATGGTGCTGCCAGACATGGCAGCTGGAAGCCAGACATCACGGCCGATTGAAGCAATTAGCTGAGCTCCCATCCTGGGCCAGCCTCATTAGGGGTGTGCAGATGTCCACTGCTTAGGCTGACTCCTCTCCCCGGGGCAGGCTCTCTCCCAGGTGAGGCTAACTGTTGTCTGTGGGAGGAGTGTCAAAGCCCAGAGAGTTCTTCCTAATTTCAGAGCTGCTAATTGAAGCTGAGAGAGAATTGTAGAGGCACCAGCCATTGTGGTCTGGTCCCAAAGGCTCTCTGGTTTCCCATGTATAATCACTGTCTGCACTGAGCTCTCCCCATCTGGGGGCAAGCCCAGCTGCCATGGCTCAATCGATTGTGAAGGGTGTCCAGGCAAAGTCATGCTGTTCATCCCCTGCTCAGCCCCCACCATGACTAAGTGGGAACATCTGGACAAGGGCAGGGCAGGGCTAGGGTGAGGAGGAGGAGGAGGCAAAGGGCTGGGGAGGATTAAACCTGCTCTGCATTATGGGAAGATTTTTTTTTCGATAATGTGTGCCTTCTCTTTCCATGTGGTGGGAGGTGGGGAAAGGAGAGCTTAATCTTAGCACAAACTGACAGAGGGCCCCAGATACCAGCTGTTATTAGGGCCTGCCATGCACTCTGCCAGAGAGAGTGTTTGCAACCCACTCTCCGGGAATGGCTACCCCCTGGAATATTAGGGGGCACAGCATGTGTGGCCATGATGACCTAGCCCTGAATGTTAAGCATAAATTGGACCACAGAGTTTATAATGGTTTGGTTGCTCCCAAATCAGGCCTTCTTTGGGATGAGCATTTGGGCATAAGTAGTTTGCTTGGAAATGATAACAGGAAGTAACACTGGGAGTATGGAAAATAAAAGGGAAAAAGAAGAGAGCCAGGGAAGTGAACAAACCATGCTTACCACGGCCAAACACCCTGTTTTCTCAGGACTGAGAGAATTCTTATGTGGTGGGATGTATAATGTTGACTGGTGAAAGTCCCCAGCAAACTGGGGCAAGCTGCTTTATTGTGAGAATGGTTAAGAATACTGCTGCAGGAGCCTGGGCTACATGAAGATTCCCTTGGCTTCCTTGTGTAGAGGTGTAGAGATCATGACTCAGGATTGTCCCAAAGGGATGGAGGGCACTGCAAAAATTTACTCCCTGTCTTCTGCCTGCTACTGGTTGAAGACTGGTCTCTGATTTGTTAATTCTTTGACAGTGATAGCCCGCTCTTCTATGAAGGAAGACGCATCCTCCAGTGGACCCGGAAAAGAGACGAAGGAGAACCGGTAACAGATATGCTATAGAACCTGCCTTCAGTCTTTAGTCTAAATTTGAGGAGAGGGAAATCATGGAGAGTTATGCTGGGAATGTGGTGTCTCCCTTGTACCCGTATTCCTTGAAATTCTCCCTTCCCTATCAATTCCATTCCAGTTCCAGCTAGATTCTTCAGTCCACATACCCTGCATCCCTGACTAAGCTGTCTTAAAGATGCGGCAGGAGGAGTGAAAGGAGGAGGCAGTTGGTAGTCGTGTCTTGTAAAGTAGACGGGCAGAAAACCACATCAGATCCCTCAGTAGGCTACATGCAAGGGAACTGTCCATCATGGTACCAATCCTATCGTCTACAATCTGTATGTATTATAGCCATAGGCTCGGGTCAGCAGGACTCTATTGCAAGCAGAACAGTGGCCCGGCAAAGATGACCACACTGCTCCTTGTGTTAAGATTTGAATACGGAGTGTCCCCCGAGGCTCATGTGTTGATGACTTGTTTCTAAAATGGTGATGCTATTTTGGGAAGGTATGGAAATTTTAGGGGGTGGGGCCACTCTATAGGAATTAGGTCACTGGAGACATGTTTTGTGGGGCTTTTTCTTGTTCTCTCCCCTTCCTGTGTTTCCCCTTTTCTTTCCTTCCCACCATGCCATATGCTGCTCTACCTTCTCCTGACAGATTAAAAACTCTGAAATCAAGAGCCAAATAAATCCTTGATTTCTGTAGTTGTTCACGGGAGGCATTTCATTATGAGGATCAGAAAAGTAATTAACACACCATGGAGTTTCTGCAAATGTTAGGCTACATGACAAACGGGGACTTGAGAGTTCCAATGAGCAGACCCTAAAAATAGCAAGATTTACCTGGTGAGGTAGCCCCAGTGTCATCACAGGGACCTTAAAAGTTGAGGCGAGTGGAAAGTAGGAGAAACAGAAGATCCAAGATGGAGGGTGGAAAGGATGTGTGTGTGTGTGTGTGTGTGTGTGTGTGTGTGTGTGTGTGAGAGAGAGAGAGAGAGAGAGAGAGAGAGAGAGAGAGAGAGAGAGAGAGAGAGAGAGAGACTGTGGTAGAAATATCAGTGAAGTTCAACATTGCTGGCTTTGCAGATGAGGAAAGGCCCTGTGCACAAGGGAATATGTGTCACATCTAGAAGCTAGGGAAGACCAGAAAATTGTTTCTGTTCTAAAGCCTCCAGGAAGGCAAACATCCATGCTTTTACATTTTTTTTTATTTAGAGAATACTTTATTAGTTTTTGTAATCAAACCCATGTAAATATGACCTTACATAGTTAATACAGTGCGTTACCCCTGTACAAATGGAAAAAAAATAAGTTCAACATTTCTAGACCAAAATGGCTGTTAATTTCTGTACAATGCCAACTCAACACGGTAAACTGGGATACTTTTTTCCCAAAGTTAACAGCACAGCTAAAGTTTCCAAAAATTCAAATTATATATATGTATATATATATGTATATATATACATATATTTATATAAAAAGACAAATAATAGCAGTATGTTATGCATCAATACTGCTTTTACATTTTAAATGTCTTTTGTGTGTGTGAGTGTGTATTAATTATATATGACAATGGGTTTTGTTGTGATGCTTTCATACTTGCCTACAATGTATTTGATTATAGTCATCATTGTCCTCTCTTGTTCCTCCTATACCTGCTGACTTCCTTCCTCTTCCAAACCTTTGTCCTCTGCTTTGTCAAACCTTTTAAATTAATATTCTTAATTTCTGATGATATTCCACTTGTGTACAATGCTGTGTCCTCATACTTTACTGCTTCCCGTTCCCTTATCTTTCTTCCTCTGCTGTGACTCCTTTCCTCCCAACTTGTCCCACTTCTACCTTCAAGTCCCCCGCTCTCTCCAGGTCTCTATCTAGCCCTCTATCTCTCTCTTCATGTGTCTAACATTCTATCACCTATTTATGTCTACCTGTCAGTATCAACTTGACTATCTATCTATTTTTATGTACCCACATATGTCTATCCTCCTCCCTCTTGCTCTCATTTGTCTATCATACCTAGTCATTCATGATCTATCAACATATATACACACGAAGAAGGGCTTTTGGTAAGACAGCATGCAATAGTTTTTGAGGATAAAAGATCCAGCGAGATGTGGGTCTGCCTTATCCTGTTTGCCACTGCGGTCAACAGAGTCCCTGAAAGACAGAGGTAAATGGCACTTCTGCTAGAAACGGCTTTGTTCTGTCCTGGCGAACCATGTGGGTTCTATAAAGCCTTGCTTTCTCCAAGTGGCACTTGTGGCAGAGACTGGAGCCCATGTGGTAGGCTGCTGCCCTGGAAGAAAGTCGTTTTGGTTGGCGGGGCTCAAAAGCCCGAAAAAGAGATGCTTTTCTAACTGTCAGTCTTACAAAGAGCCTAAGTAAGTAAGCTTACTTACAGCGAGGTAGTGAGCTGACAGACACTGGGAATGGCTAGCCTGGAATACTCCCTGGCTTTGAGCTATCGCTTTCCTTGGCTGGGGAGTTCCTTTCATGCTTGACTTGTTCTGGAGAACACTGTGTGCTGGGTTTGTGGATCTGGGCTAGAAAGCCCTGGGAAGACAGGCCGGCTTTCCAGATCACTGCAATCTGTAGGGCTCCTTGGGACCCTGCAAACGTTTCCCATCAGCTGGGATTGGGTTACACCCATAATGCTGATGGCTTCCCCATGGCCTGTGCAGTCAAGTGAGAATTTACACAAAAACATGAAGGCCCCTTTCTCTTTTGGGGTTAGGGTCTCAGAGTCCTTGGGAGGTACTAGCCCATCTTTCTGGGGGCCTTCAGGTTCCAGGTTAGAGGAAGAAGGAATGTTCTGCTTATTGAGGCCAGCCAGGGGCTATGTGGAGTGCCTCCTATTTCTCCTCCCTCTTCTCTCTTCCACATTCCAAGTCATTCCCCTAATTAAAGCATTCAATCTGGTTTAGTTGACTGGCTGCAATGAAAGAAACCAGAATACAGACCACCTTCCCAATATCTTCTGGAAGATGTTGGTAGTGCCCTCCACTTTTGTGCTGCTTCCCCCACCTCCCAACCCCATTGCACCTTTCAGGGAGGAATGGAGAACAGACAGAAAATTGAAAACCTCAACCATGCGGTTTGCACCTTATTATTGACATCACTGATTCCCCCTACGCCACCCGAAGCTTCCATGGTACATATTAATGCTGGAGGGAGCCAAAGAAGCGTTGCTGGAATGGCCTACACTGCCCCAAGTTCTCATGCACTAACTTATGCCATGGTCCCAGGCAAGCCAGTGTACTTTCTCATGCAAGATAGTGGGAGGGAGGTGTTAAAAGCGGTTCCCAAAGACCCTTTCCTTTATGACAAACCCAGCTCCATGTTTGATCGTGCTCCCGCCTTATAGCATTTCCCCAGCATGCCACTCTGCTTTTCCTGCAGTTTCTCCAGGCTGGTTCTCTAATACATGGGTTTATGTGGAGCCTTGCCCACCCTGCATCCTAGCAGCTCATTTCCACCACTTATTATCAGGGGGATGGGACTCATCAGCATGTTTGGCTTGCTGAGGTCTTCATTCCCCAAGCATTATGTAGCCTGGGGGCTAACAGCAGCAGTATTTCTTGTTGAGCTTTATTAAGCCCAGAATGGAAGAAGCTAGGGAGCAGTGGTGGGTGGAGGGGGAGCAGTGGTGGGTGGAGGGGGAGCACAAGGTCTGAAACCTACAATCTTGCTAACCTCAGCTCAGTCAGGCCTTAATAGACTATACAGGCTAGCAAGCTGAGCCTTGGTCCTTCCTTCTCCTGGGACAATTACAGTGAGGGTGACAGTGGTGGACCAGAGCTGCAATGAGACATGGGAAGGAGGTTAGAGGCCTATGGGTGCAGGTTGATGTGTGGATGGAGATGATTGGGAAGACAGAAGACTGTCCAGATTTTTCTTTTTATGTATGTGTGTTCATGTGTGACAGCGTGGACATGTGTGTGTCTCACATGTCAGCTCTTACTGTCCACTCACCTTTTACCTTATTCAAGGCAGGCTCCTTTGTATGTTGTTACTTAATGCTGGGTGAGCTGGTCTATGGACTTCAGGAGATTCTCCTGTGTAAGGCTCCTGCCTCTGATTGGAGTGCTGGGATTATGGATGGGCTCTGTCACATTTGGCTTGGCCAGAATCCTGGGGATCCAAATTCAGGTTATCAGGTTTGCTTAACAAGCATTTTACTCATCGAGCCAGCCCCAGGCTTTAGATTCTTAACGGCTAGCCTCAGTTTTCATTATGTCAGTAGTCCTGAAGTAGACTTATAATATTTTCTCGAAGGGACAGAATGTCAGGTTGGCTGTAGACAGCTGTGGTATTTTCAACAAGGATCTGAAGGAACTTTTTGGTGTAGAGTCCTATGGGATGCTTGGGAGGGGAGGTGAATTATAAAAATGCCATGAAAAGATGGGTGTTGGTGGCTCATGCCTTTAATTCCAGCACTTGGGAAGCAGAGACAGGTGGATCTCTGTGAGTTTGAGGCCAGCCTGGTCTACAAAGCTAGTTCCAGGACAGTCAGACATAAATAGTAAGACCCTGTCTCAAAAATCCCAGACCAAAATGCTGTGAATACTCCTCCCAGAACATGATACTTCGATGTCCCAGAAATCTGATGAGGGAAGGGGGAGCTACTTAATTTTGTTTAACCTTCATCACCCAAGTTCATTTGAGAACAGATTCTATTTTGTTTTTAGAGCATCTACTAAGCCATGCATCCCGTGAATCTGACTCTGGGAAACCATACCCAAGGGTTAATTCTGCCAGTGGAAGCCACTTATTTTGGTGACATCACTGCACACTTTAGTCCTTTCTCAGGGTCTGTGAGAATGGGACTCTCTCTTTAGGCTTCTGTAAAGGCATGCACACAGACTTTCAATATTAGTTTGGATAAACCAACCAAAGGCACTCTGAAACTTCAAACTCCATCTATAAACTCAAAATACATGAAATGAAAAGAAAGGAATTATAGTTATTGTAACAACCAGAGAGGTGGACAAGCCTACTTCCAGTTGAGATACATATTTGTAAAAGGCAGAAAATCTAGTAGCAAAGTGGGCAGGGGTGGGTAGTCTGCCTGAATGAGTTACTCTAGCTGCAGAGAGAAGAGATGACAGCTCCCAGGCTAAATGCTTTAGAACTCAAGCAAACATACTAACACATGAAAATACAATTCTTGGGTGTATCAGCATCAGGCAGTAAAAAGAGGGTGAAAATGCAAGAGGCATGCTATTGAATTTGTCATAGTTTATAAAACACAGTGAGTTGGTTGGTTCCATGGACAATCTCTGGAGAGAAAGTAAGGAGTAGTCGTGAAGTATCTGGGGATAGTTCGTTGGAAGGCTAAGGAAGAGTTTTTCATCAAGTTCCTTCCTATCTTTTGATCTCACCATTCAAAGTTTACCTCTCCAGGAAGCTGATGGCAATGCCAGCTCCATGAACCAGCTAATTAGAACTGGATGCTGGAGTTTCAGAGGACCACATCATTGTGTGTGTGTGCCAGAGACCGTACCAAAGCCCAGCTTCTGCTCTGGCAGGCTGAGATGAGTGGGGCTTTTAGAAACCAAGGTGATGGTACCTAAGCCTCTCCACTGAGCACATGGCTGAGAGCAAAAGGATGAATCTGGAGAGAAATAAACTGAGCCCAGGGTAAAGATTGTGATGAGAAACAAAACCAGATAATCCCTGTGAAGGAGAATGCAGTAAGTTACCTTTTGTCTGAATTTGGGACTGATTGGCCAGTGAGAAGACCAACTGCCAGCAACCTCACATTGTCTTCTGACAGTTTGACAGGAGCCACACCCAGTTCATGTGAGATGGCTTTAGACCATGTGATACTCTTTTTCCATATGGGAGCCATCTCCAGTCTGGCCATGAGATTGGGGCCTGATGTTCTGGGAGTGGGTTTTGCCTGTCCTAATATTTAGGCTATGATGAGTTTATTTTGATTCAAACTTGGATAATCTATTCCCAGAGACCCATATGTCCTCTGGAAGTGTTCTTTCTCTTTGTGGTCTTCATCTTTCGCTGGTAGACTTGGACCAGCTGGGTGACCATCTAGAATTACATCTTCACAGGGTCTCCCAAAAATTGTTTCCTTTAAGCTTTTTGAATGCTTTGAAAAAGAAAAACAAAAGAAAAATGAAAAACAATAAACAACCCCTGCCCACATGTCTTGGGTAAGATGTGGAGTAGTTTCTGAGTTTCCATCTGCAGAGACAGAATGTACCTTCCTTTCTAGATCTGATGCTTTAGAACCATGGAGTAGGAGACTAAGTGAGAATAAGCAGCCCATGTCTAGATGTTAAGTTTTAGGGTGGTAGTGGATATGGACCTCAAGTTCATTTCAAATGACCAGTGTATTGTAAGCCAATGGTGGGTCAAGACAGTCTTATAACTTGCCAAAGATCTCACGAAGCACAAAAGGCATTGGGTTTAAACTCGGAAATGCCTGAATCCAGTCTGTTTGAACCACTTTCTTACCCCTTGGAGCAACATTTCCATTCAAAGCTCCCAAGTAGTCATCATGGGATGCTCCTTGGGGACCTTAAACACTCTGAAGACTGGTGGCATAGCACTGTCCTCAGAAGTGAATGCTGTGGACAGTGCATAAATTTTGGATCTGATGAATTTATAACAGAAAGCCATAGAAAAAGAAAACAGTTATCATAATTTTGTTTTCATTAATAATTTTGAGATCTGTCCAAATACATTTCTTGATCATTTGGTTATAAATAAAAAACACAAGCATTGCTTTCATTTCCAGTGTGTTTTGGAGTCTTCCTGACAACGCTAATAATTTCTTGGCATACAATTTGGGTGTATTGTTTATATGACTTATTACGTCACAGAGAGATATAATATTAGAATGGAATAACTCTTTAAAGAAGCCCTTCCCCCCCCCCGAATATTCAACCTGATACTGGAAATAGTGTGTCTTTCATGTCATAGCATGTTTCTTTCATGCATTTCATTTCCAAGGTAGAAAGGGTTTGTTTCCTTTTAATAAAGACCAATACAACTTCCCTTGGGAAAATTAGAAAAAATATTCAATAGTAAGGCATTGGACCCTGAGAGGCTATTTGAATGTATGTAGTAATGGAAATATGTTTCATGAAAATCTGGGTCTTCATCAAGTTTCAAGGATACATTAATTTCATTAGCTTTTCACTCCAAAAATATGTGAACTATTGGATATCTGATATATATTGGTGACATATATCTAATATATGTAATGTAATATGTAATGTATTTGAAATCTCCAAAAAATTAAGGTGTGTTGCCAGGTTACTAGTGTGATGTTAGCTACTATAAAAAAATCACACAATAACATAATAAAGCCTAAAATCTGTATTGCTGATCCCAATGCTCTCCTCCCCCCTCCTCTTCTCCCCTCCTCTTTCTCCTACCTTTCTACCTCTTCCCCCATGCTCCCAATTTGTTCAGGAGCTCTTGTCCCTTTCCCCTTCACCATGGAACCATGTATGTCTCTCTTACAGTCCTCCTTGTTTCCTAACTTCTCTGGAGGTGTGGACCGTAGTCAGGTAATCCTTTGCTCTGTGTCTAATATCTGTATACATACATACCATGTTTGTCTTTCTGTGACTGGGTTACCTCACTTAGGATGGTTTCTTGCAGTTCCATCCATATGTCTGTGAATTTCAAGATTTCATTGATTTTTTTTTCCTCTGAGTAGTACTCCATTGTGTAAATGTACCACATTTTCTTTATCCATTCTTCAGTTGAGGGGCATCTAGGTTGCTTCCAGGTTCTGGCTATTACAAATAATGCTGCTATGAACATAGTTGAACATATGTCCTAGTTGTATGAATGTGCATCCTTTGGGTATAAGCCTAAGAGTGGAATTGCTGGATCTTGTGGTAGACTGATTCGTATTTCCTGAGGAACTTCCATACTGATTTCCAAAGTGGCTGTATAAGTTTGCACTCCCACCAGCAGTGGAGGAGTGTTCCCCTTTCTCCACATCCTCTCCAGGACAAATAGTCTTTGGTGTTTTTGATTTTAGCCATTCTGATGGGTGTAAGATGGTATCTCTGAGTTGTTTTTATTTACATTTCCCTGATGGCTAAGGATATTGAGCACTTTCTTAGGTGTCTTTCAGCCATTTTGGATTTCTCTATTCTCTGTTTAGTTTTGTACCCTACTTTTTAATTGAATTATTTGGTGTTTTGGTGACTATTTTGGAAAGCGGCCCTCTGTCAGATGTGGGGTTGGTGAATATCTTTTCCCATTCTGTCAGCTTCCATTTTGTCTTGTTGACTGTGTCCTTTGCCTTACAGAAGCTTCTTAGTTTCAGGAGGTCCCATTTATTAATTGTTGATCTCAGTGTCTGTGCTACTAGCGTTATGTACATTAAGTGGTCTCCTGTGCCAGTTCCTTCAATGGTTCCTCCCATTTTCTCTTCTAAGAGGTTCAGTGTGGCTGGATTTATGTTGAGGTCTTTGATCTATGAAGATTGAGTCAGGAGATGAATAGAGGAGAGCAAGAAAAGAGACTTATCAATAGAGGGAGCCAATTTAGGTTTAAAAAGAAATCTGGCTCTAGGGAATTGTACAGAGATGCACAAGGAATGCCCCAACTAGGGTTCTAAGAAATAGTGGAATGGCTACCTTAAATGCCCTTCCCCTATAATGAGATTGATAACTACCTTAAATGCCAACCTAGAGCCTTCATCCAGTAGCTGATGGAAGCAGAAGCAGAGATCCACAGCTAAGCACTGAGCTGAAATCCTGGAATCCTGTTGTAGAGAGGGAGGAGTGATGAACAAAGGGATCAAGACTATTCTCGGAAAACCCACAGAAGCAGCTGACCTGAGAAAGTGGAGAATCATGGACCTCAGTCTGACATCTGGGGAACCATCATAGGACCAAATCAGGCCCCCTGAACATGGGTGTCAGCTAGGAGGACTGAGAAGTCTATGGGGCCTCTGGCAGTGGAACCAGGAAGTATTCCTAGTGCAGGAACAGACTTTGGGATCCCATTCCCCATGGAGGGATACTGTCTTAGCCTAGATACATGGGGAAGGGCCTAGGCCCTGCCCTAAATGACTTGACAGATTTTGACGATCCCTCATGGAAGGCCTCACCCTCCCTAGGGCTTGGATGGGGAATGGGATGGGGGATTCAGTGAGGGGGGATGGGAGAATGGGAGAGGAACTGGGATTGATATGTAAAATAAGATTGTTTCTAACTTAAATATAATTTTTTTTAAAAAAAAACTATTGCTGAATGCTGAGATGTGAAGTTCCAGGCCTCTCCCATCCTATGGCTCTGTCATCTTCATCTGGATTCCCACATTCTCTGTGTTACTCTGTACTGTTATCAGTAGAAGGACAAGAAACATGAAAGTTTCATATGTTAGAGGTTCTTTGGGGCCAGCATCCATCCATCCATTTACTATGTTTTTGGTTAGGAATCAGTCACATGGCCACATCCACCTATGAGGGAACCAGGGAAATGAAGTCTCTGTTACCAGGAATAAGAAACAGAGGGAGACATGGATGTGTTAAACAGCTAACCATTCTCTGCCTTCCATTCTATCTTCCTTAGGTACCTACTCGAAAATCAGCCCTGTTGATCTGAAGAGTAGCCCAGTCACCATTTACCTGCATGGATCTGAATTCAGAGACTGTAACTAAGTTTAGCCGAAGATGTCAGCTTTTATCTACAGATCTGGATGTGGTATTTTTATAGCCTTATCATTTAGGTAAATATCAAGTAAACGTATATTTGTATTTTGGAAACATTTTGAGCTAGCAAAGTGCTACTTTTTAGTAGCACATATTCATGACGGAGACAACCAGTTTCACTGTGATGTTTTCATAGCTGTCCATCGAGGACTTGATCAGTCATCCACTCGTCACCTGCCTTGTACTTGTTCCCCTCTTACTGATTGTATCCCTCTTCTCAAACAGTTCCCTTTCCACTTTCTTATTTTATAAAAAATGCCACTTTAATCTGCCCTAGAAATTATGAGGTTCTGTTAACATACCTAAAACAAACAAATGAACAAACGAATAGGTGTGATTTCCTTATTTCATAGACAATTTGAGGCTCAGAGACAACAGAATGTTTCTGCGTGGTTATCCTTTGATTAAAAAACCAACCACCCCCCAGACTCCAGCCTGGCTGCCCTTTGAACTCAGTTTCCTGGCTCTCAGGACAGCACTGTAGAGCTTTTTCCTCTTATTTCAGCTTGTTCCAGGGCTTCGTGGCCCTCATAACTCAGATGTTTTTCAGCCTATTTTCATTTTTCTCAGTCTTCAAGTGAAATGGGAGGGTTGTTAATTCTGTCCTAAGGTTTAATATGTTGCACATTTTTGGTCTAGCTGCTTCCTGAGTTGACATTCAATAGCGTTTAGTGAGCAGTTGTTGCATACTTCATATTGGGCTAAGAGGCAAAGGTCCAGTGATGCCATGGACATCTTTCTAAGAGGATCTTTCAGACTTACAGAGCCATATGATGACCAAAGAGCAAAGGTAGACATATGTATACTCACTAGTAGATGTTATGAGGGAAACAAGAAAAAGCCGTGTGAGCTGAGCTGAGCCCTGTTGAGCAGACAGGCCAGAGGCCAATGGAATGCTTGGCTTGATTCTGGACACATTGCAGGTCTGGCCATGTGGATGAGCCATGATCCTATAAAGAATAACTTCCGCCCCTCTGAACATTACCAGTGAGACTGTGGGCCTAGGAATGTGAGTCCTCTGCGTTTTGTACTGTATAAGCCACATAAAACTGTCGGAGGCTGCAGAATGTGCACAGATGTTAAAACAAGCACAAATAATTAGAAGATGAAAGTAAGTTAAGATTCCTTCAGGATGAAATGGGAAAGGGTTTTCCCCAACGGCTGTTGAAGTAGCTAAATAAAATAGCAAAGACACGCTTTGCCTTTTTTCAAAATGGTAGCTTGCAGAAATTTTAATTAAATATTCACTGTTATAACTTTCTGCCCATTTTTTGTTCCTCTGAGCTTTGACCTTTGAAACCAGGTCTAAAATCTTCCTCTGCATGTAGAAGTGAAGACAAGAAAACAAGACCATACACATCTTTAATCCCAGCACTCAGGAGGCAGAAGCAGGTGAATCTCTGTGAATTCAAGGCCAGTCTGGTCTACAAAGTAAGTTTCAGGCTAGCCAGAGCTACCTAGTAAGACCCATTCTCAAAACAAACAAACAAACAAACAAACAAACAAACAAACGCAAAAACACCCCTTCCCACAGGTAGATCAGTTAATGCACTTAATAAGATCATCTGCAGACACACCAGATGCCTACTTTCCACATTATTATAGTTCACATGCATAACCACCACAGTGATTATATTTCTTTACAAGCTCAACATTTTCATCCTATCCTCAGCAGAGTTGTCCAGAAATCAGAATCCAACACAAAGAATTGTATATTGACTAGTGAGAGTTCTCCAGAGAAGGTGTGTGTGTGTGTGTGTGTGTGTGTGTGTGTGTGTGTGTGTGTGTAGATATATAAAGGTTGCTGAGCAATCAAAATGCAGAGTTGTGTTGTGGAATATTTGTTTAACTGTGCAAGGATGTGTTGCATTTGCTTAACTATGTGAAGATGTGTTGCATTTGTTTATGTTGTGGAATGTTTGTTTAACTATGTAAAGATGTGTTGCATTTGTTTAATTATATAAAGATGTGTTGCTGTATTACTTTGCCTGCCTAAGGCACCTGATTGGTCTAATAAAAAGCTGAATGGTCAGTAGTGAGGGATAGGTATAGGTAGAGAGTAAGTAGGAGGAGGAATTTCCTTATTCCTAGGAATAAGGAAAAGGAGGAAGAAAGAAAAGGAGATGACAGGGAGACACCAGGAGCCAGCCAGTCAGGCACAGAGGAAGCAGGAAAATAGGACATACAGAATAAAAGAAAGGTTAAAAAAAAACCTGAGGCAAAACATAGACAAATCGAAACAGGTTAAGTTAAGTTAAAAGAGCTAGTGGGACAAACTTAAGCTGAGGCTGAGCATAATAATTAATAATAAGTCTCCATGTCTTTATTTGGGAGCTGGTTGGTGGCCCTAAGAAAATTCCAACTATGGAGTTTTGGATCCTAGTTCTAATGGATACATCTACAAAACAGCCCTTTACCAAAAGGCTCAGGAAACACTGCAGAAGCGGGGTGGAAAGATTTAAGAGCCAGAGGATTAAGGAGTTTGCTGTGAGATCATGTTTCCCAGTAGTATCAGAAGCTACTACACTTAAAATGTCTCACTAACATGACTGCTGAAACATGAGCTGAACAAGAGCAACACTAGTGGACATGCTAAGGTGGACGGTGGATGGATAGGCCTCAACCTTTCACAAGAATTATAAGCAAATGAGGAAATCTGGGAGCAGGAGAGAGCACACCAACTTGTTATTCAATGACACATGATTAGCCCTGAAACATGTATAAAAGTGACACAGAGACTGAGCAGGTTCTATTTAGGAATACATACATGTGTCATATACATATATGCATGCAATAACAATTAATAAAAAGCTATGAATTTGGAGTAGAGCACAGAGGGATATGTGGAAGAGTTTGGATAGAGGAAAGAGAAGGGAGAAAGTTTGGAGAGGGCTGGGGAGATGATGTTGCAATCCCAAGACAGAGGGTCACCTGCTTCAAAATTCCCTTTGTTGTTGGATGGGAGGCAAATCTTTTCACTTAGTTGGCTTTCCTATTGACTAGATGAGACCCACCTATTTGATGAAATCAATCCAATTTACTCAGATTTCACTTACTTATGTGTTTTCTAAAAACATCCTCACAGAACTCACCTAGAACAGTATTTGAACACACATCTAGGTATCAAGGCAGCCAAGTTTACACATAAAGCCAACCATCATGTGTGTGAATGGCTTATTCAGGAAAATGATCCCAAGGAGGAACTTAGAAAAAGGGACAGGAAACTAGTAAGGAGGGGATCCCCAACAGAGCACTTCAAGACTGCCATGGGCAACTGGATGACACAGATTTGTGATCTAAAGAGTCAGGAAGTCTTTCACCAGGTGGGTGTTCATACTCTGTTCTTCTGGGTTGTGTACCTGAGAGTCTGCTAGATCCCTCAGGCACACAAGCCATCACAACCAAAGAGACTTGTGCAGGGATGGGGCTAGGAGGTAGCATCTAGGCAGAAAGTTAATCCAGGAGGCATCTGCTCCAAGTTGGTGAGACCCACAAAGAACTGGCAGGTGAAGCCATGGTCGGTGTGAGAAGTAGGGCTGAAAGGTTGGAGAAAGAACTTGAAAGGTGACAGACATCTCCTCTGCAGCTTCCTTTCCTTGAAATCCCTGCTTAGGGGGCTGGGGTAACATTACTCCAGCCCCTAAGTCATTGAGCCACATTAACGTTCCCACTTTCGCCTTGCCTTATATCCAGGTAAGGCTAATTGATTCCATTTTTTCCTTAATATGCTACATATTGAAATCTCTCTTGTATTGTTGCTACCTCACATCCAACACTTACAAACTGCTTTTGGGTTCTAGCCTTCAATGCTTCCTAGAACAACCTGCCTAGTGTGCATGTCTGACTATGCAATGCACCCTACTTGAAATTCTCCAATAACATGGAAGCCAGAAGAGTGCATTTTCCTAGCTCTTTCCACCAGCGCACAGCTCTGTTATAATCTGGCCACAGTCCTCTCATTGTATCTTTTGCAATTTCACTGATGGGAAGTTCTGTTCCTCTTGGGAGGGGTCCTTGGGGGCCATCCAAGGCAGCAGCAGCATGCTCTTCACACTCTGGTGCCTTTGGTCACTCTACACCCTTTGCTTGGAATGTCTTCACTTTTTTCCTTCTCCACCTGCCAGCCTACCTTCACCTGGCTGAACATCTATTCTTTCCAGACTGTGTTCATGGGGTCATTGTTCTCGCTGATGTTCTCTTGAGCCTTCCAGATGAAGGACCATCTGTACTATCTTTGCTGGCCTCCCTGCCTCTTTGGGTCTGTGTCATAGTGAATTTCACTCACAAGTCAACCTGCCTTCCTCAAGTGGATACTCGCCAGCAAGATCCCAATCCAGGCCAAGTCTTTGTCATGGCTCAGCCTGACACAATGCAGATGCTCAATAAAAGTGTTGCAGAGAAGGTTGAGAGGGGGCTGTGGAGGACCCCACCTTAGACCTGATGGAGGAAGCTCAGGAAGGTTCACATTTAATTCTATGTGGATTGTGCTAAGCACACACCTGGCTCCATGAAGTGTTATGGGTGGGGATTGATGCACCACTCTGAAGCCCCCTTTTCCTTGCAGGCAGAATCTTCTGGCTCAGGCAGAAGTTGAGTTCCTGGGGTCTAGCCAGGGAGGTTAAGTGAAAGCCTGTCTCCTGTCTCTAGGTTCTGAGAATTTGTTCCCTAATCTCTGCTTACAGGGCTTCTAGGGCTGGAGTCTATGTGAAAGAGGCCTTTGTTTGAGATGGGAATGGTTTGGGGATAATCTCTCCTTGGATGCATTTTAATTCACTTTAATGACTCTGCCTCCTGTCATGCTTTTCTTCTGGGGGGTGCTGGTTGTTGTTGAAGAGATCAGAAAGAGTGAACCCAAGTCCTGAATCTAACCTTCCTCAGAGGTGCTGTTCTGAAAAATATATTAGGATGTTGGGGGGAGTAGGAAAATTACATATCTAATTGTATGCACACACTGCCAAGCTGCATACATTTACCTTATACTAAGCCCACTCACCAGCCTGCTGAAGCACCCCCCTCCCTTCAGTGGTGGGAGCCAGCCACAGAATGATGTCATCCCTAGGACACTGTCCTCTCTCTCTCTCTCTCTCTCTCTCTCTCTCTCTCTCTCTCTCTCTCTCTCTCCTTTTCTAGCTTTGTATAAACACAGCTGTTTGTGAGGAATGCTGGCTTGGTAAAAGAAACCATGGAATTAATGACCTTTCTTCTCTGCCTTCCACTGAACATGGGAGACTGGAATGCTCGGGCTCTGCAGATCCATTGTCTTTGTGTGCCAGGCCAGGCTGTTCAGCTTTCTGCCTGGGTCTGGGATGTCTGGATACAGAGTATGTCAGGCCAGACAAGCTTACTGACACTTGAGCTGCAGGTGACACCTCAGGCCATCTTCGGAAGATTCCCAGGGGCCATGGAGATAGAAGGAGAGATGCAGGGTAGAGGCTGGAGGGGTAAAAGGTCCTCAGTAGAGACAAATAGTCCCTGCACTGCTAGTGTTGCCCACATTGCCACTGGCTTCCGGGAGAGGGAGTGGAGAGCTTTGGGTATCTCTCTATGTCAGCTGCAAAGGGCACCTTCATCATAGTTCCCCCTACCCTCTTGCCAAAATAGTGCTTGTGTAGTCACTGTTTGAGACCAAAATGTCTCCATCCTCTTGAGGAGATGAACCCTGGGCAGCTCACAGGAGGAAGGAAGCTGAGCTGGTGCCATTCGGCCTTTTGGAAGTCTGGGAATGTGTCTCAGAACAGTTGATTGGTGGTAGGTTTCCATTTCCAGATGGTTACCTCTCTGGGTTTGGAGGTTAGGATCTTCCAGATGGTTACCTCTCTGGGTTTGGAGGTTAGGATCCCCTACTTCCTCCTGGCCCTACCAATATGCTCTTGGCCCACACTCTCTTGCAGGGTTTGTGGTCACAGCTGTGGAGAAATAACAAGGACTGCTTAGGTCCTCACCCCTGCTGAGGGTAAAGCAGCCTGTCCTGATGCTCCGAACAACTGTGACTGTGGAATGACTGGGATTCTAATGTGTTGAGTTAAAAACCCTTCAAGGTGAGAGTGGGGGGTCCACAGAGACAGAGGACAAGATTTCTTCCATCTCCCCAAACTGAGTAGAAATCACAAGGCATGCAAATAGCTAATGGTCGTCTATGTTGACTACAGCTTTCCAGGGAGCATATGCAGGTCTGCGTGCTCCTGCCTACTGGCTACCTGCTGCGTGTTGGGAAGCATGGGAGGTGCTTTACATCAATTCCAGTTTTAGCCTTATAACATCCAAGTCTTATCAAATGATTATTTTACAAATAATCATGAGAAACCTGAAATAAAGGTAGCTTAAGACTCACTAACCAATGACGGTGAAGAGTCAAGATTCACCCAGTTTGCGTTCAGACATCCGTGTGTTCTGGGAATTCAGGAAGGAAGTGGGGAGGGCTGAGTAGAACAAAATTGAGACCACAGAGGTGGCAGCTGCTTAGGTGAGTCCCTTTGAGGAATGAGAGTAACACCCTTCCCTTCCTCAGATGTTCCTCTTAAAGCCAAAACCCAACAACACTGAATCCTTTCGAATCAAGTGTGGCATCCCAATTTTACCATTTTTGAATGCAGATATTTTTAGGAAAGGAAGTCTTTGATCCATTAAAATGCTCCATAGAAGAAACCCCTCGTCTTCTTTTAAAATATTTTGCAGATGATTGTGTTCCCTGTAATATAATACTTAACAGAAAGTAGCTTGTATTGGAATAATTGTCTGAGAGGTAAGTCTCATAAGAGAGTTGAGAAGCACTAATCTTTGACGTTTACAAAATGCATTTTATGAAGTTCCTCAAATTGATAAAACTCTGCTAGGAGAAAGGTTTTGCTTTCTCTTTAAAGAGTAGATAATTTTACTCTTTTGATCTGAAAAAAAAAAGATAGACTTGGGCATTAACTTTCTGAGATAAAGCTACCTAATTGGTATCTTTTGGGATTCGACTTCAAAGAAGGGAAAAGAAGGAATTTGAAAAATATTGTTGGTCTGGAACTTCAAGTATTATAAGATGAGATGATATTTGTAAAAGCTCTTGGGAAAATGTTACAGTCGAATGAATAGAAACTATTATTGTTCCTTCCAGGAATTATAGAACAACAGAGAAGGAGACTGAGAAGCATCTTCTGTGGTGGGGTTCCCTACATTTTCTGTAGATGTCTGTGCACAGGGTTGCTCAATATGCTTCTTGAGTGAACTGTGCTAAACAAAGTTTAATATTTTTTCTTTTCTTTAGAAAGAAGTTATGGAATATTTCACTTACATGCAGTAATTCTCTCAAGGAGTGCCAGTACAAATATAAGGGATTTCCAATCTTATTTGACTATTACAGAATCTTTTTCATAGAGAATAGGGAGATGAAGTTGCATCTCATGTGGCAAATACTCCCTGAAACAAAATTTGAGAAACATGTCCCTAACTCTTAGTCATATTGGCTATAAGAGTTTTAACATTAAGGTATTTGGAACCTCTGAAAAGCAGACATTAGGTTTTTAAGGAGAAAGGGTAGGAGATATTGATTTATAGACACATATTTACATTAATTTAATGAGTAGGTATGGAACTTTGAATTAGAAAGCTTACTATTATTTGGATATGGCTTGAGTTTGTTCCCTAAAGGATCATGTGTTGGAAGGGTGATCTTACATATGGTGTTGATGAGAGGTACTGTGAGCTTTAAGTGGTAGAGACCAGTGGGAAGTGATTTGGGGATGTTGACTAGAAGTGGTTAAGATAGCTGTCCTGGGATTCTGACTACTTTAGAGAAGGTGGTTATTAAAAACAAAAATGTTATGATGCCATCTACCATGACATCTTTGCTATAACTGAGCTATGTCTGGGATTCTTCAGAACTGTGAGCTAAAATATTTTCCTTCATAAAGTACCTAGTTTTAGATATTTTATTATAGTAACATTAAATGGACTAATAAAAGGACATTTGACTTGGTCATTTAAGCCCATTTCATCTCTAAGATCACTAAAGTCCCAAGGTTAGGTGAAATCTTATAGAGTATATGAATATTGGGCAGTGTTATGTCTGTATCACTAAAGCCCATCCCAACATGAGTGACAGTTTATGAAATCTGGAAGCCTGACATACACTACACAACCTACCTGTTGGGGGATATTTGATCAAACTGTGCATCTTGAGTTTGCACTTGCATTAATTAAATAGAATTGACCTTGGGTCAGGAGGCTGAGTTAGTAACAAGTTGACAGGAAGTAATCATAGAACATCATAGGGCACCTGGAAGAGATAGAGAGATGCACCAGCAGAAGTAGGGAAGGATTTGGAGTGGCACAGCCCTACATTTAGAATGGTCAGCTGACAAACCTGTGTGTGGAACAACGGCCTCTGGCATAAAAAATTACAGGCACTAGAACAGTTGGTACAGGAGAAGTTAAATGCTCAATGTATTGAAGAATCATTTAGTCCTCAAATTCTCCTATATTTGTCATTAAAAATCCAGAAAATGGAGAACATCAACATATTTAAGAGCCATAAATGAAGTGACTCAGCCAGTGGGCTCTTTATAGCCTGGGATTCCATTGCCTTTTTTATTAACTAAGGGATAGTCTATTATAGTGATTGATTTAAAAGTGCTTTTTAAAACTATACATTTACAAGAACCGGACAGAGAAAAATTTTCCACTTATAATAATTTTTAGCCTGTTTAAAGGTACCATTTGAATGTTCTTACATAAGGAGTGTTAAGCAGCCCTACTTTATATCAATATTTTGTACATCAGCTATTAGAACTAATTCATAAGTAGTTCCTCAATCTATAATTTATCATTATATGTATGACAACTTATTGGGCAATTCAGACAGAGTTTCTTTAGAACAAATGTTTGGTGAAGTAAAGAGAATTTTGCCTTTTGGGGAATTACAAATTGCTCCTGAAAAAAAAAAAAAACACAAAGAGAAGATTCTACTCGTTATTTATGATATAAGATAGGTTTACAGAAAATTCAACCATACAACTAACAATTCAGAAGAGATCAGTTATAAACTCTTAATGATTTTCAAAACTTGCTGGGAGATATTAACTGGTTGCAGCCCACAATGGATTAACAACCCAAAACTAAGTAATTTATTTCAAACCTTACAAGGGTGATAAGGACTTAAATAGTCCAAGAAAACTATCAGCTGAGGCTGAGAGAGAACTGGATCTGGTAAAAAAGAAATGACAGGATACACATGTGGATTACTTGGATCCAGAGTTTGACTGTATTCTTGTTATTTTACCTTCTACTAATTCTCCCACAGGAATTCTTATGCAGAAAGAAGCTAATATCTTAGAATAGATTTTTTTAGCACATAAACTGAGTAAAAAAATAAAGACCTATGTAGAAAATATTGATTCTGAAATGTAAATTGAAACTTTGTCAATTAGCATGAATAGACCCCAGTAGACATTATGGTACCATTCCATAAATACATATTCAAGATTTCAATGGGCATCCATTTACTCTAAGTATTGAAAATGCTGATTCTGTAATTATACATTTATTTAAAGTCCTGGTCATTATGGGGATAGCTGTACAAATTATGACTGACAATAGCTTCAGCATATGTCTCTGGTAAAATGAAACAATTTTTTTGCATATCACAACATAAAGCATATTATACAGTTATACAAAGATCTAATCACATTTTAAAAGATATGCTTGATAATAGAAAGGGGTAATAAAGACCCCCCAGAGATAGATTACACAGTGCTTTATTAACTTTAAAATTTTTAAATGCTAATAAAAAGGAACAATGGCTTTGGAGAGACTCTGGATCATAGAAAAAATAGTTGAATTAAATTACCCTGTATAGTTTGACCTCAGAATGGAAACAGTAATATGTGTTATGTTGGGGAAGAGGTTTTGCTTTTGTTACCACAGCAGAAGAAAAGCTGTGGATACCATCAAGATTCAAAAAGATTAGACTCAGACAGGAGAGGCCTCTTGATTGGGAGAGTCAATAGTTCATCAGACAGCTTGGTCATTCAATCCAAACTAACTTATAAGGATAACAAATGCCTTTCACTTGACCAGGTATGAAAAAAATAGTTTTTATTATTAAAACCATAACACTTTTTCTGTTGTCAAAAAACATTTTGTCTTAACAAAAGTATAACCTGACAAAAAAGGAACTTCCAAAGTTAGGGTTGGGACAAGGTTTTGTTTTTGTCTTTCCAGGAGAATAAAAGCATCCAACTAAAGGATCTGAAGACCACTGTAAAACTGAGACATCTGAAGAAGGATGAATCATCAAGAGAAAATGTCCCAAGAAAGAGAGAAAAATTGGCCTAATGGTATAGCACAGAATACCCAACAGGATAAAATTTAGTATGTTTTCCAAAATATTTGTTTCTTATGCTCTCTAAAAACATAAAAGGCAAATGGTCTTTTGTGGTACCAATTCAATTAAAAATCAAAACTGTCTTTGCAGTTGGAGTGTGCCCTTCTCCCTCTCTAAATACAACCATGCTTGTTAAAGGAAAATCTCTGTCTCATGTCAGAAAGAGCCACCTGATATAGGATAGAAGAAAACCAAAATCAAGGGACTAAAATATTATCACTAATCTCATAATCCTCTAGTTTTATTTTGACTCTCAAAACTTTTCTTAAGCTATAAATGTTATTTCTAAATATATAAAATTAAATATATATATATATATATATATATATATATTCTGTCCTGATATTAATGGTCATATAGACTACTAAATAATTCTAGAAATATAGGTTTCATCTAACTTTCTGTATGTGATTTTGGGCTCAAATCTGAAGCAGGTAACTAGGAATTAAGCTTGTGTACTCCAGATATAATTAATGTATTATGGTCCATTAACTTCTCTGAGATATGCTGCATATAACATTTAAAAGGTTTATGTGTTCTGCAATGAGCCATTACCATTCCTAACTGTGACCTTTGAAGTCTCCAAAAGGATGATGGAGCCCCACAACAATGATTCCATGTGGATTGTGATAATACCATTTAGCTGACACACCACCCAAAGATCAGCTTTGAACTACAAACTGCTCAAGGACAATTTCAAAGTGGTTAACAGAGATGGTCCTGAGGCTAGTTTGATTTTTTTCTCTTCCCTTAGAACATTCTGTTGCTTTAGCACTTTGTAAACACCTTCCGTCTTAATGAGATCCCTTCTACATTCAAAGGTTTTAATCTAGGAGGCAACTCCTACACATCACTAACTCCTTCTTCTCTCATCTCTTTCCTGGATGCTGTGAGTTGACTAACCTTTTGTCATCTCCTTCCATTGCCATGATGCACCACTTCACTCAGGCCCAAAGCTATGGGTATAGGGAACATGAAATTGAACACTCTGAAACCCTGAGCTAAAATAAGTCCATCTTCTTTGAGTTATTTCTCTTGGTATTTGTCACAGCAATAGAAATTGCAACCCAGGCAGAACTAGCCTAGCTCTCCTTCCCAACTGATGGAAGCTCTCTCACCAACAGGCCCTCCTGGTAATTATTGCTATATAGATCTTAGCACAGCATGTAAAATAAAGCTTCAGCTCCCTAATTTGACATGCTTAAACTTCTACTTTCTGGTCCTATGATTATAAAATGGCAGTTCAGATAATATAAATTCAAATCTAAGCTTCACTAGCTAAAAAAAGAGCTGAGCTTGGGGGAAAATATTGAATTCTCCACATTTTAGTTTCTTCCGTCTATAAAATGGGAGTGGTGACATCTCCTCATCTACCAAGTCAGAGGATTAAACAAACAAGACTATCTGCTCTACAGTAAAAGCTGAAAAAGCCCTTTCTGTCATTATCATTGTTATTGACATCTTGCCTGGGTCGCCTGTGTATTCTCTGAACTCCAGCTGGAGGAATAACCAACTCATGATATGTGTCTCTGGTTTGTTTAAGTTAGAAAGCTCTGTCTACCACTGCCTGCCCAAACAGCTAATATGCTATCTCTCAACACCATTCCTCTAGGAGAATGTGCTGAATTCTGCCAACTTTCCCCCCATTAAGTTCCCATAATTCCATGCAACTTTCCTAGACTTTTAACGTTCAGTTTTGTTAATTTGCATAATTCATTTTAACTTTGGAGGGATATCTTATTTTCCTTGATATCCTGGTAATGCCATTGACTGGATTTCTGCTGAGAGTTGATGCAACTATTCAGTTGCAGAGACACCCCACCGAGGTTCAAGCATCCTCCTACTGAGATTATTCCTTGGGCTCACTTTTGTAAACACTTTTCTGAACTTGATATAATTTGGTAAGTTGATAACAATAAGCCAAGGACTGGACTAAATATGGAGATAGGAGAAAAAGTCAGGAAGAGAGGAGAAATTAAGAGTGCATTATGTCTATATGACTTCTTTTCTTTTCATTTCCTATGTGGAAATATTTTATTCCATTCCTCCTATTCTGTTCTTAAAAAACACATAGATTTTTCTTTGCTTCTTTTATGATTAGGCAAAGGAGAAGAAACTCAGAGAGGGTCCTTGCCCAACTTACAGTGGCCTTGGAATCTCTGAGAGTCTCCACAGGTTCTGAACTATTTATGGCATTCACTCAGTAAATGTTTAGGCTCTAACCCTGCTGAGCACTGTGCAGGCATTTGAGCGATTTGGGTGGGCAAGTTGAATTCCCCCCCCTCACAGAACCTGCAATCTGAAGAAGACACAATCAAACAAATAACTATATAGTTGCCAAACTCAGAAGTCACAGGTACAAAGACCAGGGACCAATGATTGCCCCTACATAAGGCAGAGTTGCTGTGTAGTAACATAGACTAGACATCCTGCTCAGAGGTAGGGAGTTCATTACTGGCACAAGATGTAAAACTTGGCCTTGGTCAAGACAAAAAATATTGCTTTTTAAATGATGTCTGGTGCATAATTTGGTTCTGGTGCTAGATGTAGATTGCTTTATATTTCCTTTCCTGACTTTGAATGCATTAGAACATTGCACAGTTACTGTCCCCTCTCCCAGACCTTCTTATAGCTCTCTGCACATCCCATGATCCATAGTTAGCAATTCTGTCACTGTTTGAATATCTGTGTCTTCACTCTGTGCCCCCTCAGGCCCATCCTGGCATCCACAGCCCTGGCCCATGATTACTAGAGGAATAAGGAAAGTGTCTTGCATGATGCATCTATAAGAGGCCTGGCAAGTGTATCCCAGATCCTCCTGAGTTGGAAAGCCAAATTCTGTTAGCTCCTCTCCATCATAGACACTGATTTGAACTTTAACCTGCTAAACTGAAGAGATAAAGACCAGAATGGGAAGAGGCGCTCATGCTGTCTGGCACTCTTGTTCATACACTCCATGACTGGTCAGGAGCCAAGTGGAGCTGGGCACTGTCCCTATCAGGTCAGCTAGAAGGCCATCACTAAAGTGTAGTGAAGCCATGCTGTGACTTCCAATTAAACTGTGGGTCTTAGGACGCCTGTGGAGGCTTTTGGGAGTTTCAGAAGATTGTGTGAGAGA
The DNA here is from genome assembly GCF_003668045.3 of Cricetulus griseus. Lineage (NCBI taxonomy): Eukaryota > Metazoa > Chordata > Mammalia > Rodentia > Cricetidae > Cricetulus > Cricetulus griseus. The sequence goes on along the minus strand of NC_048595.1, from coordinate 426,994,083 downwards.
CAGCCTGAGGAAGCCAGGTAGAGACTGATGCTTGCAGAATGGAGTAACTTCTGAGACATGATTCGTCTTTCTCAATGGGAGAACTGTGATGAGAGGGCACTCACATCTCTAAGAATGCTGAGGCTGGAGATAAACATGGAGACAGACCAGTGAGTAGGCGGTGACCACCTTCTGAAGGAGGAGACGGGGAGAGGAAAGAGAAAAGCACTGGGGGATACTTCTGTACTGTTCAAGTGCACAAAATGGGGCAGACAGTTATGTTTTCTACCTTGATTCACTTCCTCTGATCCTGGGTGAGCCTTGGAAATAGGTAGAGCTCCATGGAATAGCAAAAGGCACCGAAGCCAGAGTGACACTTTGTGGCTCATACCATCAGTATTGCCAATCTCGGGGAACCCTTGTCAGATGTTATTCCCAAGAATATGTGATCTGAAGTGACCCCAGTGATTCTTATTCTGATTTCCTTGTTTTTCAGGTAGAGCATCTGAATACTGCTATTATCTGGTTCCATATGATGGTTTACATAGCCTGCACCAAAGCTCGTGTTAAAACTTGATCACCAGTCTACGGTGTTTGGAGGTGAAACTTACTGAGAGGTGATTAGGCCTCCAGGACAGAGTAAGTGGATTGAATGGGCTTGTTATTGCAGACATGGGTTTCTTATTAAAGAATCAAGTTGGCCATCATTTTCCTCTCTCCTCCCATTGCCTCCTCTCCTCTCCTCTTCTTTCCTTTTCTTCCTTCATCTACTTCTTCTGTGAGATGATGGAACAAGAAGGTCCCTAGAAGACACAGTCCAACAATTATAGACATCTCAGCCTTCAGAACAGGAAAAAAAAAAAAACATTTCTGTCCTTTACGAATTACCCAGTACGTAGTATTTTCTTAAGGCATGGAAGGACTAAAATGTATTGGAAAAGAACTTTGGCAGCCAAAAGAAATGATTATTTTGTGCAACCTTGGTAAAACAGAAGCTCCTTGGCCTAAGGTTAGACTATATCATTTGGTTTCTTATTGCTTACCTAGTTGCTGTCTGTGTTCACTGTTCCCTTTGGTGGGAAGCAATGGTGTCAAGGTGCAGGGATCTCATACAATACCATCTAATATCTTCATTCCATTGGGATGGTCCCATTTTGGAACTCTGAACATTTTTGAACCTAGCAGAAGTTCTTAGGGACCGAGCAGAGTGACTTACTGTACACCAACAGCATTTTCAGACTTACAATGGTGTGCACAGAATTCCAAAGTCAGAGGACACAGTGTAACAACTGGGTCCCTCCACCCATTCTGCAGGGTGTTTTCAGGCCTAGGCTGGGGGCAGAGCGTGATGAGCTTCTCTGTTAGCAAATGTTTTATGACTCAGAGCCTCTGGTCCCTCCAGAGCAAAATCATTCTTGTTCAGGCGGTGGCCCTAACATATCTACTTTTTATACCTTCCCTTCTTTTCAGAGTGAGGCCCCTCTTTGTAGAGAGGGTCAGGGGACAGACAAGGGACAAGTAGAAGAGAAACACATAGTATTCTGGAAATGGTCAATGGACTTGTTAGTTGATACTATCATGAGTATCACCAGTCCTGTTTTATGGATGGAAACTGAGGATCTAAGGGTGGCGGTCAAGTCTCTTAAAAGTCAGGGACCACATCAATCAAGTTTCTGTCCTTTTAGGGATTTATTTTAGACACAGACAGGAACAGCAGGAGCATGAGTGTGGTTTTTACATCTACATAGCGAAAGGGAGTATGGGTATTCAGGACAGCAAGGCATGGCACTGAGCAAGCCCTCTACCCCTTGTAGGAGTCTCCATGATTCCCAGGTGCTTCTCTTCTTAGATGTGTATTTTGATTTACCTGGCCTGTGACTTAGGATGTGTCCAACCACAAAAAGCCAGAAAAAGCATCAAGCTTGTTTAAGTGAAGGGACATTTCAAATCCTATACATTGACAGAATGGATGCCAGGCAAAAAATGCCCAATGGGATTGGTTTCTGTGGTTATCTCAGGATCTTTCCCCTTCAGGACTGGGTCTTGGTGCAAATTTTCCCTCGTGGCTTCAAGATGGCTATCAGCAGCAGTGGATGGCATGCTTTCTTATAAACAGGCAGATTCAGGAAGTTAGCAATAAAAAATCATTCCTTTCTACCTTTAGCCAACTGAGGCTAAAGGTTGTTGTATGACACACTTTTCTGGGAAGACATGAATAAATATTTACTCATCCCAGACAGGGGTCCTCTGACATATTGGAGTATGTGTACCACCAAGGCCAACTTGGTAAGCCAATGAGTTTTATTGGTGTTAATTATAGGAATATGGGTGAAGGGTTACTTACAGGAGCAGAAATGCCTCAAAGACAGCTGCATTATCAGAATCCACCCCAAAAGTCCAGCTCACAAAAGCTGAAAACACGGAGCAACTGCACAGCCTTCAGGTAGCTCAGCAGGTTGGAGAGCATCCTTTCCAGGCAACTCAGCTGGTCTTTTAGGCAGTTCATCTCTGCTTCTTCCAGATGGCTTGCTTGTCTGAGAGCCCTCTCTCAGCAGTCTTTACTGGTTATACACTCTTAGAGAGGGAGGAGGCTAACGAATCTGGTCAGTTCCAGGGACGTCCTGGAGCTATTTTTAGTTATTTCCTACTTCCTGTCTTAATGAACTTCCCTTCAGCGTTTCACCTTCTCTTAGGATGTCTTATTTCACTTCCCTGTCCATACCACGTCTTTAGAAGTCTCCCTCCAAAAATGGAAGGTTTTGATCCAGAGGACACTGCTACACAACACATGCCCACTTTGGTTGGAATAACATTTCCACAGGAAGGCAATTAGGGATCGATGAGAATTGAGTCTTGCAGTCAACCCTGGTTGTGGGGGATGAAATTACTCAGAATGGCATTTAGATTGTACACACCAGGCAAGCAGGATGTGAAGGAGAGTGTGGACACTTGAGAGCAATTGAAATCTCCAAGGAAAGAGAGAAGGATGGAGATACTAGATAGATACCATATAGAGCCTGCCACACCAGCCTGTGGAGCTGCCAGGACCCAGCCATGTGCTTGGGGAGGTGACTTCATGCTGTTCCATCTCTATAGTCATTGTTCTCACCCTCCACTGACTTGTGCTCACCATTCCTTGCTCCCCCTAATTATGACCAAGTGACAAGGTTGGTTTTGCTCAGCACCCCACATACAAACTATGGCATTTTTTTTTTTTTACAGGAATTGACTTCACTTGGCCCATTTGCTGGACTTAAAAAGGGCTAGGATCTTGCTGAAGGCCTTGCGCTATGGAGTGTCAGAGCCTCATTAAATCTTTCCTTTGGAGTAGGTGCAGATGACATCAGCTCTTCCATGATAAGGACTTGTGTAAAGAAGGCCAATTCTGACATCGTGAAAATCCTCCAGTTTCTCTGGGCTAAGGTTTACCCATGAATATAGTAGAGACCCTAGCAGAAGATATTAGAAGAGCCTTTGGTTCTAAGAATCTATGAATAGCTTTAGATCATGAACTTCTTCCAAGAACCTGACAACACTTGTTCTATTAGATCATTTAACGACAGATTATTTGTTTCAATCGTTTCCCAGGAGTGACCTAGCACATCCTACATAATAAAGCAGTTGTCAAATAATAAACATCATGGACAGGGTTCATCGGCATTTTGCTTCTCAACTCAACATCCCTGGGGCCTTCTGGTTGCTTGGACTCTGCCTAATGGAATGTTGTTAGGGATTCCCTGTGTGGGTGACCACATTTCCAAGAACTGGAAAAAAACAGACCATAACAAACAGTAGAGCTCTTCTGGAAAAATGAAGTGCTTTTACTTATTTTATTTTGGATGCAATGGGTCTGTGAAGAATTAGAAAAATACATCTTTTTCTCTTACCTTCCTTTTTACTTGGTGTTCTTGCAATCAAACCCCATTATCTGTGTCTTCATATGTTTTCTGTTGTTATAATAGAATGCCCGAGACTGGGCAATTTTTAAACAAAGAGATGTTTATGGCTCCTAGGTCTGGATGCTGGGAAGTCAAAGATGTGTCGCTGTATCTACCCAGCTTCTGGTGAAGGCCTTGAGCTGCTTCAACTCATGGAGGGAAACAGAAGAACATGCAGGCATGTGAAGAGGAAATAAAACACAAGAGGTAAACTTCATGACAATCCATTCTCAAGGTTACCAATATGTTCCTACCAAAGTGACAGCTGACTGGAGTGAGAAAGCTATCAATCCCTTCACAAGGGCATTGCCCCTGGAAACCACTCACTTCCTGCTAGGTCTCATCTAATACTGTTGTTGTTGTACTTTCATATACGGAATTTTGGGAGAACAGTCAAACCACAATACCTTGGTACTTTCAAGTTTTCAGACTATGGAATTTAGAGTGTTGTTTTCTGGAGTTTTCTCAGTAAATCTTTGGCCCTGAGAATGAAGGGAATATGCAGAAAGCCACTCAGTGAGGGTAGCCAATCATCACCAGGGGAGCTTCCCTAATGCTTTTGACTAGCATTGTTCCCAAACTCTTGTCCTGTCTTGAGTCAGTCCTCATCATGGCTACTCTATATCGGAGGTGTAAGGACAACTGTGGAATTTAACATACCTAGTTACAGACCTGTGTTGGGTGAGGTGGCTCCTGATGTGTGTTTGCAAAATGGAAGGGGTGACTGTCATCTCGTGGTGGCCTGTCAGTGTGAAGGGAGATTAATTCCAGCCTGTAAAGTCTTTTACAACTTGCACTGTGCCTGTTGCTTTCTCTTCTGATGCAGAGACCTCAGGGAAAAAATGAGGGTCCCTTGAATGTATGACAGGGTGGGCTGGCAGGAGTGAAAGGCCTGGTGAATGGATCTGGGAATAGTAATAAATCTACAAGCTTAGGCTGTTCAGGTGGAGAAATCCACTGAAGTCTGATCTTTCTCTTTCTTCTTTTCTCTTTTCATATATAGCTCAAGAAGGCAGAAGAAGGCCCAGCAAGAGCCAGGATCTGCAAATAAGGCTGCCACCAGGTGACCTGTGTCCTAATAGCACCTTAATAAGGAGGCATGGCACTGTGGTCACTATTGGGCTCTGGATTTGCCAACCCCTGCTGTTTGCTATACCATGGCATATGCTAGCCCATACCAGTTGACAGCGTGCCCCAGCAGGTTTTTGAGATACCTATAGTGGCTGTCTTCCTCTTCAACATTCTCTGTATTGTGCCTGCCTATTCTCTTTGATGCCTGCAGGAGGGCCCCTGGGACATCACCAAGTCTCTGTGGATGTGTGGGGATCTTGCTAGGGAAATCTGAGACCACCTTCAAATCCTGGGTCTCAACCTTATAAAACAATGGAGGAAAGACAAGAGAGTAATGTTTTACTTTCCAAGGTAGTAGTTCACAGTCTCTTCCAATCTCCTAGAAAGAAGGTAAGGGGTCTGTCTACCATGGCCTTAGCCAAAGCCTATGGGTGATAATGGGCATGAATCAGGGTACCAGAGGGGCATATTAACTACACTCCATGAAGGTCATTCAGCAATTTTATTTGTTAATATTTTGTCATGATGTGGAGACCTGGACCTGGCGTTTCCATTTCAGTCATTATTTATCCAACTCCTCATTTACTTTCTCTGATAGAAGTGAAAAAGTAAAACCAGACAGAAATGGAGATTCATGAAGCCCATGGGGACTGGGAGCTGAACCCAGATTTCAGTTAAATAGGTATATCTACTTTGTTTCTTTTTTATCTTTAGAGTCAGAATATTAGAGCCACAGGGATCTGAGGGGCCACTTGTTTGTCATTTCTCTTTTTACTTTTCCCCCTGGAGGGCTGCTAAGTGGGGCCGCAAAGAAGGGGAATCCAGCATCACAAGTCATGTCTTAGACATGTTGCTAGGAGGCAGGAGTGAGGTAATGGGCTTATAGATATTTTGCTCTAGAAAATTCTAGAAGGCAACTCTCAGGTTCCATGGAAATAACTTTGTTTCTGTCCATGGAGGATTATCTCTAATTTAGAGCTGCTCACCATGAACTAGTTAGTCTGCCTTGTGAGGCAGCTTGTGTGGATGGAAGTGGTCAAGCAAGGCCTAAAGACTCAACAGGCAGAAACTGCGGAAGAGATTACTATGCCAGGATGAGCTCTGAGAATCAGCACAGGAGTCCATGACACAGCAGAATGAAATTCGCAGCCAGTATCTATCTGGTTCCTGTGACTGTCCTTTCTCTGAGGTCTAGCTTTGGATTGGATGCTGTGGCTGAGGCACAGGAAGTGTGGCACTAGTTCCAGCTAGGAACCGTCTTTTAGCTCATTGCACATGGTGGGACTTCCTCTCTGTTCTCTAGAGCAAGGGCTGGACCAATCCCCAGGAATCTGAGGCTTTCTCACCTCTCCTCTACTCAGCACTGCATCTTCTTCCCCAGTGCTAACCACAGTGCTGCGTATGTTACTTTCACTTGTGGAGGAGACAGCCACAGGGAGAAGGAGGCTTTTATGTGCTTCTGAGGGCCCTGCAGAGAGTGAGCTTATGAGTGGTCCCACTGGAGAAAGACGTATTCCACTCTTTCTCTTTAGTTCCACTGGACTGACTAAAGGAACCAGAGAAGGGGCAGGCAGGAGGTTTTCTTGTCTCTTGCCTGGATGTCTTGCATTAATCTCTAACTGAGAGAAGTAATTGTTAACTTGACAAAATCTAGAATTACTGGGCCTGCCTATGAGGGGTTATTATCTTGATCATATGCATTGTCACTGTGGGTGACCCTGTTCCCTGGCTGGGATCTGGGACTGTAAATGGAGACAGGATCTGAGCAGCAGACAAGCATTTTTGCTCTTTGCTTCTTGGTGGGGAAGCAATGTGCAATGTGACCAGCAGTTTCAAGTCTCTGCCCCATAGACTGTTCACTTTAGCTGTAAATGGACCCTTCTCTCCCGAGTTGCTTTTGTCATCATGTTTTATCACATAATCATAGAGACAATAAGACAACAGGTAATGCATCAGCTGCCTCAGCTGACTTCAGGAAGTCACCAGGTACAAAAACTGCAGAACTGAGCACTCTGCTGCTGTACCTGGGCTTGCCTACCCTTGGGGATATCTCTTCCCCTGGGATGAGCTGATGTTATTGAGTGGTGGACTTTTGGGACTGACAGTGAACTTGGAAAGCCCAGAGTCTTCTGACCTTGTTGTTAGAGGATGAAAATTGGGTCAAGAGACTCCTACAGGGAGCTGGTGGCCGAGCCCGGGCTGGCCTCCAGGTCTCCTGAGGGTTTCTGCTCTACCACGACATCAGCAAGATATCCCTTCTGCTATCTGCGCTGTACAAACAGATCCCCAAATGTCCCAGGAACACCCTAGTTTATCTTCCTCTTATACCACTGTGCAAGGAAGCCGAGACTCAGAAATTAAATGTTCAGAGGGATTCAATGACCCCGTCCATATGCTTAGCACTAAAGGCAGGGATGGGCACCTGGCCCTCTCCTCCCCACACCATCTTGGCAGACAGCTTTCCACCTAGTCCAGAACATTGGATTCATACAGTGCTAAAAATGCCTATCCCTTCCACAGTACTTTTCCATTTCTCAAAGACTTTCAAAACACAACCTATTTCATACTCACCCCAGCCTTCCAACAGACAAAACTCTACATCCATAACTAAGGATTTCTGATTTATGGACACAATCCACACACAGGCTACAGGGATCACTCTGTATGGTCCTTAAACACCCAGAGAGCAGAGTGGAAGATCTTTACAGTGACCTTTGAGTATAGTCATTTGTCCATATTACATGTCATTCATCAAGTAACTTGCAGAGCTTTAAGCCACATCTCTCTGACTGTGGGCTTCTTGGTCTCAGAGCAGGTGGGAGCCCCTATGTGATGTTGTAAAGCAGTGACAAAGCCCTTTCTGAAGAACCAGAGGTTTTTGCTATGAGGTAATTCTTGGCCCTTTAGAAAGTATGCTGTGGCCTCTGTCAGGTGCTGGGCTGAGCAGAACGGATGTCATAGGTGAATCACTTTGACACCCAATGTGACTGGAGAAGGAACTTCATAACACCATGTCTGAATTTGCTCAGGACTCTTATGGGAGAGCTCTGGCCAAGGCCAGTGCCCACTCCGGAGCCTGGTGTGATGCCTGGGACTCTAACAGTGCTGTGTGTGGACACAGCCTCTTTCTTCAGTCAATACAGCCCACTGTTGGCACCCTCCAGCACCCTACTCACTTTTGCTGTCTACATGGGTTTAAGCATTCTCTGTGCCAGGTATGCACTCAGGACCTCCAGCAAATCCCTCACAGATTCCAGGAAAATAGCTTCCTGCCCATCCCTGGCTCATGTTTCCCTACCTCTCCCACATTTATGGCCTAAAACACCCCATTGTTGCCCAAATCCTACAGTATGGGTAACAGTTTCTCTCACTCCGCCAGGCACCTTTTCTGCTACTCGGATGGATGGTAACCCGTGAGGGACGATGTAGTGTGAGGTAGATTCAAATCTGGCGAGAGTTCTCAGGCTTCCGGGATCTAACCACCATCCCTTAAGGACACCTGCTTTTGTTTCCACCTGGAAAGCATGCTCCCACCCACCAGTTCATTTACTCTTTCTTGATGTAAAGGAGGCAAATCTGGAATTCCTGAAGCAAAGATGACAGTTCCAGGAAGACACAGAGGTAAAAGGACCATACACAAACCTAAGGAGGAGTGGGATTGGCCCTGCTAGTGAAGCCTCACTCAGGGGCATCTCCCCTCCATCTCATGCCTCACTTCTCTGCAGCATCTCTGGTTCTGCACTTTCAAAGATAGAAGAGGTCGTTGTTTCACCCATTCCATTCTGTGCTTTCCTGAGTCCCTTATTTCTGAGCAACATTGGCCCATCTTAGACTCAGAGGGGTGAGGAATACACACAGACACACAGACACTGACACAGACACACGCAGGCAGGCACGCATACATGCACGTCCACACATCTAGCAGGAGAAGTAAATAATGTCATAAGAAAGAGAAGGACAAAGAGAAGGGTCCACAGAGGGAGAGACATGGAGAATGGACAACAAAGAGCAAAGGAGAGTTAATACTGATGAGAGGGAAGACGAGACACTGGGTTAGGAAGGCCAGGTCCTATTCTTAGCCTTATCTCTTACTGGCTGAGCTACATGGGCAAATCATTTAACTCTCCAAGCCTTATTTTCCCATTTGAAAGGCAGTCATTGTTTATTTCAGAAACATTCATCGTGTGTCATTTTTCAGGCGCCTGAAATTCATTAACATATGATAGAGTTTTAGAAGACCCTTTCTTTGGGTTGAGGTGGAAAATAAAAACAAAAATAACCAATGAAGGATTTAGTGTATTAGAGGCAGTGTAGGGTGGGGGTCAGGAGCCCCAGACCTTCTTGACCTATTTTTTCATTGGCTGGGAGCAACTTGTGGAAGGTGTGGTGTCTTCTTACATGCAGTGACTGACTGTGAGCACAGCAGGTGAGGTCCTTGTGCAACCATGCTGCTCAGGGCTGGAGATCTGCAGGGGGCATCATCATGGCTGCTGCAGGTGAGAAGAATGCAGACCTGGGACATGGGCAGATTGCAGTTTTAAGAGAGTGGTCAGATGGGTCTCATAGAGAAAGTGACAGAGAGCGAACTGTTTGGAAGTGCGGGACAGAGACATGCAGATAGCTCTCTCTCCCATTATTGTTGTTGACCTTACAGCCCCAGTTTTGCAGACAAGTGAGCCGGCTGTGGATTCATGCGTGGGAAAGAACTTTCTAACAGTACAGACTCAGCTGCCAGAGAACGAACAAATAAGGCCATTTGTCCTGGCATCTTGGGCTGACATGTCTCCAAGAGAGGAGATGCTGGCCTCTATCCCAGACCATGTGGGACCCCTCTCCTGGGGAGGAAGAACCTGGAGAGCCATACCACCATTGGGAGAGCAAGACATTCTGTTTCCAGGGAATACTGCTCCAAGGGATCCAGAACTCCCTGAAGGGCCAAAACAAATAGCCCTCAAAGTCCCCAGAGGATAGAATCTTATTTTCAGCTCAACAATGGGATATAAAACACAATCTTCTTTTCTCAGACATCTAGATGAATATGTTATTCACCTTGACAACTGTAGTTGACAATAGTTCCCGATAAGAGATAATTTTTGTCTCTGCAGCATCCTGGCAGACAGTTGCATCAGTAAAGCACAAAGACAAGTCATAAGAGGCTGGCAGTCTCCAAGTGTCTAGTGTGTGCTGGGCTTTGTTCCAGGTCAGGTAACTTAGCTGGGTGTCATGAGCATTCATTGCACTTTGCAAAAATAAGAAGCTGAGAGGAAACACTCAGGACTCAGATGGTTAGAGGTGGAGTTGGCGCTCCTTATCATACGATTCTCTCTTGCCTTTCATATTTATTCACTCTCCTCAATATGTCTCAAGCACAGAATTGTATTTTAATTATTTTCCCTAGGATCTATCTCCCCTCACCCCGTCCTTTGCCTATATTTCTGGAGAAAAAGTGGACTTTTTTTTTTGTCTCTGTTTGACCCACAGGGTGAATCAGGGACATCTATGTGGTAGCTCTCAAGTTGGGGATTAGCTGGCCAGGCTGACTGCACTTTCCAAAAGAGATAGGATGTCCTTATGCATTTTTATTCTTTGTTACTGTATTTTTTTTAAGAGCACTGTATGACAGCGTTGCTTAAGGGGACTTGTTGCAGAATCCCAGGTCCTGTTAGTGGAAATTCTGATTTGGTAGGTTCAGAGTGGATCCCCAAGTCAACATTTTAATAAAAGACATTTCTGAGAATGTGAAGCTAGATGGGCAGCTATTGATCGAATGACAGCCCACTTGGTGGCATTGCTGGAGGAAATGGTCACGGTTCTTCCTTGTGCCCTCTGGAAAAGGGTCAAGGAGAGATGGCTCTATTGGTTCCAAGTAAATGCCCAGGTGACCCCCCCTCCCCAGCTTCAGTATCCAGATCCCGATCAAAGTGATGGGGACTATGGAGACTTCACAGGTGTTTTTCGTGTTGTCAAACTTCCTCTACCTTCTTAGAAATGCTCCCATAATATCTCAGAGTAAGAACTTGACCCTGTCTTGGAGCAGGACCATGCGAGAAGGTAGAAACTCCAGGGACCTTTATGTCCTTTCTTTCTGCTTGGCATATACACTGGAGAAGGGAGTCAGTAGTTGGCTTCATGAGACTAATGGATGTGGAGCCCAGGCCTCCCAGTTGCCCTTGTTCACTTGACTCCAGCAAGTGAGAGGCTCTCATGTCCAGTGTGGTCCACAGTATGCTGTCTTGCTGACTCAGAAGAGTCGAAAGAAGTTCACGATTGAAGTTCCCAAATAATCAGTGTGCAGTGGGGCAGAAGTAACAGCTAGTGCCACCCCTCACTCCTTTTCCACATTGGCTTCTGGATGCTGCCTCCAATTTCCTGCTGATAGATTGCCATCTAGCCCATCTAGTTCATGGTCTCCCCAATTTTGGTGGGAGTGTATGCGATATGACTTTAGATGGAAGCAGGCAACTATGTTAATGTCACCTACTTTGTCAAGCTGTATGGGTTTGAGATGTATTAGTTCATTAAAGCCTCATGACTCTCTCCTGGAATATGTACTGTTAGCATTGCCAGTCAACAATGTGGAAACTGAGGTACCCCAAGGTTCAGCAATTCATCCAGGCTGTGGAACTAGCATATGGTGGATCAGAGTTTTGAGTCTAGGCCTTTTGGGTCTATGTTCTCTCCATGGAAGGTTTTTATTTCAATGTGTGTTGAAAAATAAAAACATTAAATGGCCACCAGGGTGTGGGACTCCAAGCCTACCTTGATATCAGTCCATGACTAAATCACAGATAATGTTAAGAAAGAAAGAGCTGGAAAAGTTACAAAGAAGACCTCTACTTTTCAAAAGAGAAACAGAGGCCCTAGAGCCGAAAGACCTTCCCCAGTGTCCTCCTGTAGGTTGGTAGCTAGGTTGGAGTGGGCTCCTCCATCTGCTGGGTCCAGCTTCATGCTCAGTGCTTTTGTCCAGGAAGTCCATTCACTTGGATTTGAAAGTCAAGCTTTTTACAACTTAAATCACTCAAAAATAGCTTGGAACTAGGCATACATTGTAGCTTCCATCCATCAGAACATTTAAGATCCACTCCCAAAGCCGTTTGGCCGACAGCACAGGTCACAGTTAATTGAGCTTCTCATGAAAGCATGTGACCGAGCCCCAGACGAGGCAGGGCTGTGTTCTAGAGCATTCTGATGACCTTTCTGATGTCCGTCCTCTCCTCCTCTCATGCCCATGGCCTCATCTCCTTTTTCTGAGGGCTATTCTCTCTGAAGGGGCTTCCCCTCTTTATTCCACTCCTGCCTTCTTTTCTCTGTCTAGTCACAGGAACCTGCTGTATCACAGGTTTCCAACCCTCAATGCAGCTACTTCTGTGCAGAACATGTCACCTCTTCCTGGGACCTTCCTTCTCTGGTTCCTGTCATCTCCCATATGCCTTCAGCCTCATGCTTTGCCTCGGAGCTGGGGTTAGTGATACTTAGAGTGTGTTGTACCTGGACTTACTTCCAGAGACTTGACTTCCCTTCCTTTTGTAGTCCCTTGGTTTCCTAGTCTGTAAATCAATGATTGGATTTAATGGTCCCTAGTAATCTATTGTTAGCCATTAGTACTATCATTGAGCTATGTTTGTTCCCCTTGGCCTTCATTTTATTTCTTCTCCCCATACTCAGCTGTCACAAGCAAACTGTGCAACTTCCTATGTCCCAGGAAATCTTTAAATAAAGCCTAGTTTTTCCATGGGGCGGGAGAAGTGGCACATTATTCTTTTTCAACACAATGACAGGACAATTGAAAAAAAAAAAAACACAAAACACACACACACAAACAACCCCCCTCCCCAACAACTGAAAACAAAACAAAACACCTGAAGTAAGTCAAAACAGCAAAAGCCAACCTTGTAGGAGGAGGTGGGAAGGGAGGGTAGCACCTCCACATTTCCAAGGGACAGTCAGCCCTGCGTGTGCTTTATGGATCATTAGAGATCTTACCACAGACGCAGAGCAGAAGAAGAGACAGAGCTGACAGCTCTGGTGGGAAGGAACTCCAGACCAACAAAGCCCTGTCTAAAAATACTCAGCCGGGACCTTACTGTTTCCAAGACAGATGGACACTGCGGGCTGGCTGAGGGCAGTGTCGGGGGAGGAAATTGTATCTGACAGTGATAACAATCTGGCCTCTCCCAGAGCTTCCCATCCCAAGAGTCCGGTGGGCTGGCTGGATCTCCACTTGTGCAACAGGGGTAGCTGGAAATAGACAGAGTCCTCTCAGGCTGCAGGGTGGCCATCTAGCATGGGGGCCCACAGAACACTGACCTCCAAGCCATCCTTGGAGAGGAGGTGGATGAGGGGTGGGAGCCACTGGAGTGATGCGATGAGATGCAGCACCCAGGGAGGGGACAACTTTGTGACCACCTACCGTAGTCCTAGTTTGGGGCTGAAGCAGATGACATTTGTTTATGTGTCTGTCCTCATGACTTTCAGGAAGTCTTGCTTAAGCTCTTTGGATTTAACCTCCCAGAATGGTAACCGGGAGGGATGCAATTTCAGAAGCAGTATGTTCAGTTCTGAGACACACTTTAAGTAGGACAAGAACCAAATAGTGAGGTCAAGTGCAGAGGCAAATGGACCAATATAATGAAGGACTCCCATGTGACACGAGTCTATGATTTGCTCTATGTGGTTGCAGATGGCCGGAAGACAGTTAGGAAGGCAAAGTACAGAAGTGAACGGTGCCAGCCGAGGAGAGGGGACACGTTCTCTGTCAGCATTGCTCCTGTATGACCTACACAGGGATAGAACTATTTACCTTAGAGCAAGTGACCAGCTTTGGACATCTTAGAGACCATGTCTTGCACCTATTTCCTGGCCACCATCTAGGCAGCAACTCCAATAGGACAGAGACTAAGCAAAACCAATACATGTGGTACCAGTTTGTACTCAGATTGAGGGAAAAAAATTGGTCCCTATCCCCATTTCTCGAGCTACCAATGTTTCCACATCTGGTCTTTACAACCTGGCTTTCAGAACTGATTGAACTCAACATCTTCTTTTCTGACGGGAAAGTGGGATGCCTCAGCCCACGTACCAGATCTTGGGTACTTTAGATATTTTATTCCATCTATGAATCTTGTGGTTTTCTGTCTTGTGATTCAGTTAAGTTTGAAGAAGAAGGTGTGAGAACAGGAGGATTTCTTCTGTCTATCCCAAGGCTAAATAGGACTTTGTCTGGCCTCTTTGAGAGATGACGCTGATGAACAGCTCCTTAGAGAAAGCCCCTGTGTTGGAAGAGTGTCTCCATCTCTCCCTACAGAGACAAGCACTCCTAGAACCAGAGGAATTCAATTCAATTTAGAACCAGGTAACATGTGAGGCTTTCCTGTGTGCACAAGCTGAATAAATCCTGCTCCCTGGTTGATCAGTCCCAGAATGGGAAAGCTAAGCAGCACTTAAGGAATGGTTCAGCAGAGGCCTGCCCTGCCAAAGAACCTTTTGCACTCACAGAGGTGGCTTCAGTGGCTCCAGTGCCTCTTCACTTCCTTTCTCCATCCATGCCAAGCTATCTCTAGATTCTGCAGGGAGAAGCCAGCTTAGACACATGGAATGACTTATCCTCTTGGACCCATAAAAGCATTCGTTTGAGACTGTGAGAATCCCTTCAATAAAAGGAAAGTGTCTTCATTGCAGTGTGAAGGCTGCTGGTGGTGGTGCTGGTGGTGGTGCTGGTGGTGGTGGTGGTGGTAGTTGTGTGTGTGTGTGTGTGTGTGTGTGTGTGTGTGTGTGTGCCAGTACTACCAACCTAGCAGGAACAATCAGATGATGTATAAAAACCCCCCAACACAGTTCTACTATGTAATAGTCATTTAATATATATTAATCCCATATCTCAAATAGTAATGGAAGACAGACTCCCTGTTAGGCTGGGCCCCTCCCAAAGCCAGCAAGAGGTTTGTGTGAGGTGATCCTAGAGAACAGGAGTAGAACAGTACACACAAGGCGGAGGATAGATTCTTGCAGAGTGTGTTAACGAGGCAGGCAGGTACTATGGGCAAATGGGGTTCAGTTCTATTGGTGACATTAAGGATACTGTGGGGCACACCCATCAGAGTCATTTTAAAGGTCTAGGAAGCCAGACTATTCATTTTTTCTAACAACTGCCATTTATTATTTAACAAGGACCATACTCGGGGGGCCCTGCTGGTTAGCTTTTGTCAACTTGACATAAACTAGACACACCTGGTAAGAGGGAACCACAGCTGAGGAATTGCCTTCATTGATATGCCCAAGAGACTGTGGCATGTCTGTGGTACATTTCCTTTTTCTTTTCCCCATTTCCCCCTTTTATTGAAAATAGATTCTTTTCTCATGCAATATATCCTGATTATAGTTTTCTCTCCCTCTAACCCTCCCAGTTTCTCCCCACCTCCCTTCCCTTCTGGATCCACTCCCTTTCTGTCTCTCATTAGAAAAGAACAGGCTTCTAAGAGATAACTGAACATGATAAAATAAAACAAAAAAAAATCACATCCAAGCTGGACAAGGCAACCCAACAGAAGACTAAGAACCCAAGAGCAGACACAAGAATCAGAGATTTGCTTACATACTCAGAAGTCCCATAAAAACACTGAACTGAAAGCTATAATATATATGCAGAGGACCCGGTGCAGACCCATGCAGGCTCTGCCTGTGCTTGGTGGTTTAGTCTCTGTGAGTTCATAGAGCTTTGTTCAGTTGTTTTAGAGGTACTTATTTCCCTGGTGTCCTCCATACCCTTTGCCTCTTACACTCTTTCTTTCTTCTCTTCTGCAGGGTTCTCTGAGCTCTGAGAGGAGGGGTTTGATGGAGACATCCCATTTAGAAATGTGTGTTCTAGGGATTTTTTTTCTCTCTTTCTCTGAAATGTCTGGTCACAGGTCTCTGTCTTTGTTCCCGACTGGTGATTAGGAGTAATTTTATCTCTTCTTCTTCTTCTTCTTCTTCTTCTTCTTCTTCTTCTTCTTCTTCTTCTTCTTCTTCTTCTTCTTCTTCCTCCTCCTCCTCCTCCTCCTCCTCCTCCCTCTTCCTCCTCCTCCTCCTCCTCTTCTTCTTCCAGTAGTGTTACATTTTACCCTAGGTCTCTGGGCTATCTAGTCTCTGGTTCTAGGTCACTCAAGCATTGTTGAGTATGAGTTCCATCTTGTAGAGTGAGGCTTGTGGTGCCTGCATCATGACTAAGTCTAATGGAACCTCCGCTTGTGGCATCTGTGCCACGACTAAGTCTGAGTAACTGGCGAAAACCTGGAGATTTAATTAAAAGCAGAGCCGTCCAGCTGCTTGTGCTATGAGAATGTGTGTTTTTTTGCAGGGGGGGAGCAGCCTTATATACAGACTTATGGAACAGTGGAAAAATCCCTAGGTGTAAGAACTCGTGCTTTTGATGCCAGCAGGGCAAGGTGCGGGCTGTAACTCAGGACTAAAAAACAGGATGAATCTGTGGTTATCAACTCACAGAGACCCCGTGGGGGCTGGGGTCCAACATCTCTCCCAACAAGGTTTAAGTCAAATCAGATTTGAATTGGTTCATTACTCCCATAGCTTTGTGCCACCATTACCCTAGCATATTTTGTAGACAGGACAGCACTATGGATCACAGGGTTTGTGGCTGGGTTGGTGTTTGTATTTCTCTTTGGTAGTCTGCATACTATCTTGCCATACCAAAGATACTAAAACGTTGTGGTGAAGGTTCTATGTAGGCACCAGCTCGACCTCTCCATGTTCAGAGAGTTTTTGGATGTTGTCTTCAGCAATGGGGGCTTGCTGTCAGTTTGTGGGGAGCAATCTACTGTGTTGGCAGCAACTTGGGTTGTTTGGGGACTCCTTTGGTCAATGATTCAATTGGATATAACCTAGTCCCTGTACTAGAAGTTTCATTGGTGGCAAGGGATGCCCAGTTGGGACTCCACATCCCCCATTATTAGAGACTTCATTAGGAATGCCTTCATATAACTTAGGAAGTTTCCGCTGCACTAGATTGATCTCCTCAAATGCCTCTCAATTCTAGCTCTATCTCCCAAATTCCTTACCCCCTCTTTCCCTCCCCACCTGATCCTTCTGTTACCCTCCCTGCCTTGCTCCTAGTCCTCCCACCCATAAAATCTATTCTATTTCCTCCTCCAAAGGAGATCTATGTGGTCCCTCTCGCCAGTCCCTTCTTGTGTACCTAACCTCTCTGGGTCTATGGATTATAGCTTAATTATCATTTACTTAACATCTACTGTGCAAACAAAAGTGAATACATACCATATTTATCTTTCTGGGTCTGGGTTACCTCTCTCAGGATGATTTTTTTTCTAGCTCCATCCATTTGCCTGAAAATTTTAGGTTGTCGTTTTCTTTTTTGAAACAACTAGTAATACTCCATTGTGTACATGTGGCTTTATTTATTTATTTATTTATTTATTTATTTATTTATTTTTATATCCATTCTTCTGTTGAGGGACATCTGGGTTGTTTCCAATTTCTGCCTGCTATGATTAGAGCAGCAATGAACACAGTTGAACAAATTCTAATTGCTGGAAGAGGGCTTAGGGTTCTGTGGGCTGTGCCACCCTTTGGCAGTTAGTCCCAGGTTATATAAGAAAAGTAGCTGAAAGAGCCTGGAAGTTTGGATGTGAAACACCCTCGTGTGTTTGAGCACCTTTTCCCAGATGTTAGTACTGCTTTGGGACTGTTAGGAGGAGGGTCCTAGCTGGAGGATGCAGGTCCTTGAGAAGTACAACAGCATTCAGTCTAAGCTCTATCTCTTGGTCTATGGAAAGGCAAGAAGTTCCAGCCATGTGCTTCTGTGGCCATGAACTCCACCATGGCTTCTGCCAATTGTGTCTTTGTTCCCATCTCTACAAAGTCACAGAAGTACCTGGGGGTGGGGTGGGGTGGGGGGGCAGTGTCTCGTTCTGTGATACTCCTACAGCCAGCTCTATACACATTGGAGACCCAGACTTCACGGCTGAACGTAAAGAGCTCTGATGGTTGTTAGAGAGAGGTGGTGGTTTCTGAGATTGAGGGGAATGTGGTTTGAAGCGGTCCCTAGGAACCTCGGCTCTGTCTGAGCTTAGTGAGTGATCCAAGGAGTGATCCGTATGCAAAACTCCTCCCATGTGAGAAGGGTCACTTGCCCTTTGGCCTGCAGCTGGTGAGATGCCGGGCCTCAGGGTCTCTCCTTGACGAGAGCAGGGACATCCTCCCCTCTGTGCTCCCACACCACACATCCCTACTGTGGTCTCACTTTACCCTTCTTTAATTTCAGCGACTGACTCAGCTTTTGTTGTCATGGTGATTGTTGTTATAGAGAGCTGGCAAAAACCAACATGGTGGATAAAGAGATGTTGTAGTCTGTCTTCCAGCTGTTTCAATGAGGACATTTTGTTCTGGAAAATTCTAAAAGCCTTCTTCACGTTATCGAAGAAGATGACAATTGGATGGTAATTAAGACGACGACGACATTTCCCAAAGGGAAGGGCAGGATCCACTTGTAACAGAACCATTGTAGGAGCTGTGCATGTGTTGGTCCTGTGTCTGTCTGTCCTCCCTAGACATCTGCCAAGGGTACCTTGTGTTCTGTCACTTAAATCCCCTACAAGGGGCTTAGGTCCAGTCATTCTTGCTAAATTCTGCCCTGGGAAATCTTGTGAGTGGACAGGAAAATGAGGAAGCATGAATATGGTGCCTGCTCTTGGGGTCTGACAAGGAAGCTGCAGAGGGGTGAGGCAGTGAGTCTCGATGTGGGAATACTGCCTGTGCTTGTTACATTGAGTATGAATAGGCTTTGCTTGAGGCAATGCCTTGTTCTATTCTCTAGAGTATTCTTTTCAAAAACCAACAAGGGGTGTATGTGAGAGGTGTTCCACGCAATAGTCTGGAAGTCACCTGCATGAGGCAGGTACTAGTAAGTACTGTCCATTGAGTGTCCCACTGGCCAGACATACTCCTAATTGTCTTCCTTACAAGTGCCTAATGATCCCTTCAGTTGGGGAGTTGCACTAATATGAATTTATTTTCAGTTGCTATTAATAAAGTGGAGGCAGGGAAGAGGTTCAGTAAACCACTCTAAGGAGATCTGGCAACAGAGTCAGGATTTAAGGTCAGCCCTGATTTCCTGGCAGTGTTCTTCTCTGACTTAGCATGTGATAATGTGAGACTGTTTATTACAGTTTTGTGCTGTGACATTATATTCATTCAGGACACTCTGAGCTACCTCCTTCAGGCTACTAATTCCTTTTTTAAAACCCTTTCCCTATAAAGTACCCAGCCTAGGGTAACTCGTTATAAACAATAGACTAAAGCAGGCAGAGAATATAGGATCAGAGGTGATTTCGTGGGGTTGAAGAGTAAGGATTTTGATCAAATTATGTTGTAGTCAACAGGCCAAGACATTGGAGCAGGAAGCATTCGAGAGAGATCTGGGATGGTGATGTATAAGTTTTATTTTTCACAATGGAAATGGGTTTTGCTATCTGATGGTTCCACTTGGAATTTTTTTTGAGACAGGGTTTCTCTGAGTAACAGCCATGGCTGTCCCGGAACTCACTTGGAGACCAAGCTGCCCTCGAACTCACAAAGATCCACCTGCCTTTGCCTCCCGAGGGCTGGGATTAAAGGCTGGCACCATCACTCCAGACTCTGCTTGGAATTTCTATGGCTTCCATTTCCTGTCTCTCCTCAGTTGGAGAAGTGTTCTGTTTTGTTTCCAGAGGCCACATTTTTACTTTTCTAACTGGTGAGAAGCACACGAAAACATTGCTCGATTCATATGTTTAGAAATGCCGTTTTGTTTTAAAAAAATTAAATGTGAACATGCCATTTACTGATGACTTAAACTTTTAGAAATGTTCTTTCTTCAAGTGTCCTGGTCAGTTCTTTAAAACTTGGTTAGTGCTTCTGAAGTATTGAAAACATACATACAAGTAACATTACACAGACTGAAGAAGTTGTATTTAGGAATATATAATCACACACACACACACACACACACACACACACACACACGCACGCACGCACGCACGCACGCACGCACGCACGCACAAACACACACACACACTATACGCATGCAATAGCAATTATTGAAAAAATAGGCCATGGATTTGAAGGATGGGGAGGGGTATTTGGGAGTGCTTGGGAGGAAAGGGAAGGGATAAATGTGATTATATTATAGTCTCAAAAATAATAGAATAAAGTGAGTTAACATTTATAAACTGCTATGATAGTGTAAAGCATACAAAAGACTGTAAACATATCACATTTTATTCTTCACTTTGCACAAAGATGGGATGGAGGATCAAAATTAAAACTAGTGTGTGTGTGGGGGGGGAGGCGCATGCTCCCAGGTGAATATGTATTTGTGTGGAGGTGAAAGGTCAACCTCCTGTGGTGTGTCATTCAGGCTGCCCACCTTATTTCTGAGACAGGGTCTGTCACTGGTCAGCACCTTGTCCATTCAGCTAGGTTGGCTAGCTAGATGGCCCCAGGAATTCTTCTGGGGCCTTCCAAGAACTGGGACTATAACCGAGTGATACCATGCTGGACACCCCCACGCCACCCCCATTTCCTTTGTCTGTGTCTGAGGAATGAACTTGGGTCCTCTTGCTTGCAAGATGAGCACATCACCAACTGAGTGTCTACTCAGCTGTGTCTGTCATTTCTAAAAGCCTAAACCTACCAGGAGACTCTGTCTATCTAGGAATGGGAGGAAAAGGGGAGACAAATGTTAACAGCAAGGCTGACAGAAGATGTTTCCAGGCCATGCTGTGGGAGTTACACAGTAGAAACTAATCTTCCTGGAAACAGTGGTGAAGGGACTAGGGGTCCTGCAGGGATTGTGTAGACTTGCTCTTGGGGTATCTAAGATGACTTGGGTTGGCTCACGTGTGTGTTTCATATTGGTGTAACTGCAGGAGAAACATCCGGCAGCCTGTAAGCTTCACTCTTTCCCTTTCCTCCAGGTATGGTGAGGACTTGGGGTGAGAGTCAAAGGGCTCTAAGGGAAATGTAAACCTAGGCCATCAGCACCCATGAGTTAGTTGGCAAAACCAGCTCCAGGTAGGAGCAGGGATGGGAATGGAGGAATAGACAAATGCTGTGTGAGGCTTTGTTTTAAATTAGAGACAATGGCCCTTTGCCTCTTTCCTTTGTCTTCCCCAAGGAGAAATAGCACTTACAGCTTTCTGATTTTAACCAGGACTTCCTTAGAGAAACAGACAGGCAGGGAGGGGGCTTAAACTCTTTCCCTCCACTTCCCCAGCCCTCTCTTCCCAGGCTGTCTGCACTCTGTGTTTCCCTTCCTGCTCTCCTTGTGAGAGCTCCCATGCTCCCCTGTGCAGCTGCTCCACAGCTGGTGGCCCCCCAGTCACCTCCTGCCCACCCCAATCACTTCCCTGTTGAAGGGGGCTTGGGGAGAGTTGAAGGTGCTACATCAATATAAGACATTTCCTTCCTGGTCCCCTCAGCTGCGGGGCTCAGCTGTGCATCCTCTGGCACTTACAAAATCAAGCACCTGCTTTCCAGATGTTTGTACCCAGTATCCGGCAAAGCTGCTGGGCCCACAGAATGGAGACAGGTATTGAGCTGGGAGCAAAGGTCAGTGGAATTATTGGCCTGAAAAGTTTGGTGGGGGTGGGACACCCTTCTTTCCATCCCTCCACCTTCAGGAGGCCGGAAACTAAACAATGAAATTCTTTATTTTAACATTATCTAGTGAAAGAACCCACAACTTCCCAAGGGCTCATTGTCGGAGGCTTTTCTTTATGACCAGTAATATTTCTTTTTAGTTTGAAGAGAGCCAGGCGTACACTATGCAGAGCTCATATATAATAATCTCTCTTCCTTTTCCCCTAAGGTCGATTATTAGGCCAGGAGGAAGTGCGGTTGCCTTAGAATGAAGACTGTCTTTATGGCCATATGATTTCAAATGCAGGCCTATAATGGCTATGACCTGTCTTACCCTCCATATCTCAATTCTGTCCTCTTTAAAATTTGAGATAGTAACCCTGAGGGGGAAGAGGTTTGGGGACTAAACATAATACACATGCAAACCTAGTGTTGCTGCTGCCTCAGAGGTCCCAGGCAAGTCATAGCTGATGCTATTGCAACTGATTCAGACAACAGCAACAACAAACAATAACAATGGCAACAGATCATGCCCAGCACTGAGAATGGCAGTCTGCTTTTGATAGCAGCCTATTAATATAAATGTTGCCACAGTGAACCAGCTCCTGCTTTTGTTTATTTGCTTCTTATTGTTCTGTTGGTTTTGAGACAATCTTACTATGTAAGCCAGATGAACCTCAATTCTCTTGTTTAGTACCACTAGTGCTGGGATTATAAGCAAGCATTACAATGTCCAACTTTAATAGTTTTTCTTCCCTCTATTCCCCCCTCCCATCATTCCTCCCTCTCTCCATTCCTCCTTCTTTCTCTTCCTTCCTTGTGTCCTTTCTTTCCTCTCTGTGGTCCTGGAGGTTTAAACTAGGGATTTGTATATTCTAGGCAAGTGCTCCACAATCAGCCACATCCTTACCCCCCCATTTCACTTAATTGTTTTAAATCCATTTTTAATTAAAATAGAAATACATCACTTTCCCCTTTTCTTTTCCCCTTCTAACCCCTCCATGTCTACCCACTCTCAAACTGACAGCCTCTTTTTCTCTTACTATCATGGCTGCATTCGTTATGTACATACATATGTATGTGCAGCCATATAAACACAACCTCCTGAGTGTGCTTTTGTTGTTCGTGTGCATATGGTTTCATTTTTTATATTGGATAACCAATTAGGGAGGTCATATTTGGGAGAGGCTCTCCCAGTAGTCATTAGCTGTCTGTAGTTCTTTGTCCAGAGATGGAGCCCTGTGGCAATTTCCTCTTCCATGTTAGAATGTCTATTGATGTTACCACTGTTCCAGTCTTTTGTATACCATCATTTCTAGGAAAGATTCTTTCACAGCAGACTTTTCTTTTCTTTTTTTCTTTTTTAAGTTTTAAACAGGCCCTCACTAAGTTGCACAGGCTAACCTTTCTGTAGCCCAGGCATGTCTAGAAGTTATAATTGTTTTTGCTTCAGCCACCCAAGTAGTTGGGATTATAGGCTTGCACCACCATGATTGGTTTGAAAATCCCGAGTCTAGAGGTTTTAAAGGCACACTGCATTCTCCCTGTATCAGAATTGCCTGGAAATGGTGGTTAAAACTGCAGAATTCTGCTCCCGGTCACACTTATTGAATCAGGATCTGTTGGCTGGACCAGAAAAATCAATGCTTTATCAAGATCTTGAAGTCTGAGGGAAAATGCTTTCCCTGTGAGGTTCAAGGAAAGGTGTCACGTGGCACTCCCTGTGTGAAGAGCAGAAGCTCTGCGCTGTGTTTCTTTGTCCTTCCATGGAGTCAGCAGCCAGCTGGCACCTGCCTTACTGGAAACAGAGGGACACAGAAGACAAGTAGCTGAATAAACTCAAAGGCCATTCCACCCATCTCTCCCTGGCTATATGAATCCTTTTAATGGAAATCTGGAGGGTGTATTTGGGGTTCTCTAAGGGGCTTGGAGATAAGAAAGGAAAGCAAAACAAAAACAGGAGCCAGAACCAGGAAGATAGGTTTGGCCACAGCCTGGGGCCCTAGTTATGCCTAAAGAGGGCTCCTGATATAGGAAGTTGAACACTGACTGTGGTGGGGAGGCAGGGAGAAAGAGGGCTGGGCTTCAGAATCTCTGACACGCAGACAGAAACTGAGAGATGAAGGTCATCAACCCAGTGGTTCTGAATAGCTAGACAGTGATGACCAGTTCTGAAAATAAAACAGAAGTTAAAAGAAACATGGAGATAGGGAAAATGATATGGGTAGGAAGAGAATGTAGGCTATGTTAATCATTACATTAATGAACGTTTTCTGAAACCTCACTGGATATACAACTCTAGATTTAAGGGTGGGAGGGACAAGAGCCCTTGTCAAGGGATGTAGGGTGTGGGGAACAAGTGTGGCTCATCTGGGACTTGTTCAGATGTGACCAACATTCTTATTTCACACCTTGCGAATGCTATAATTAAAAACCACCTTTCTGACTGTGGTGAGGGCCCAGTTATACGTCATGGGAAAGTGTTCAGCATGGTGCCTGCTCTCCACAACTGTGAGAATTCCCTCTGGGGGATCTAAGCGCCAGAGACAAGGGGGAGCCTTGATCAGAGTTGGTTTTGATGTTCCAAGGATACGGTTGCCTTGGCACCTAAGTTTTGGAACTCAACTGTACTTCAGTACAGTTTAATCAACTCATTAAAAGCCAGGAAGCCCAGGAAACTGCATTATTTGTTAGATCCTGAAATTCTTTAGAGTTTATCTGCAACTTCCATCTAGATCTCGGGTCATGTCACGTGAGGAGAAAAAGAGCCAGACTTCAGTCTTGCTAAAGGACAGACCCAGGGTCAGCAACTGTTTTGATTATTTTTATTGTTTTTTTATATTAGAAAATATAGCAACACTTGAAAACACAGGAAGGCTCAGATTCTGAATGGGATGGAGGAGGCACACTCTCCTTCACTGAGGTCAAAGCCCAAGGGGTGGGGGAATATATGGGACAGTCACTCAAGTTGAAAGTAAGCAATTGCAGGAAGACTGGGAGACAAGGTTCATTAATTTTTTTCAGTCTTTCTGGACCCTGGTGCAGCCCTGAATGGGGAAGTGAGATGTACACAGAGGACCAGGAGAAACTTTCTAATTATGGCTTGGAAAGCCTATAACATTCAGAAAGAATGGAAAATCTTGTGGACTTCTCTCCTGTTTTAGTCTTTACTTGTGTGATCGTGCGTGCGTGCGTGCGTGCGTGCGTGCGTGCGTGCGTGCGTGCATACATGTGTGTCCCAAATCATCTGATGGTCCTGAAGTGATGAGAGCCTTTAGGAGCTGAAAATCCAGAAGAAAACCTTTCTCTTCTGTGGTGGGAGGTCCAGGCAGGGGTGGGTATTGGACTCCTATAATGTTTTGTTCTCTTATTCTGTTTTCCTACTTGTTGGCTTGGGCTTGAGCACAACTGTGAAAAATAAGTAGTAATGTAGGGTACCCCAGCTTTCCTGCTGGAGGACTAGGAAGGTGTGTTCCAGGAAACAAGAATATTTCAGAGATGGTGGAGAGTGAGGGAGGGGCTTTTGAGGACGACACCTTAACGTGGTTTATGATCAGCTTGATTGTAGCCAGGAGGTGTGCTTGTGTGAATCTTAATTTTATTCCTTTTTATGTGTATGTGTGTTTTGCTTGCACATGTCTATGCGCCACTGTATGCAGTACCTGTGGAAGCCAGAAGAGGGCGATGTATCCTCTGGATCCTGGAGTTACAGATGCTCAAGTCATATGAGCAATGGAAGCTGAACCAGGGTCCCGTGCAAGTGCAGCTGGTGCTCTTAACTGCTAATCCATCTCTCAGCTCCCCAAATGTACCACTTTTTCTTTCTTTTTTATTATGACTAGCAGACATTAGGTTTGCTGACCCTGGCCAGCATCAGCAAAAATACATGTCATATGTTGTGCTATCCAAGCATGGTAGCTATGTCATCAACAGAGTAGGGAATTTTTCAGTTCATTGTGATCTATGGGACCACCATTGTCTCTGTGGCCATCCACCCAAATATCCTTGGCAGCATGTGAGTTCACATCATCTCCAATGACCTTCACATAGCATGACCACTGATGCACTTGGGTTCAGCATTGCTGTTTTATTCTCTGCTTCCCATTTCTTTCTTCTATTCTTTTGTTTTCTCTTTCTCCTTGAGTGCCCTCACTGGAGCTAGATGAACATCTCTTTCTGGTGCATTTTACTGCACCCATTGCATTTTTTTTCTATAGCTCTTTGTAAGGGCAGGTGATTAATGGTTACTCTTGAAATTACTACACACACACACACATACACACACACACACACACACACACACTCACACACTCACATATTCACACATCAATGCATATATACACACAGACATGCATGTATGCATGCTTTGATTCAGTCTTTCACTCTTTCAAGTAGATTATGGAAATTTGTTACATCCTCACACACTGAAAACCCCACCAGACAATGGCCTTGTTTGATATTTAAACATTAAATACAGTTTTTTTAAAGGACACAATATAAGAAGTGTCTATGATAGTCATCCAAATATTTATCCTCCATGTTTTTTCCCTTCACTCCTGATCTTCCAGTTTTTCTCCTAGCAGCATGTCCTCTCTGTCTAAAGTTTTTCTTATAATGAAATTTAAGGGTAATTCTGACCAAAAGGAAGTCTTTTTAACTTTTTGTTGCCTGGAAAGTTTTATTCATTTTCAGTCCTACATTTCCATCGGCTATACTATTCTGTAAAAAAAGGCTTTTGCTTTCAGAACTTTAAAAAAAAGTTGTTCAGGCTCCTTTTGCCTTTTGTCTCCTTAAATTTCGATGAGGAGTGCACACCTCCACATCGTTAGCACCATTGTTTCACAGGGGCCTCTTGTCTCCCACTGCTTCCAGAGGTTCCCATCTTTAGTTTTTATCATTTGCCTGGGATGGGTCAGGGGGTTGCATAGTTTGGGTTTATCTAGATTGAGGTTTACCTGGCAAAGAAATAGAAAAAGTGATAAAAGGAAAAAGCCCCACGTGGCTAAACTATAACAATAAGCAAAAACTTGGAATATAGAAATGAAAAATCAATAGTAGAATGAAGATGCCATAAAAAAATTCACAGCACAAAGCTGGATTTGAACAAAGGATCTAATATGGACGACAGAGAGAAAAATATTGGTGAAAAAGAGAACAGAGTTCAGGGATGCATGGGTTGGTGGGGTGAGCTGAATAGTTTCATGTCAACTTGACACAAGCTAAAGTCATCTTAATTGAGGGAACCTCAATTAAGAAAATGCTTCCTTAACATTGTGTTGTATCATTTCCTGGCCCATGCAGAGTCCAGTCCCTTTGGGGCTGGAGAGACGGCTCAGAGGTTAAGAGTACTGGCTGCTCTTCCAGAGATCCTGAGTTCAGTTCCCAGCATCCACATGGTGGCTCACAACCATCGTTATGAGATCTTGTGCCCTCTTCTGGTGTGCAGATATACATTGAAGCAGAATGTTGTACACATAATAAATAAATAAAATCTTTTTTTAAAAAAAGATTGTGTTGTAGGCAATCCTGTAAGGCATTTTCTTAATTAATGATTGAAGGGGGAGGGCCCAGCCTGTTGTGGGTGGCGCCATCCCTAGGCTGGTGGTCCTGGGTGCTATTGAGAAGCAGGCTGAGCAAGCCATGGGGAACAAGTCAGTAAGCAGCACCCCTCCATGGTCTCTGCATCACCTCCTGTCTCCAGGATCCTGCCCTGTTTGAGTTTTTGCCTTGACTTCCTTCAGTGATGAACAGTAATATGGAAGTGTAGTCCAAATAAAGGATTTCCTCTCTAACTTGCTTTTTGGTCATACTGTTTCATCACAGCAATAATAATCCTAACTAAGACATGGTGTATCTGAAGGATAGAGTATGCAAAATTTCCCTTCTAAGGCCAAAACCTATATATATATATATTTTTTTTAAAAAAAACTTGTTGCCCCAAAGGGAAGAGTCAATTAATGTCGTCACAGAACCCTTATTTACTCAGTACATAGATTTCTTAGTCAGAGAAAAGCAATAACATGCAGATAACTAGGGAAGGCACGAAACAATAAACAATATGGAGGGAGTGAGGCCAGGGAGGCCAGACAGAGTGACAGAAGTGAGAGGATGAGGTGTGTCACAGGAAACATGTCTAGCTGGGTGATGTGGAAGCAGAGTCCTGAAGGAAATAAAGCCAGGATTTGGGCACAAATCTAAGACATGAGAGTTCAGGGAAATGGAGTCCCTGAGGCATGGTCTTGCCTAGCAGTTTTTGTCTTAACAAGGGGCTGGGTGTGACAAGGACAAGCAGGATCTAGGTAGGAGAAACTCAAGAAGGCTCAGACACAGACTCTGTGAAGGCAACATCTCAGAAAAAGGAGGGCGGGATTTTAGAGGAACAATCAGGAGTGAAGAGGTACGGAGTCACAAACTACCCAGGAAGCGGTCAGCATTGATAGAGCTGACCAGCAATGGACCAAGCAAGGGGACAGCATCGAGTGAGCCCTTGGGGGCTGAGTTAGGAAAGGAATACTCCTCTGTGAAAGCTGCAATAGGGAAGCATGAATTACTGCAGGAACCACTCTGAAGCATAGAGGTAGCAGAGAGAATGTATGCATTCCTCTCTTCTGTTATTTAAATGCCAAATCAAACCACATCCCAGATGTGGATTCTGACCAGCCCTTCAGCCACCAAGCAGGGGCTGGAGAGCTGACTACACAGATTGTCTTATCTAGCCCTGAGAACCAGAGGAAGAAAGGCTCTCAAGAGGAAGAGCGAGAGAGACAGGCGGATCTCTGTGAGTTCGAGACGAGCCTGGTCTACAAGAGCTAGTTCCAGGATATCCTCCAAAGCCACAGAGAAGCCCTGCCCCCCCCAAAAAAAAAAAAAAAAAAAAAAGAAAAAAAAAAAAAAAAGAGGAAGATCGAGTGACTTGTAGGTGGGAACTTTGGTTTAAACTAGCAAGCCAGTCCGCCCAGCTGGAAGGCAATCCTCTCTGCTTCCACAGAAAGAGCTGGGAAGGAGGTTTCTCCTGGCAAGGAGTCTGATTTGGTTTGTGAAGCACATTGGCCAAGGGCAGGCTCAATAGACCAGATTCCTGTCCTAACTCAACTTTCCGCGTGGCCACAAACACTAAATTGTAGTGTTGGCTTTTGTTGCTCTATTTTCCGTTTTCCTCCAGTTCTCATTAGGCATGCCTTGCTTTCCCTACCTGAGGTTGCTTTCCTGCACAGAGTTCTCTGAGGAGAATATGACTCTGCTGTAGTTCAGGGTATCTTGGGATGTAGTCTTCAATTTTGATAAACTTAAACCTGACGGCAAGAGCACTTAAAATGCTGAGCGTTTAGAGACAATCTAGAATCATAGAAGGGGTGTCTTCCTCCATGTAGGGAGAAGCTAGCTCCTTGAAGGCCCAGTATCCTAGCTGTACTTTTGCCTGGTGTTCCTTTCAATATGGCATCTCCCCAAGGCGGTGCTGTAGATTAAGGCAGGACCTTCTCTTTGGAGAGATACTGGCAGGTCTCATGGGAGCCACGGACTCCAGCATCTAGGGGCTATCATCACACGGTGGGAGTCCCAGGTAGCCTGCCTCACTCGGTACCTGCTGCTCAGAAGGCTGCGGTGGTGTTGGAGGTAAGGAAGTCCCAACAACCCTGAGGTTTGCAGTGGACGGCTGTGGGGAAGGATTGAATTGATGCTAGGAAAGGAGGGGGCAGAAAAGGGGAAGATGGAGAACTCTGTATGACTTCATCACAAGGAGAAAAGCAAATGGAGCTTTCTTCTAGGGAGATGTGGGAAATGTATTTATAGGTAACAACTGAGAATTTTCAGGTTCTGTTAAGGCAGTTTGTCTGTCCACACAGTTATATTTAAGGAGGCAACTTTCTCTCCTTTAATGTTTTAAGCATTTGGAAAGTTGAAAAGTCAAATTGTTTTTGCCCTCTCAGTGTTCTGTGTGTTTAGAAAGCCTCTCTTTGCAGCAATCCCATGTGAAGCATGGGACATGCTAGAGTGGCAATTATCTTCTGGGGTTCAGTGAGTTGAGTCCAGGTTTGCCAAGAGAATGAATGTGTAAAGACTTCTTTGTTATTTATTCTTGCAGCTTATTGCAAGGGGAGATACTACATAGATTTGAGGTACACATGATTGATCTTAAACCCATTTCTTGTTCACCTATGAGTGCCTCACATGATGGCTTGGAACTCTGTTATTTGGAAATAAAATCTCCCTCAACAAGGCTCTTGTGGTAAAGGCTTGGTTCCTAGCTGCTGGTGCTGCTGAGAGACACCTTGGCCATAAGAACACTAACTCATCAGTGGAAGAATCACTGATGGATGGATTCATGGCTGAAGAGGCTATTAGGGCAATATGTGGGGACATTGGGTCACTAGGGGCATACCTCTGAAGGGGTTAGCTCATCTCTGCCTCAATCTTTCTGCCTCTTGTTTGCCATAACGTTCCACCATGGGCTTCCTGCTGTGACATCACCGAGTATGGGGTCAGAAGCACTGGAGTACTACTCTGGAAAAAAAAACAATGGAATCTTGAAATTTGCAGGCAAATGGATGGAACCAGAAGAAACCATCCAGAGTGAGGTAACCCAATAACAAAAAGATAAACATTGTATGTACTCACTCATTATTGATTTTTAGATATAGAGCAAAGGATCACTAACCTACATTCCACACTGCCAGAGGAGCTAGGAAACAAGGAGGACCTCAAGAGAAGATTGTATAGTCCCTCAAAGAAGGAGATGGGGACAAGAACCCCTGACCAAATTGGAGTGGGGGGGGAGGGGGCAGGGAGAGGAAGGAGAGTCTTCATCCAGTTGCTGTTCAAAGCAGAAACAGACACCCATAGCTAAGCACTGAACCTTACTATTGGAATTCAGCTGTGGAGAGGGAGGAGGGTTGAGCAAAGGAGTCAAGATGGGGATGGAGAGACCTGCAGAAACAGTGGACCTGACCTACTGATAGAATGGAGACCCTAGTCATAAAGCTGGGGAAACAGCAATGGACCAAACCAAGCCCTCTGAATGTGGGTACCAGCTAGGAGCCCAAGACAGTCTATGGGACCTCTAATAGTGGAACCATTCTTTATCCCTAGAGCACAAATGGACTTTGGAAGCCCATTCCCTATGGAGGGACACTATTATAGCCCAGATACAGCAAGGAGGGTCTACACCCTCCCCCAGACGATATGACAGACTTTGAAGGTCCTTGGTAGAGGGCCTCACTATCCCTGGAGAGGAGTGGGGGGTCTGGGGGTTTGGGTGGTGAACATGGGAGGAGGGGAGGGCAAGGGAATGGGGGGATGGATATGTATAAAAAAAGCCAAAAAAAGCACTGGAATCAAATGACCATGAGTGGCAACCTCCAAACCTGTGATGCAAAATAAATCTGCCCTTCCTGCAGAGAGCTCAGATGTTCTGTTATAGCAACTGGAAGTTCACCAAGATTGGTCTCAACTTCAACTTCAGAGTGACCAATGGAGAAAATGAGTTTCCAGTCTGTTTATGCCTAATCAGCCCCAACACTGGCACTTCAGATGCCAAAGTGGAGATTTCCATGTCAGTTCTCCCATCACAATCTGTAAGGTGGAGTAGGTATTACCCTATTGGATAGTTGTCAGGGGTAAACAAGGGTCCTACTTAAATGTTTGCAAAACCAGACTATATGACAGCCATGCAGGATCTCTTTAAGGATGGAGAAAAAATCACGGGGGGGGGGAGGGGGACACAGCAGTTTCTTCTCTCACCTTATCTCCCTCCCAATATTAATTGTAGCTACATGACATATTACATATCATTTCTGCCATAAATATTTCATATCTACCCAAGACAAGACAAGGACTCCTAAAAAACTCTCAACACTAACATTACTTAAAATTTAAATTTAAGTTCTTAACATTATGCATTATTATCCAGTTAGTGTTCAGATCTGTCTCATAGATTTTCCTTGTTTTGTCAAAGTTTTAGCTATGTCTGCACATTGGCATTGATTCTGGAGACAATTTCTTTTGCCTAATTTTAAAATTTAAAATATCATGTACTGGAAATCTTACAATATGTATATATAATGGATACATATACATACATACATACATACATGCATGCATACAAACATACATACACACACAATATGAAAGACATATGCTGTTGTGGTTTGAATAAGGATGCTCCCTATAGTCTTTGGATTTGAGTACTTGGTCCCCAGTTGGTGGTGCTATGTGAAGATGTTTAGGAGGAGTGGCCTTGTTGGAGAAAGTACGTTACTGGAGGTGAACTTGAGAGTTTAAAAGACTGGCTCCATTTCCAGTTCACTCTTTCTGCCTTGTACTTGTGGTTTAACCGATGAACTCTCAGCTTGCTGCTCCAGCTGCCATGCCTGCCTGATAGCCACACCTCCCCACTGTGATAGTGATGGACTCTTATCTCTCTGGAATCATAAGCCCAATAAACTCTTTCTTCTGGAAGTTGCCTTGGTCATGATATGTTATCACAACAACAGAAAAGTAACTAATACAAGTGTTTTGCACCCTTTTAAAACCACAATTTCCCATTATCAAACCCAGAAATTAATATAGACATACACAATTGATTAGACTGCAGACTTCACTCAGATTTGATTTCACTGACATGGATTTATCTTCCTATGTCTTTGTGTTTAATTCTATGGCATTGTGTCCTATGTATAGTTCATAGGACCTCTGGCCTAGACCACATACAGAACTATTGTCACCACAATGGAATTCTCTCCTATTAGCCACACCCTCCATTCTTTTCCCAACCCCTAAAAACTACTGAACTATTCCACATCTCCACAGTTTTATTTTTAGAAAATACTATATAAACAGAATCATAAAATATGGAACCTGTTGATGACTCTGTATTTCAAATTACATTTTAGGGAATTCTTTACATGATAGAAGATTTGTAACTAACCATTTTGGAAGATCAAATTCCGACCTACCAAACAGATGGTTGTGCATGTGGGTGTTCATTCATTCAACACATATTTATTGAAGATCTGAGATGTGTTCATACCACAATGGTAGATAAGAAAAGAATTGTTTTCTTGTGACTGTGGCTGTGTTATGTGTCTGTTTGGTTGGGTTGTCAGAGTAGTGTCTACAAGTCATAAAAGCATTAGTTCTCTCAGGAAGGGGATGTTAGGCTTGGCCTGGGTTTCAGTCCATGCTCTCTTTTTCTTCTCATGTCTGGGATCGTCCAACTCCACCCATATAATCAGTCTGTCTCAGTTTATTCAAAATCCTCCAACAAAATACCATAAAGTTAGTGGCTTATAAACAGAAATTTATTTCCCACAGGTCTGGAGACTACAGGGTCAAAGATCAAGGCACCAGTGTATTTAGTGTCTGACAAGGGCTTACTTTTTTTCCTTGTCATTGTTCTTCATGGTAGAAAGGTCTAGCTTGCTCTCTGAGACTCATTCATAAGGTTGCCAATCCCATAATGAGGACTCTATCCTTCTTGACCCAATCACCCAAAGGCCCCACCCAGCTCCTAGTGCAATCATCTTTTGTGTGAGAAGTTCAGCACATGAATCTCTGAGGACGTAAACCTTGGACCAATTGATACCTCCCAGACTTCTGAACCAATCTTGACTGGAAGAGCAGGAGTGACTTTAACCTGTTTTAGGATTTGGCACCTGAAAGGCCATATTCTTCTCTGCTGTCTCACTGGGACTTTGAACCTGTGTCTGCTCATCAGATATCTGGCGTGCAGGCCAGTGTTTGCCCAGTGCTCCATCACTACAACTAGGTCTCTTATGTCTGGTCACGGTTAGTGACTGCTTTGTGTCTAAGAACCTCTGGGATTAAATGTATTCTAACAAAGCTTAGCCTACAGGGATGGTGAGGTCCCATGTGCCCCTGTCAGCCTCATGGCTAGACTGTGTATTATTTGTATCTACTCCAGATTTCTGATGCCATTTTCTAAACTCTAGTTGACTGTAAACTCTCTGCCCTCACCGCTCCCTGTATGGGCACTTCTTTTCTGCTTTGTCCTTTGCATACTAAAATTTTCCTGTCAGCTTAGCCTCAGTTTACACACATTTCTTTAACTATCTCTGGAAAAGTCTGCTTCTAATTTTGGGTCCTCAAGCTTGCACTGTGCCACACTGCTGGGTCACAGTCATGGTTATTTCATTCTTTACAAAAATATATATTCTTGTTATTGTGTATCAGATCAATAAGTATTTGGATTGTATTCTGTTAGATTGTTTTCATTTTAAACTTTATGGGTTTCATTAAAAATCATTAAATTAATTTTGGCTTCAGATTAGAACAGCATTTCCAACAATTTCTGAAATGACCCTTAACATATTTCTGTAGTTTTGTGATACATATTTATAGTGCCAATCTCAGCATTTGTGATTATAAAAATCAGAATCCCAGTCAACTCTGAGAAACTTTAAAGATGCTCCATGTACTGTAGTATAAGATATATAGCTCTAAGAAAACATAGGACATGAAAGTAAAAGGAGAACTATTGAGGAAAGGAGCAAAACTGAGTAATTGAGGGGGTGGATCCAATCAAAGTATATTATATTCATGTATATAGATGATATAATAAAACCACCAGATGTAATTAATATATTCCAATGAAGAACCCCCCAGTTCCTTATCTCTTCCATGTAAGAACAGGGTAACCCATGCTCATCACTCCATTTCCATGTTTGCCAGTGCATGGAGCACTAGGTGTTTATTTAAGGATGAGTGGGTTGCTTTAATCAGAGCTATCCATTTGTTTGTTTTTAATTAATTTGTCACCTAACCAAAAAAAATGCTGCATTTATTTGAAAGAACTATAAACCAATTGTTAGTTGCAAAATTTAGAAAGAGGAATGGTGTATCTGGGGGTGTAACAGGAAGTTGAAGAATTCCTAGCTCTAATAGGGAGCAGGGGGCTGGACTCATTCACAGACAGTGCAGGAATTCAGACAAGCTTGTCTTCTCACCCCTCATTTAGGCACATTGCTTGTGCTTCTCTCCTAGTGTTGGTCTTGTTCTCTCCAGTAGAGGATAAATTTCTTCTCCAGTTTTTTTTTTTTTTTTCAGGTTTCACAGGTCTCCCGTTTCATCCTGTAAAGGCAAAAATCCTTGTCCTTTCTTTCTTGAGTACACTGAACACCAACAAGATAGAAAGTATTCTTGAGTGGGCTGCTGAAAGAAACAAATGTTACACTATCAACATACCAGTGACACTTGCTGTTTTTGTTTTGCGGCATTACAGTCTTGTTAGTAATAAGCTGAGACCTAACCAGGTGATAACTGTTGTCTGTTGGGGGAAAGCTGTGCTTCCAGGGTGAAGCCCAGTCGCCAGCGGGGAGAAAGCCCAACTGCAGATACAGTGGACTGCTCTATAGATGAAGTGATGCTATTTACAGAGGGTTTTTTGATATTGACCCACTACTCTGTGGACACAGTGATTTGAGAGAGGAGAGGGTGAGGATTGAGAAGTTGTGAGTTTGCTGGCCAAAATGGAAGTCAAATACAATCTTCCTTTGATCAGGAGCCAAGAAGAAGGAATCTTAATTACTTATATAAGACTGCTTTGTACTACAGGAATACTCTATGCTGTAGTATTACAGTAGCACTATACACTAACATAGTTTTCTATGGAAAGTAGGACTGTATGTTGAAATTTTTATGATAGCCTTGATTTTTAGTATTTTATCCAGAATATTTATAAATTATCATGATAGCCATGCAATTTTGTTTAATTGACTAAATGTTATAGGTCAGCATTATAATAAAGAGATTTTTACAACAGGGCATTTGTCATATGATATGTATTGATTTTTATTTAGATGGGAGAAGATGACTGGATGTTGATATGTACAATGTTATTCATCATTAGGCCATATATTCTGGATCAGTCTCCTTCCAGGTCTACAGGGACAGTGGAGTCACTCATGGCCACTGGGTGCAATCTACTAGATTTCATTCTTCAATGAAGCAAGTGATTGTATTTATTTCACACAGTTGTGTGTTCTCATTGTCTGGCAATAACAGCTCATTTTAACTGAGTATATTGTATGTATTGGATACTATGTATTGTGGTTTGAATGTAGTGTTCCTTAGAGGCTCAGGTGTTTGTACAGTTTGTTCCCAGTTAATAATGCTCTTAGGGAAGGTTGGGGAACCTTTAGGGGTGGAACTTTGCTGGAGAAAGCTGGTCACATGTTTCATAACTTCACTTCCTGTTCATTGTCTGCTTCCTGAATGTGCACACCCACAGTGTAACCAGACAGCCTCTGCTCCTGGCCCCAGGCTTCTCTGCCTGTGGCTGTACCTTTCCTACCATAATGGGCTGGATCTCTCTCTCTCTCTCTCTCTCTCTCTCTCTCTCTCTCTCTCTCTCTCTCTCTGTCTCTCTCTCTCTCTCTCCCTCACCCCTCTCTCTCTTTGGAGCTGTCATCCAAAATCTCCTTCTCCCTTAAGGTGATTTCGTCATCTTATTTTAGTCATAGCAACAGAAAGATTAACTAAGACACTGTGCTAAACACTAATGTGTTTTATTTAACTCAGTCCTCCCCAATGATGCTATAATGCAATTTCAAGTTGGAGGTTCTGGTGTGGAGCCCCACTGTGCTGGCTCACTTTATGTCAGCTTGACATAAGCTAGTCGTTTCAAGAGAGGGAAACTCAGTTGAGAAAATGGCCCTGTCAGATTGGCCTGTGGGCAAGCCTGTGCTGAATTTTCTTAATTAATGATTGATGTGGGAGGGTTCAGTGCTCTGTGGGAGGTGCCACTCCTGAGCTGGAGGTCTTAGATTCTTATAGCAGGCTGAGCAAGCCACAAGGAGCAAGGCAGTAAGCAGCTTCCCTCCATGGCCTCTGCATCAGTTCCTGTCTTTGGGTTCCTGTCCTATTTAGTTTCAGCCTTCAGGTTCCTGCCTTGTTTAGTTCCTGTACTTACAGAAACCCACCTGCCTCTGCCTCCCAAGCACAAGGATCAAAGGCATGTGCAACCACCACCCAGCCTAAAATGTGTAGCCCAGGCTGGCCTTGAACTCAGGATCCTCCTGCCTCCACCTCCTTCAGCAAATCCTACTACCATGTGCCACCACAACCAGCGGTCATGGTGTTTTTATCACAGCAAGAGGAACTCTATCTATGACACCTACTGTATACCTAGTAGGCTATAAAATCCAACTTGAACTGTCCTCTGGTAGGCATTTGACACAACACTAGCAAAAAGTGCAGAGAGCCAGTATTTGTTGAATAGATAGATTAGAGAATGAAGTGAACTGATGTGGTTTGTCCAGGGACTCAGATCTGTAAATGCAGTGTCTGTGGTTCTGGGTTCCCTCCTGCTCAGGAGTCATTCCTCTCTTGCTCTATATCTCCTATTTACTCATTTTCCTTTGTCATCATCCTACTTTTGAAAGACATCTTATTTTTCCTAAGGGATATGCATCCTGAGATCAGGATTCATTCCTGACTCATATTAAATGCCTACAGAAATAAAGTAAAAAATGTATTTTTATATGACTTTTACATTACTGTGATTTTAGATATGCAGAAAAATAGTGAAGATAGTACACTAAGCTCCTCATATCCCATAGTTTCCCTATTGTTACATCATATATTCTTAAGGAAAACTTGTCATAGCTGAGTTAATATCAACTCACTGTGACATCTTTGTATGGAAGTCATTAAATAAAGCATACCCTTCAGGATGGGGAGCTGCCTCCTACTCTCAGAGAGGGGGGATTATCTACAAAAATTATTTGGAATTTTTGAGCATAAAAGGTTTTTCTACTTTTCCCCATTGTTCTTATAAGTCAGAATTAATAAACAGATCATCAGTCCTTGTTTTTATATTTATTATTTTTATAGTATAATTTTCTAGTACATTGAGAATTTCATATGATGTATTTTGATTATAACCCCCCTACCCCTCCCCCAACTCCTTAAAGATCCACCTCCCCCTCCCCTCTTCTTTGTGTGCTCTTTAGGGAATGTCTCATAGCAGATGTCCTGGTCCTCTGGCTCTTAGAAGCTTTCTGCCTCCTCTTCCATTATGTTCTCTGTGGTGGTTTGAATAAGATTGTCCCCCATAGGCTCATATATTTGAATGCTTAGGAATTAGCACTATTTGAAAGGATTAGGAGGTGTGGCCTTGTTGGAGGAAGTGTGTCAGTGGGGTGGGCTTTGAGGTTACAAAAGCCCATGGCAGCCAGGCTCAGTGTCTCTCTTTTCCTGCTGCCTGATCCGGATGTAAAACTCTCAGCTATCTCTCTAGCACCATGTCTGCCTGTGTGCTACCATGCCACCTGCCATGAGGACAATGGACTAGACCTTTGAAATTGTAAGCAAGCCCTAATTAAATGCTTTCCTTTATAAGAGTTGCTGTGGTCATAGCAATAGACAGACCTTAACATGGGCACAGGAAAAGACATTCTTTGAGTTGTAAGTACAGGGGTTGTACTATAAATATGTTATTTGGGTAGAGTCACTCCATTCTTAGTTGTTCTCTATTTTGACCAGCTGTAGATTTCTGTAATGATCTCTGGCTACCACAAAAATAAGATTCTTTGATGAGGGACGATAGCTGCACTTATCTGTAGGTATAAGGATAAACATTTAGAAATTATACTGGTTTATGAATGTGTCAGTAGGGGGTGGATTCTTCTTTAGGATCCATGGTCTCATCAGCAAGGGTTGAGTTTGATAAGTTTACAGTTCCAGGCATGAATTCTATCCTACTGAGTAGGCCTTTAGTCCAATTGGGTGGCTATTGGTTATGCCCAGGGTGTAAGTGCCACTAAAGCATCATTCAGACGGCATGGTATCATTGCTATGGTTCATAGGCATAACTGGATAGGACTATTGATTGCCTTTCTCCTTTGTCAGCTTGCATAGCCTCTTCATATTTTTGAGAGCTACTCCTTAGGGAGGAGGCTGACACACCAGATCCACATTGATTCCTCAATGTCCTGTGCCTAAGTGTGTGGTGTCTTCAGGGTAGGATTATACCGTCTTTTTCTAGAAGGAAGCAAAGGGCAATGGCAATAGCTTATATTGTTTGAGGTTCTCTTGGAATTTCCTGACCAACAAGTGAAAGGAGGTTTCCCATGACTGGTAATGGGGTTTTTGTTGGGTAGTTTATGGCTTTGAGTGGGGGTAGAATTGTCACCCCAAAGTGATGTAGTGTGTGTGTGTATGTGTGCGTGTGTGTGCTTGTGTTTGTATATTTCTACATCTACTGGCTGAGATCTATATACTTGGTGGCCAATCCTGATTACCTGAGTTCAGTATTCAGAACCCACATAAAAGTAGAAGAGGAGAAATGTCTTCATATAATTTTCCTCTGATCTCCACATATGTTCCGTGGCAGGCACATGCCTCCTCTCCATCATGCACACATGACCTGGATATTTATTTTGTCTTCCATGTTTTAAAATCCAATACCACATTATTTTGTTGTTCAAACTCTTCCATTTTTGGCCTTTGGGAGTTCTTTCAACTGGTATCCACTGTCTTTCTGACATCGCTATTGCTTCATTCTTTGGAACTTTCTGACTCTGCAAGGTGCTCAAGGGCTCATCTTGTCTCTTCCTTGTCCCTGGTCCAAGAATCAACTGTTTCTTTAAGGAGTCCTGGTTCCTTTTTGTTGTTGTTAATCGTATTAGAAACTAAGACCAGGTGAGAAGTTTCAGTACTGTGGATATCATAGAAACCAAGATCTTGGTACTGGCTCTGCTTGTTTACTATGAGACTGTCAATGTCATTGCTTCTAGGTTTTCTCAGAGGTGCTAGCACGTGGATGTGAACAAGCTATGCTCATTTTCATATATAGCAACCAGTATCGACAGCAAGCAAAGCTTAATGAGTTCTTATTGCTATTTGCAACTGTAATCTAGCACCATGCCATTTATTCTAGCCTTGTCCTTCCCTTATCTAAAACAACCAGAAACACAGATTCACCACACCCCACTTATTTATTTGTACAACCTCGGTACATGAAGTTTTAGAATTATTAACTCACACCTCCATGAGAAACTACTTCATCAGTGATAGCACAGCTCAGTTCTTATATATAGTTCTAGTATATGCATTTAAAATTATTTTTTCACTCGGTGATAGATATATAGTGACTCTTTCCTAACAGCATTAGTTCAATTTGAATGTACTTCATGGCATTTAAAAATAGCTAATATGGCAAGATTATACTATGTGTATTTAATAGAATAAAACAAAGTTTCACTTTCCTTCAGATACTCAAAAAACTTTACTTCCATCCCTGCCTTATTTTTAATATCTTTGTCGTATGAATCAAGAATGTGTATTTTGACCCATTTCCCTAGGGATTGATAGCCATCGAGGGTAGTAATGGACAAAGAAAGCATGCACTTGGGAGATATTGGGCTTTCCCGCTGCACTGGCAGCATCCTGGCAGATGACGGAGTCCTTTGAACCTGTCAGCATGCCCGTTGTCCCATATGATAAGTAGACCTAGGGTCTTCTCCATGAACTGGGACCTCTTCTCCTCACTAGCCTAGCCTTCCCATGGGGCTGGCTGAACTGAGCTGCCTGGGCTTCTCCCACTGAAGCTGTGTTGAGTTGCAAAAACTCCAGAGCTCTCTTTCCTCCACCTCCGGCATGATCTAAACATGTCAGCCTTGCCACATGAAAGAGAGCTGCTTGTCTTTTGGAGTCCACTGCCAATTGGATAACCAAGTATCATCCTCCCAGCCCATCATAAAACATCCATTAAACCCTTTATTACATCTCTTAGTCTGTAGAGTGAGTTTGCCTTGGATGGAAGACAGTTGAAGGAGGTGCCATCTTTGAGTCCTCAGCCCATTGCCTGAGGCTATCTCCTCTGACACTTTAGAAGGCAGTCAGCTGCCCAGCAGTAGAGGGGCTTTCATTCCTGAGCCTGGCCTGGCCTGTGTAATTAGGTGTTCTGCCTAAACTCTGTCTCGTGGCTGAGTCACTCAGAGAATGGTGCAGTTGCTAGGTCATGGGAAACCTTGAAACTGTCTGCCTACTCAGTTCCTAGTAGGGAGAGTGTGTGTCTATCAGGGAAACCACAGGGAGACTTGGCAGCTACACGGATGATCAATCGCAGGTCCTCTCTTTGTATGGATTGTATTGTTGCATTCTGTCTGCTATGCTCTTTTGTGCTTCTGAGGGGGCAAAGGAGATATATCACCCAGACAGACCACACTTACTTCACAGTAAATGAGAATGCTTGAGGAAAGTCTGCTAGAACCAAGATGGGAACCATAGGTTTTTGGGAGAGACCTAGGTTGACAGATAGCTTAGTTATTCACTTGGCTCAGAGATTTTAGAAAAGACATGCAATCTCTTTTGAATTTTTTCCTTTCTTTAAAGAAATGGTATTTGAGAGACCAATGCAGAAAAATGAAGAAAATGACCATGAAAGAATTTTGTAAACTTCCATCTTTTAAGCCAATGTGCTTTTGGGTTAGACTAGAAATCCAAGGTAATATTCTATCTTCCCAAGTCTGCTCTAAGGCTTCCCTCTTCTGTGCCATTGGGAAGGCTTTTCCTTGCTGATGCCCACTGCCCAGATCACTCTCTTTCCTGTCATTTAACATGACACTGGCCATCAGCTTGTCTCCTTTAGGGTTCTATTTCATTAGCCACTTCTTTCCAGAGAATTCATGCAGAACAAACCTCTCTCTCTCTCTCTCTCTCTCTCTCTCTCTCTCTCTCTCTCTCTCTCATCATGTTTCCTTCTCTGGTGAAGCTGTCTTCTTATCAGCTCCATGTTGTGGAATGTTCCTGTGTTCCTTCTCTTAGAACGTATCATCCTCTCAGGATTTCCCTGGGACAATCCCACACTTATTTCAGGTCCTACATGTTCATGTGACCATTGTCGTGGCCCACTTCATCCCTCACAGGGTCCCTGTCACCAGAAGCTTAGCCCTTGTGCCATGTCGCTGCCTTTACACCATAGCAGTCTCCCCAGCAAAACTGTGGGATCTGCCAGCCTAACACCTGCTCAGTGAGCAGTGTGCTGATGTATTGTAGCATCAGCCTTACCAGGATCTGACTTCTGAAGTCCTTGGATCAGTTTCTTTATCAAATGCTACCCTTATTTCTTATTTGTAATTACTTATTTGATACTATGCTGTCAACGAAGGGAGTTCTTCAGGTAGGTACCCTTGCCTGCCCCTTTCACCTCCCACCAGCCCCTCAGCTCATTTTTTTTTGAGACAGGGTTTCCCTGTGTAGCTTTGGAGCCTGTCTTGGAACTAGCTCTTGTAGACCAGGCTCTTCTCCAACTCACAGAGATCCACCTGCCTCTGTCTCCCAAGTGCTGGGATTAAAGGCATGCGCCAACACCACCTGTCCCCTCAGCTCATCTTAAGCATACTTAGAGGGGGCTGTTCTTTCCCCTTTCCCCCTTTCTCCTTAACTTTCTTCTTTTCTGTGAATTTAGATGCTTTGAACTTGTCTCTTCCATGAAGTTCCCAGTTTCCAATGTGATAGAATGAAGTCGGTACATAGTAGCTCCTGCATCCTGGAATAGTCTTTTAGTGATGTCTAAACATCCAAACAGAAGGATGGGGTGGAGTTCAATGAATTGTGAATTCTTTTCCTGGGTGATCTCTCATAAGCACCTTTCACAGAAGTGATAATTAAAATTCTGGGGTTAACAAGGCAGACCATCACAAATGCTTTCCCTCTTTTAAGGAATGTAGCACCCAGAATCCTCTCTGCTTGAACAGAGAAAAGTGATGCCCTGTGTTCAGGATGGTCACCTCCAAGGACTTCACTACTGAGTAGCTGTGAGATTTCAGAATATCTACTTGATTTCTCTAAGCCCCTGTATCTTTTGATTTATTGCAGGGGGATAATTAATGTACAGTGAGGGTTAACTAAACCACACAGTACGCATAGTAAGCAGTCAATACATGTTAGTTATTATTAGTATTACTGAATAACTTATTTTACAAACAAGTCCATGCCCTTACTCATTTCCTTATCATAGTTTCTGCCCCAGGCAAGCCCAGTCTCTCCCACTTTCACCCCTGGGCAAACTATTGGAAGAATGTTCTTCAGTGTTTTCATTTTCTTCCCTCAGCTTTCTAGTTCAACACCCACTTTCATCATTCATAAAGCTTCACATTTCGGCATACACCTCAGCCCTGTGGTCTTACCTTCATCACAGGCCTCTTCCACTCTTCCCTCCTAGTTACGGAATTGGCACTGTGAAAGGGGCTTCACTGAAGCCCACCTTCAACAAGACTTTCTATTCCTTAGTTGTTTTCTCTCTATCTCTCTGTCTCTCATCTCTCTATCTCTCATCACACAAGTTAAGTGCTATGAGCAGAAGAAAAAAGATTCATCAGAGATGACAAAGAGAGAGAGAGAGAGAGAGAGAGAGAGAGAGAGAGAGAGAGAGAGAGAAAGAGAGAGAGAGAGAGAGAGGAGAGAGAGAGAGACGGACAGACACACACACAGATTCACTGTATGTAGTAGGAAACAGGCTTCTAATTTGGTTTGTAACGGGTCCCAAGCATGAACTATGACAGACAATGTTTGTCTTCAGTCTCAAATGACACCTCTATCTCTGTAGGCCTCACAGATCCTACTCATGGTGTGGCTGGATCACATCATTGAGCGCTTCATCTCTCCAAGGACTTTTAAAGGTCATTTTGCCTCTGCTCAACATTAACCTTGTGTGCTACTTTGGGAATCTGACACTCCGCCCCACCCCTGAAAAGTCAGTGTCCTGACATCAACATATGTGACTCATTTCTGATGAGTCCTTTTTCCCTGCTCTTAGCACTTATCTTGTGCGACAGAATCAATTTGGTGAAAAAACAATGTATCTTCAATTCACTCCCACCCAAAGTCCTGTGTCTTCTGTGTACCCTATTGGTGCGTTCTGGAAAAGGTTGGAGCCATCTTTTTCTTTGAATTATTGTTTAATGCATAGCAACTGTATGGATTTATAGAGCATATGAAGTGCAGTAATCAAATTAAGGTAATCGGCATTAAGTACATTGAAAAATTCTCTCTTGAGATGCACAATACATTATCGTGACTTGGCACCAAAACATCCTCCTCAGGCCTATCAGGAACATTGTACCCATTCACTGATCTCCTCATCACCTCTCCTCTAGCTCCCTGACCTCTGGCAACTCTCCACTTCTTGGCCTGCACATGCAGGTGGGATCATGTGGTGGTCTCCTTTTTCTTGTTCTTTTCAGTACCAATGCTCCTTCATTCCATAGAACTTTGATGATGTCTGGACTGTGTTAGTAATTTTCCAAGCAGCCTTCCATCTCATATTTTTTTACCCTTCCTGTACCTTCCTGGCCAGACATGTATAGCTAGGCACCTACCACTTTTTTGCTCAAAAGCATCTCTTGATGGGGTCCCAGATCGGTCAACTTATCCCTTGGATTCAGTACACTTTTCCATTGCCAAACGTTTGCTCATGCTGTCCACTCAGTTTGGAATCCATTTTTCCTTCCTCTGAGTGTCAAATCCATCCTAGCTGCCAGGATCTTTCAGAAGGCACATCCTTTGTAAAGTTCTTCCTGATCTCTGAGGTACAGAATGAATGAGTGCAAACTGGTCCCTTGTTGCATTTTGTTTATTCTTGTGATAAGATCACAATCTGCCGGGGGTCACTATGAAAGAGACATCCTTGCAGCAGGGCGGAGAGCTGGGTCCTAGTTTTCCAGCTTTTATCATTTTTAAATGCCTTATCTTCTAGTCTCTCCTCAGGCCCAGCCCAGTGATTTGCACTCAGAGGGCTTCCCACAAATACTTGCTGTTGGAGGCACTTAGTTTTGGGTGTTGTTGGACTGAGAGATTTTCAAGTGACAGGTGTGATTCTTTTGAAATGAACTTCTAAGTCCTTGTCTGACTCAAGGCGGTTCAGGCT
The DNA here is from genome assembly GCF_003668045.3 of Cricetulus griseus. Taxonomy (NCBI): domain Eukaryota; kingdom Metazoa; phylum Chordata; class Mammalia; order Rodentia; family Cricetidae; genus Cricetulus; species Cricetulus griseus. Next base: position 426,949,575 of record NC_048595.1, on the reverse strand, counting down.
TTGAGAGGAGGTAATCTGTGTGTTGATGAATTTGCCATCCTCACTTCACTTCCACATTCCCCACTAGAACTGGCTGCACAGGACTAACTGGATCCATAGTCCATACCCTCTGAACCCAAGTTATTAAAGTCTTGGGTAAATGTTGCCTTGTAGCTAGGGGAAGAGAAGTGTGCCCATTATTACACAACAAGACACCAGAAATGAATGGGTAAGTGCCACTATTTCCTTTAGCTCCAATAAATGCACCCCACCCTGCCACTAAAAGGAGAGATTTTATAGGCCATATGCATTTTGTTCTCTAATGTTCATATTCTCTTGTCTGTCCTTCTTTGTCTTCAGAGAGATCTACAGTAGTCAAAAGGATTAGTCCCAACCTCTTAAGAACTCTGCTTGATACCACAGCTTGCCTTGTCACACCCCCTTGCTTAAGCTTTTGATGGCTCTCTGTAAGGATAAATCTTTCCACCAAGCCACCCGAGCCCCACCACCACGTGGGCACCCAAAGTAACACACAGAGACTTATATTAGGTACAATGCTGCTGGCCAATGACTAGGATTTCTTACTTGCTAGCTCAGTCTTAATTATCAACCATAACTGCTAATCTATATATTCTATAAGAACTTATCTTATTGGACGCAAGTGGCAGGCATCTTCTCTTGCCGGGATCACATGGGTTTACTCACAACCCATGTTCTTACACGTAGAAAGAAGAAAGAATAAGGAAAGCTACAATCACTTTGGCTTGTAACTTTTCCTGGGTGCCTGCAGTCAGCCCTGCCTGCTTATCTCCTGAGCTAGCCAATCAAGAGGCAGGTAGGACCTCTGCTCTGGCAAGCTTCTGGTTTTGTGGAAAGACTGGAGTTATTACAGAGATAAAAGTGGTCAAAGATTGTGACCAGGCTTCTTAGTGAGACCAGATACTAGTTGCCATAAATATGTGGATAAGGTGTCCCAGGAGGGCCAGCTTCCAGTGAAAGCAATCCACCTACATGGTAGTCAGAAACTGACACTGGGTGCCACTAATACCTCCCTGTCTGACTATGTCTTTGTTTTAGGAAACAAAGTGTTTGGAGGGAGGGACTACCTAGAAGAAACTTATTTGGCTTGCTGGTAGGAGGAGGCTGAGCCCAAGGAAATCTGTGTGAGCTTGGAATGAAGAAGGAGTCAGAGACAACCCTGACCCATCAGATGAAGATCTGTCTACAATACCTATGGAATGGGATGGAAATTGTCCTTATCCTTGTATTGATTTATTTAATTAAAATTATTAGATAATGTTCTTTCTAGTTTTTTGTCAACTTGACACAAGCTAGAGTCATCAGAGAGGAGGAAGCCTCATTAATGGACAGTTGATGATAATTCTCCTTTCTTGCAAAGTTAGGGATTTTCTTGAAAGAAATAATTACCAGGTACTTTTAAATGTCTTCAGTGACTCATTCTCTTTGAAATGCTAACCTGGGGTTGTCTCCTTCAGAGAATAAAATAATGATGGTAGCAATTTATTTCATAGTTAGAGTTAGGTCAATTAGCAGATGCCCTATGCCCAGAACATAAAAATCTTTAAAGTCTCCTTAGGCTCTAATGTGTCCTGAAATTCCAGCACTTTTCCTTTGAATGCTTTTCTTGATTTCTCTTTTATTTATTGTTATTATTTCAATTGTATGTATTTAGGGGGAAGAATGTGATAATTGGATATATGTATACAATATACAATGATCAAAGTAGGTTACTATATCCTCAGCTGTTAATTTTTTATTAATGTTCAGTATGAACATATTTATGGAGTGTAGAGTGTTAGGGCTTCCACAGTGGGGAAAGAGCCAGAGGTGTCCTATATGAAGAAGCTTGGGGACCAATGTGCTTGAGACTCTCCCTAGCAGGCAAGAGGAAACCTTTGTAGGCCTCTGGAGTCTTGGATCTATCTGCAAAGAGATCTGGAAAGGCTTCCTTCTGGTGACTGTAGTGATTCATTGGTCTTTATGGTATCTCAAGGGTTCTGGGAAGGGCTCTTCTCCATGACACTGAGTCCTTCTAGAACAAAACCTCTTTGAGTTCCCCTTTTAGAGCCCAGTTCAGTGCCCACACTTTGCTTCTGACCTTTTCCCAGTTTGCTTCTCACTGCTATGTCTCCTTGGTATGTGAGGCAAGGGTAATCTGCTAAGATTCAGAATAAGATAGAAATATGACATCTTGGAAATCAGCTGTGTTCAATCCTCTCATCTAAGAGATGACACCAACAAACAATCTAAGCAACAGAGGAGAGGCTACCTTAAATGCCCTCCCCTGATAATGAGATTGATGACTAATTTATATGCCATCCTAGAGCCTTCATCCAGCAGCTGATGGAAGTTGAAGCAGACACCCACAACTAAACACTGAACTGAACTGGAATCCAGTTGAAGAGAAGGAGGAATGATGAGCAAAGGGGTCAAGACCAGGCTGGTGAAACCCACAGAAACAGCTGACCTGAACATGGGGGAGCTCATGGTCCCCAGACTGATAGCTGGGAAACCAGCATGGAACTGATCCAGACCCCATGAATGTGAGTGTCAGTGAGGAGGCTTTGGAAATCTATGGAGCCTCTTGTAGTAGGTCAGTACTTATCCCTCGCATAGGAATGGACTTTGGGAGCCCATTCCACATAGACAGATACTCTCTCAGCCTAGACACACAGGGGAGGGCCTAGGCCCCATAACAAAGGATATGACAGACTCTGAAGATTCCCCATGAAAGGCCTCACCCTCCCTGGACAGCAGAAAGGGTATGGGATAGGTAGGGTATTAGTGGGGGGCAGGGGAGGAGGAGAGGGAGAGGCAACTGGATTTGACATGTAAAACAATGGTTTATAATTTAAATAAAAATGGAAAAAAGAAAAAATCATATCTTGTGTGTCCAGCATCTGCACAAAGTAAACAACCTGTAATAATAATTCTCATTGCTGTTACTTCCCGATGGCCATCCCTATAATTCCAGCACGTGGGAGATGGAGGCAGGGGGATTATGGTTCAAGGTCTTCCTTTGCTATAAAGCAAGTATGTGGGCAGACTGGACTCACCACACACACACACACACACACACACACACACACACACACACACACACACACAGAGAGAGAGAGAGAGAGAGAGAGAAAGAGAGAGAGAGAGAGAGAGAGAGAGAGATTACTCCTTGACAAGCCTGAGAAAAATCACCTTCATTCATTTAAAAGATTAATCCATGGTCTACTTTAGGGGCTTGATGCTGGACAAGTTGGGCCTGGTGTGTCTTTAACTCCAATGGCTTTCCCTCCTAATGTCTGCTCAGCAGAATTCTAGGACCTACCTCTGGGCCAGATTTATCTTCTCTGAAAGACAAAGGTACCAGGCCAATATTTCTTCATGGCCAAGTGAAGAAACCCCTGGGGGAAGGGTGGCTCAACATCTTCTGAGCTTGTAAATGAGAGCAGCTCTCTGCCCTCACCCTGGGCTAAGTTATTCTGAGGCTATAAAAAGATTCCTGTCCACTTCAAAGGGCTTTTTTATCAGCTTATCCGTTCAGATCCTGTTCAACTCGTCTCATTTTCAAAGGCAAAACAAAACCACTTGGCTGAACCCCCAGCTGGGCTCTTACCTTTCTTAAAATATCTCTAACTTCAATTAAACGGATCCCTCTTGGCTCCCTTTAGCAAATAGGTTGTCTACAAAGAGTTCCCTGACACCCCCTCCTCCCTTCTTGTATCCCTGTCTCTGTCAACGAATGTCATTCTGATCTGCTTCAAATTTGTATTAAGGTAAGCAGTGTCACTTGGGCCAGGTCTTGATACTGCTGGACCTTGTTAGTGGACTCTTGTTTCAGAACACAGCAAGCTCTAAAACCACTTCTGTGCCCCAACAGAGGGACAGTCAATTAAGCATCGCCTTGAAAATTGACAGCCTGGGTTTCTAGGTCTTGTCCTGCCACAGAAACCCTTTGTGAATCTGATCAAGTCTGGGTTTTATTTTTCTCTAAGTAAAGGAGGGAGAGAAGTATAACCACTTACAATGACCTCTGTAAGGATTCCTTTGCTACAATTACCTGACTCTAAATCCCCCTCACCATTAAAGTGAGGTCAGGGAAAGGTTGTCTCATCTGTGTATACAATTTCTCCGACCCAGTTTTTGACTGATAGTGCCTGAGTTCTCCTCAGACATACTTTTCCATCTTAGATAGTGGCATCCATCTGTGCTATGCACAGTTTCTGTGTCTCTGCTATTTTGTTGTTGTTGTTGTTGTTGCTGTTGTTTTTCGAAAAAGGATTTCGCTGTGGCTTTGGAGGCTATCCTGGAACTAGCTCTTGTAGACCAGGCTGGTCCCGAACACACAGAGACCTGCCTGCCTCTGCCTCCCGAGTGCTGGGATTAAAGGCATGTGCCACCACTGCCTGGTGTCTCTGCTGTTTTTAACCTCACCACCTCCCAACCAACTAGCTGCCTTCTTCAGCAAGGAGCATGGGTGATCCCACACCATGCCACTACAATAGGTGGATTACCTGAATCCCTCAACTCTGTTATCAAACTTGGGGGCTCACAAGCTGTGCTGTAGGGTCTGACAATCCATCCTCAAAAAGCCAATGAAAACAGATTAAAAGTAGGAAGCAGAACCGGGAGTTTTATTCAATGGGGACATATTGTGAAGAGGGATGAGGAGATCCCGTAAGTCTCTCTTCAGGGTCCACCAATGATGTGCATATCTGTGGAGCGGAGGCCCTGCCCACCACTGACCCGTCACTGTCTGGGCTTCAGTCTCATCCTGTGAGGTGGTCTCACATGTCCTGAGAACTATGTGAAATCTTTTTAGGAGACAAGCTCCTCCTCTGACTGTTGCTCTTTCCTTCTGCCAGCGTGAGACTCCTGGAGGAATTCCCATTTCTCTGGGGTCAGTTGTTTCAGTTGTCTAATAGTAGGATTGAGAGACACAGTCTCTGTAGGATATTTTCATTTTTGCCAGCCTGGTTGCATCTTTTCCCATGGGGATGTAACATCACATTTCTGAAAGGACCTGACAGTGCTTCTACTGGATCTCCCTCCTCCCTCTCTTCCTCCTCCTCTTCTTCCCTCTTCCTCCTCCTCCCCTTCTTCCTCCTTCTCCTCATTTTCTTCTTCCTCCTCTTTTCCTTGAGATAGGGTCTCACTATGTAGCCCTGGCTGTCCCGGAACTCACTTCGTAGACTAGGCTAGCCTTAAACTCATAGTGATCCCCTGACTTCTGCCTCCCAAGTGCTGGGATTAAAGATGGGCACCACCGCACCTAGCCTTGGTGACTTTTAGTTCAGAGGACACAACCTGGAAGAGCAGGAGAGGTAAATCTCAAAGGGTGAAGAGTGACCAGTGGGAGTGAGGGAAGGCGAGTGTTCCTGCAAATCTTGAGTTTTCTTCTCAGAGTCTGTTTGATCCACAAATCCTGCATTCAGTATGATGAAACGAGCCTCTAGACTTCTTCGTAGTGTGTGTGGTCGGGTAGACAAGATGACTCTCTATGCTTCTCATTCTTCTTTGAATCTTTTCGCTTTTGCCATGGCTACCCTGGAACTGGTCCTCCTATAAACTGTTAATATTTAAGTCTCCCCTCAAATAATGTTTTCTAGGAAGCCCATAGGGTGATGCCATTTATCCAAATCTACCTACTCTAAATCTTTTCATTTCTAGAGGCTACAGAAAATTAGAGCTAGAAAGGGCAATGCTTCTCAGTTACCCAATGTTATTTTTCTTAGTTATTTTGAGACAGTGTCTATTGTAGCTTGGGTAGCACTCAACTCCTATGTAGCCAACGATGGCCTTGGACTCTTGGTCCCTCTGCCTCTACCTGACAAGTGCTGGGATTATAGGCAAGCACCACCATGCTTTGTCCCATTACTTAATTTTAACAAATGTTAAATCAAGGACTCAAAGAAAGGATGTGAAGACCCCAAATGAGTAGCTGGACTGATACTAGGTGCAAGGTCCCTCTTCCTACTCCACCGTCTAGGAGCCGGGGCAAGAAAAGGAGGTAACACAGCGGGGTCCTTCAGTCAGGAAGAATTGGAGTAGTGATGACAGTACCTGAGCATATCTTGTCCTTGACTGACTCTTGGGTTGGATATTTTGATAACTTAGGGTCATGTAGGCAAACCAAGGGGTTTAGTATGTGTACCTTCATTTCATTCAAGACAGAGGGACCACCCTGCATGGGAGAAGAGATTTCAGGCACTCTGGGAGCAAAGCAACCTGAACTGTCATCTTCACTTTCTTATTCAGACTCAGCTGCATCCCTGATTCACAGCGGAGCTACAGAAGGCATTTAGACGGGCTCTTCAGTGTTAACAAGTGAGGCTTTGTGCATAGCCCCATTTCAGTGCATCTGCTTTTTCCCAGGGATGACAGTCACAGGCAGAGTGGGAGGGCTCAGCCCCGTGGCTGGTGTCTGTTTCTAGGTTAACAGGAGCAAAGAGAACAAGGGGCTCATAGAAACAGCCTGGAAAGAGGCTTGGGTGGTGTGTGCTGTTAACCCATCTTAATTTATGCAGATAAGGAAACCCAAGTCTCAGAGATCACATGACCTTCCCAGGGTCAGGCAGCTGATTGGGTCAAATCTGGATTCTGCAATAGCTTAGTTTTCTAATGGAGACAGAGAAATTCAGAAGAGAAAGTTAAGCTTTCCAAAAGGCTGGATGGGGCAAGATAGGGGTGTGTTTGTCACTCTTTGTCTCCCAATGCACATGTCCTTCACCTAACACCTTCATCTCCATGAAACTGCAGAATATTCTTTGGCCTTGAGTCTTACAATGTAGTCTTTTCTGGCCTTCCTCTGTACTGCTGTGGAAAAAGAGAAAGAGCTGAGGGAAATGATACGGTATTAATTAAGACAAGGTAGGCAGGGAATCCCAGTCAACTGACAAGCCATCTTGCTAATGGGGACCTTGACTGAGGCACTATAACATTTCTGAGCCCCTGTCTCTTTATCTTTAAAGTGGGGTGAGACGATCTTCACAGGGTAGTGAGATAAAACACATCCTACATAATAGACGCCAAATATGGGTAACCTGAAGAAGTGCTTTCAAATTAGGACCACTCAGAAAGTGTTTGCTAAGCAAATCTTTCCCAAGGTGCATCAGAGTTAAGACACACACACATACACACACACACACATACACACACACACACACACACACACACAGAGAGAGAGAGAGAGAGAGAGAGAGAGAGAGAGAGAGAGAGAGAGAGAGAGAGAGAATGGTCAAGCAGAACCTCAGCGTTATTGGAACAGAGAATCATGGTCTGTGGGGGAAGGCTTTGGATGGAAACCTCCAAATCAAGGTGACCTTGCAGACAGGGAGCCAGGGGAACCGACAGCCGCCCGCCCTGCCCTCACCCTCCTTTCTTTCTCTAATCTCCTGCCAGGGTACTGCCGGCCAAACCCAAGTGGGAGTTGGAGGGCAGGGAGCCTGCTGATGTCATTAGTACAGGTCAGCCTCTTAGAGCAGAAAGGAGGGTGGAGAACGGTGGAGAGTGAATTTGGAGAGGCAAACAGAAGATAGCTGTACAGAAAATACTACTTAAACCTTGAGGTCATTAACACAAGCATCAGACTCTGTGTGGTGTCGTCTTGTACCCTCGGACTGAGGCTTATGTCCTTCTAGATTCTATTGGTACTGTTAACTGACTGTGGTACCTGAGTCCCTCTCTGGACTCCTTCTCTGGCTTTTTAGTGCTGTTGTCAAAGGTTGTACCCTCCTCACAAGTATTGTCCACATTAAATCTTCTTCCAAAGTGGACTGTGGTGTGTCTCTGTGAAGTTATTCTAAAACTTAGCCCCTTCTTGATGGGATGGGATGGTGGTGGGGCTGGTCATGGATGTTTATTAACTGCCTTTCACATGATACTTCTTAATACAGGGGTAGACCTAATGCCCGTGATCAGGTGTTGTTTACAGTGCTAGTTCTTGCTTGGCCCGTGTTTAGTTTATTTCTAAAGGCAGCCATTTTCTAGAAGAGCCCCGATGGGAAAAGAGTGAGTTTTGGGTCTGTGAGCTTGTTGAGACATAAGGAGGAAATACACCAAAATATGAAAAATAGCTGTTTGTTACTTACAGATCCCAGAGAGAAGAGGGCAGCAAATCCATGTGGGCCCAACGGCAAGGAGGCAGATATCTGGGAAACATAATTAACCAGTAGATGGAGAACAAGAGAAAACGATGGGAGAATAAATGCATCCTTGGGATATAATACATTATCTAAACAGACTCTGACTTGGGAGTTACAGTAAGTATGCACAAGTTCCATGGGATCACAGTATGATTAAGAATTATTAGTTACTTTTCTCATTTCTGGGACCAAATATCTGCTAAAAGTGAGGAAAGATTTATTTTGTTGCACAGTTAAGAAAATACAGTCCATCATTGTTGGGGATGCATGATGGCTCTGTGGGCTTGGGTTTCCTCTGTGGTGACTGGAACTTGTGTCTAGGCACATTGTGAGGGGAGACAGGAGGCAGAGAACTTAGACCAGAACCAGAGGTGGATATAACCTTCAAGGTCTGCCCCAGAGACCCAGCAAGACTCCATGTCCCAGAGATTTCACAAGCCGTCAAAATAATACCACAAACTAAGGACTACCTGTTGAAACACATAAGCCTAAGGGGCACATTTGTTATCCAAATCACAATAGACGTTCACTGGGCATATCTGCCTAGTTGGTGCATGCTATGGCCTGCACTGAACAAGTTCTAGCCAGTTGCCCCATAGGGAGGTGATTAACCAGACACAGCCACATAAGGAACATACCTGGATCGCAGGAGGTTGACAGCTGGGAACTGTGTCAAGGACAAGGGAGCTTTGCTTCTGGCCTGAGAAAATTTGGCATATATTCAGAAGGGATGCCAAGATGACATGAAGTCACAACTCACCGTAGCCCATCTCTGACTGGCCTACATTAGTATTATAGATTTCACTTCCATAGCCATTGTTGTCACTAACTGCCACCTGATTCATTCTCGCCCCCCCACCCCCGGCTTGCCCCATCCAGTCTTGCTTTTCTCCACTTCCCATAGGAGTTGATGTTGAGAATTTCCCCCTCAATTCAGACCCACAGCTGAGTCTGCTTCCTGGTGACTCTGACCTGTGACACACACTAAATGCTCCATTATGGTCAGCTTGTAGATAACAAATCACTGCTATAGGCTCAGCCTTGCACTGCCTTTTTTAGCTGTAGATTTGCCTTTGCACACACCCCAAACATATTGCCTGGCAAGGAGCTGCCTTTTTCTAATTTACACAAAGGCTCTACAGAGGCTCTTGCAGAACTTGCTTAAGGCATGTTTTTTTCAGTCAAGTGTCTCCATGGACACAATAGAAAGGAAAAACAAAATGTCTGAGATGAAGTCTGGGACATCAGCTGGAAAATTAAGAACAGATCATCTCGTCCACACTACTAGAAATGGTGCTAAGGACAAGACTTGCCTCTACAAGTCTCAAGGTGTTCTGTTTGGGTTTCTTCTTGCATCTGAACTGGTCTTACTGGAGTTTGGCCATTTAAAGGGCAATGCATAGGAGTGGTAGGGCTTGCATCTGATTCTGAATATAATTCCCTTGTTCAAGAGAGTTTATATTTCTCCTTGAAAGTTAAAGACTACTATACCCCTTATCTGTGGTCACTGGAGAAGACTCTAAGGAACATGGTGTATTTACCTTGGACCTTCTTCATTCATTTTTTTCATATGTATGTGTGCTATATATAAATATATTCTCTGCCTTTCATTTTCTTATCCCTTCCCTCTTCCACCAGTCCCCTTTGTCTACCTAGAAAGTTTTAATTCTACTTTCACATTGTGTATATGTATACACATGATTTTATGTATCTATTCAAAATCCAGGAAAAACCAAATAGAAAATATACTCTACTAAGTACAAATAAATACAAATGTCCAGTAGATATGAAATAATACTTAGCCTCAATAGTCATCAGAAAAATACAAATAACAACTACACCGAGAGTCCATTTTACCCTAGGCATACTGGCAGTTGTGAAAACAAACAAACAAAACAAAATATCAACCAAACAAACAAAAAACCTAGCAAGGATGCTGGAGAGGATGGGGGTTGGGCAAGGACCCCTTTTCACTGCTTCTGGGAGTGTAAACCTGTCCAGCCACTATGAAAACAAACACACACTAGATCCTCCATATGATCCAGCTGTAATTTCTGGGTATTTGCCTAATAGACTTCAAATCAATACATCGTAGAGACACTCAAGCACCTGTGTTTACTGCTACACTATTCATATTAGATAAGTTAAGGAACCAACATAGGTGCTCAATACCTCAGACTAAGAAAAATATGGCGTTAACACACAGTGGAATTTTTCTTTTTAGACATGAAAGAACAAAAGCACAAAGCACAACACATGCAATTGGAGATGATCTCATTAAGTAAGCTAGGCCTTTTTATTTTCTCAGGAAGTCAATGTGGAGAGGGGAAGTCCTTCCCCAGGTCTGGAAGTTCATTAGCTGCAGACAGGAGGGCAGTGGCCTTGATTCCTGAGAAAACTCTACTTGGCTTTAGTTCCCCTTAAACTTGTATTTTATCTGGGTGGTGAAGTCACTCCCAAGAGGGCAGGCTAGGAGGATGGGGCAACCTCAGCAGGCCCAGCTCTTTTCCTCTTAGACAGTCAGAATAGTGCCTAGCCTTGGCTGTGCTTCTTCCCTCCTTTGGTCCTAACAAACTGCAGCACCCCAGGGGAGGCTCTGTAGAGACCACAGGGAGTACTTCTTTGATGGAGCTCCAGAGAGAGGCCACTTTCCTTGACCAGTGGCTGGGGTTTTATTTCATGCTGACATTTCTCATCTTTTCTTTTCTTAACACATCCCCTCAGGAGATAAAGCTTTGTACATTTATAGTTCTGGCTTACCCAAGAGCATCCCACTAACTCATCTTGTAAGTCCTGCCAAGCCCTCCCAGCTGCAAGTCATGGCCAGTTCTGTCAGGCTGGAGGCTGGTAGGAGACACTGATGGGCCAGCCATGGCCATTGGTAGACCTCCACTTCCTTGGGAGTTTGTGTATTTGTGTCCTTCCTGCTCTCTGATCTTTGAGTCACAGCATTCCCACAGTCAATTATTACCCCTAGAAATAATTTATGTCCATCCATAATCCTTCTCCCTATCACACCTGCCATTCCTCTCTGCTTTGTCATTCTAAATATACATTAAAGGCCAACTCTTTCTAGTTAAGGGTTCCAAAGTCTCAAGTCTGATTCATGCCCCATTAAAATCACAGTATGCCATGTATATTGATGAAAGCTTGTCTAGTTGGTGAACCATGAGCTCTGGATGAAGATTTCCTCCTTTGCTAGCTGGCTATTCTGGAGATGGATTCTAAAGAGATAGGAGTTTGGAGCTAGAGAAGGCAAGAAGGTGATTACCTTCTCTTTCTTTGCTAGCTTTGGGCTCCCTTAAGATTGGATCTGGTGTTCTTGAGATGCAAGTTCAAACAACATAATCCACACCTCCGATTCTAGAATGTTTCCCCTCACTTTTTAAAGCTTTCCTTCTTGTATCATCTGTCTATCTGGTCTACCTTGCATTGGTCTACCCCGAAGCTCCACATCACTTCCTGTATCCTCCTTCCTTCTGCTCAGCCCTGCATCTCTTTCAGATAGATCTCTTCAGCTTGCTGGACAATGGGGAGAGTAGAATGCTGTCATTAGAACTGCTTTATAATTTAAGCCAAACAGACATGTAGTAGGACAAGAATCTGTGGTGTTATGTGCGTGAGGTGAACTTGCCTACTTACATCCAGGTCATAGATGCCAAATCTACAAATAAATCCCACAACTATTCCATCTCTAACCAGTGCTCTTTTTTGTGGTGACACATTGCTTTGATTTTTTTCTCCTTGCTTACAGGAATTCATTATTCACTATTCTCTCTCTCTCTCTCTTTCTTTTTTTATAGACAGGAGTTAGACATACTGTATCACTTTATTTAGATATGGTCCCATGTAGCCTAGGTTAGCCTCTCAAGTTCTCCATGTAGCCAAGGATGACTTTGAATTAGTCCAGATTCTCTGCTTCTACCTTCTGAGTTCTGAGAGTACAGGACTCTGTCAACCGTGTCCCTTTTCTCTTTTTCTTTCCTCCCTTGCCCCATTCTTAGCAGTAGTAGGGCTTGAACCTAGGGTCTTGTTCATACTAGAGAAATACTCTACAATTTAGCTACATCCCTGGCTTTCTTTTTTTAAAATTTTTTATTAGTTCAAATTAGGAACAAGCTTGTTTCACATGTCAATCCCTTCTCCCTATCCCTCCTCCCCCACCCCCAATCCCTCCCCCACCCCCAACCTACCCACCACCCCATCCACCCTCCACTCCCCAGGCAGGTTAGGGCCCTCAACGGGGGGTCCTCAAAGTCCACCACATCATCCTGGGCAGGGCCTAGGCCCTTCCCCATGTGTCCAGGGCAAGAGTGTATCCCTTAACGTGGGATGGGCTCTCAAAGTCCCTTCTTACACCAGGGAAAAATACTAATCCACTACCAGGGGCCCCCTAGAGTGCCGAGGCCTCCTCATTGACATCCATGTTCAGGGGTCTGGATCAGTCCCTTGCTGGCCTCCCAGGCAGCAGTCTGGGGTTGATGTGCTCCCCCTTGTTCAGGCCAGCTGTTTCTGTGGGTTTCACCCGCCTGGTACCGACCCCTTCGGTCTTCATTCCTCTCTCTCTGCAACTAAGTTCCAGAGTTCAGTTCATTGTATATCTGTGGATGTCTGCCTCTGCTTCCATCAGCCACTGGATGAAGGCTCTAGGATCCTGGCTTTCTTTTTTACTTTTTATTTTTCGACAAGGTCTTACCAAATTGCTACAGGTGGACAGGCTTTGGACTCATGATCCTGCCTTAGCCTTCTGAGTGCTGGGATTTCTTGCCTGTGTCACTGCCCTTAGCTCTAAGCATTGCTTTGGTTTAAACTTCTATATTGATCTTTTCAACTTCTACCTCTACCTCAACCATTGTGTCCCTTGAAGACAGAGGGGATGGGAGAAATCCGAGGATACAGTCTCTGGTTAGCACAGTGGTCGGGGTAACATTCAGCTTCACAACCAAACTCCATTTCTGGCAGGAGATACCTTAAGTTTGGCTTATGGGTGTCCTCAATACCTGGAAGGTTGTTGTGAGCTCATTGGTTAGCCTTTTTCAAGAATTACAACAGATTCAAGCTAAAGAGGTGACATCAGCATTTAAGAGGATTAAGATGTGGGCATGGGAGTCATGCACATAAGATCTATATTGATAAATAATAAACTCAGATCAGATTTATGGAGGAAGTTACTGCTGAGATCACAGGAGAGTCCAGGATGAAAGAGAAGATGCAGAGTTGAGTTCAGCTCTGAGGTAGAAGGGCAGAACTGGCTCAGAGCAGGAAAAGTGGTTTCAGGTCCAGGCAGGTGAGCATTCGAAGGGGCAGACAGCAGTTGAGTAAGCTGTGCCCCTAACAGGGTGGGGGAAGTTGACCTGAACCCAAGGACATTTGGGAGTTCTGCCTGTGGTTCAGATGATAGTTGGTGTGGGGCCATTGTCATCACAGTGCTAGGTGTCCACCACTCTGTAGGGTCCAGGTGAGGGATTTACACACATTCCTTGTTTTTGTGTCTAACAAATTCTTGGGTCTGATCTCCCTGATGTGATTTTAATCTACCACGTGCACCTAAAGTTTCAATTCACCCTAATAAATGTATAGGGCAGCACCCTTTATATCCCCAATGATAAGTCATCTATGGTTTTATGCTGCATGGCTGGTGATGGACAGGTGGTGATAACTGAGGGTCCCCCAGGCAGTCATTTTCCTCCACACTTGAAATGGAGTTAAAAGCTGCTTGTAACACGGAGTCTCTCGCAGCAAGGCTCGGTGACTTGGAACAGTGCAAGCTGGATCTCAGAAAAGGTGAACGCAGAGAAGCAGCCTCGTCTGTCTGATGTCTGAATGGGAAGCACACTGACACATAGTCTTAGGATAAAGGAGAAAACAGATATTTTGTTCCTTTCTAGGCCGCCCAGGAGCACACACCTGGAACACTTTCTCTCAGAAAAGGTTGATAGATAGGACAGGGGTGGAGAATCAGATTTTTACAAATAACCAGAGAAGTTTTTATTTATTTTCTTTGTAAGAATGATACATGCTGGAACCCCCTCTCTTCTTAGAAAACATCTGAATGGTGAGCGGCTGTGTGGTTTGTGCTCCTTTTAGGGAAGATGAAGGTGGATAGGGGGAGGAGAAGAGGAAAGGAGAGGGAAGAAAGAAAGGAGGGAGGGAGGAAGAGAGAGAGAAGGTGGTGTGTGTGTGTGTGTGTGTGTGTGTGTGTGTGTGTGTGTGTGTGTGTGTGTGTGGTCTGCTCTCTTACTGCTCGGGGACACAGTGAGTGAACTGAGCTGACTGGATCACTTTTAATGATCCCATGAGCAGGACAGAGAGAAGCAAGGAACTGGAGCTCATTTGTTTAGAGGCTTCTTGGTTTTGTCTCTCTTGGGGCCATTTTGGTCTAGGTATTGAACATAATATCCCTAGGAACAAGAGTGCCAACCAATCTTTTGGGAACCATTATGTGCCAAGCTTTTGAGAGTCTTGCATTTTAGAGAAACCTCAGCAAGCAGGTAGGCTCCCTGAAAGGGAAGCTACTTCCATCAGTGTGAAAGGCTCCAACACAGACAGCCTTGGAGTCTGCAGAACATGGCCTGACAAAGAAGGACCTTGGAACTACACTGATCTATAATGCTAGTCAAGATTTCTTTTTAACTTTTGGGCAAATTACAACACAGCACAGTTTCCCTATCTGGAAGACGGGACTGTGGAGAGCAACAGGTAGGGTGATCAGGATGACTGGCTTCCACTGCCTCTCAAGTTAGTCAGGAAATTTCACTGTCGCCCTTAATGCTCCCCTTTGTTTCTACATCAGTCTTTATTTTATTTCTTCTAGACAGGCTTTCTTTGTGTAGCTCTGGCTGTCCTAGAACTTGCCCTGTTGACCAGACTGGCCTTCAATTCAGAGATCCACCTGTCTCTGCTTCCTGGATGCTGGGATTAAAGGAGTGTGACACTGTGCCTGGCCACTTCAGCCTTCCTATCCAAACCATCTCAAAGTCAACCGGAGTGGAATCCAACAAATTCCAATGCTCTGGCAATTCTTGTTGCTATGTTTGCCCTTTAGGAAGGTAACACGGAAACAAACAAAAGAGAGTAAAACCACATCACAGCATGCAAGGACCACCAGACTTGTTAGAGTTTGGGTGAGAGTAGGAGATGTTGGGTTTTCTCTTTCAAGTGACTCTGAGGTAGCCTGGATGGTCTCTCCTATCTCTTCTCTTCTCTTCTCTTCTCTTCTCTTCTCTTCTCTTCTCTTCTCTTCTCTTCTCTTCTCTTCTCTCTTCCCTTCCCTTCCCTTCCCTTCCCTTCTCTTCCCTTCCCTTCCCTTCCTTCCTCCCTCCCCTCCTCTTCTATTCTCCTTTCCTCTCCTCTCTCTCTCCCCTCTCTCTCCTCCCCTCTCCTCTCCCCCCCCCTCTCCCTCCCCCCTCTCCCCTCCCCTCCCCTGTCCCCTCTGTAGGGGAAGCTGTAGCCACGCCTTCTTAGGGGCTGGCTACAGGGGTACCTGAGCAGGCTGATGAGGGCGTGGTCAGAGTGAGTAGGGGGCTGCGTTTCGGTTTCGTTTTCTTTTTTTGCTTCTTGCTGTACAGACTACCACCGGCTGGCTAGGTCGCTCTGTAAGTAAGGCTTTTCCCTATTAAATACCCTTATATTTCTACCTGACTCTGTATTGGTAATTTCCTACTATACCCCTCCCCTCCCTCCCTCCCCCCCCCCCCCCCCCTCCTCCCTCCCCTCCCCTCCCTTCCTCTTCCCCAGCTCTGGGTCTCCCTGGGGTTGAATTCTAGACAGAATATGAGTCAGAATCCCCTAGGAAGCTACTTACTTAGCATGACAAGATTTCTGATATACCTTCTGCAACAAAGTTGCAAAGTGGAATCAGGTATCTTGAACAAATAGATGAAGAGTTACCCCAGGTTAAATGTTATAAAGGATCCCAAGCAAAGGATTCCCTCCCTCCCTCCCTCCCTCCCTCCCTCCCCTCCTCCCTCCCTCCCTCCTCCCTCCCTCCCTCCCTCCTCCCTCCCTCCCTCTTTACTTCCCTTCCTCCTTCCTTCTTTTTGATAAAATATTGATAAAATTTTCTGAATGTCTTGGCTATTGTGTAGGAACTTGATATAAATCCTCAGGGAGTCCACAACACAGTTAAAATGGCCAAATACAGATTCTTTAGTGACTTTACATTTTCTCTAAATTTTCAGTACTGTATCCAAGACTCTTGTCTGGCTTTTGCTTTCTCTTACCTACAATACAATCCTCTTTCTTGCAGCCTTCTGATCTTCCTCTCAAGTCTTCAACTTGTGCTCCCCTCTCTTCCCCATACTCTGGAATTCCCTTCTGTGATATCTCCAGGTACCTCATTTATACCCAACTTCTAGCTTTGATGCTCTCCCTCCAGAGAGCTGCCCTGATCCTTCAAACAACTCAGAATCCTCTGTGTCATACTCTCACTGGCAACTCCATGCCATAGTTAGGGCCAAGTCACCATGTATTAGTTTGATGTTCCCTGAGCTGAAAGAGCCTTTCCAGGAAATCATTGCTTGCCAGAGACATCCCAGTAGCCTCTATATGCACCAAAATACCCTGTTACTGTAGATGCTTAATAAATCAGTTGTTGCTGAAATTTTCTTGTCCGGCCTGGTTCCACCACCCTTCTCAGTCCCAAAGAAACACATGGACACTATGTTAGTTATAAAACTATTGGCTGGTGGCTAGGGCTTCTTACTGTCTAGCTCTGTCTTAATTATTAACACATAACTATTAATCTATGTTTTTCCACATGGTCTTTGCTTATTACCAGAGAATGCCAGACCTGCAACTCCTTTGTCTGTTACATTTTTACTCAGAGGGTTCTCATGCCTAACTTTTTCAGAATTTTCATCCTCACCTAGTCCTGCCTATCTTCCTGCCTCATTGGCCATTGGCCAAACAGTGTTTTATTCATCAACCAATAAGAGAAACATATACACAGAAGGGAACCCCCATCAATCAATGAGTACAGAAGGTTAGAGTTTAGTGCCAGAGCCAAGTAACTGCAGTCTTCAGTGATAGCAGGCACCAGCAAAGGCTGACCAATGGGGTAAATGATGCCTTCTAAGTCCAGATACTACTTTTTCCTGTTTGTCATCTGTTTCCTCTGGTTTCTATAATCTTTCCACCTCTTCTTCTGTAATGATCCCTGAGTGTTGGCAGGAGTTGTCATGATGTAGAAGTCCCATTTAAGGAAAAGCATTCTGCAGTCTTTTCTTTTCTGTACCTTGATCAGTTATGGGTCTCTGTGTTAATCACTCTTTACTGAAAATAGTTCTCTGATGAGTGTAGAGAGATTCATTATCTATGGGTATAATGGTAAATCATTTGGGGATGGTATAAGACTATGACCATTTGGCAGAATAATAGTACAGGTTTTCTCCTATGGTTGACCTCTCTAGCCATAGGTTCTTGACCCCCATATAGTGGTGCCAGATAAGAGTTTCAACTTGTGGATTGTATATTTTTTTTAAAAGTTTACATATTTTATTGGCTTTTTCAAAAGATAGCCTTTGGTTTCATTATTTTTCTTTATGCATTTCACTTTTTTATTCTGTTTATTTATTATTTTCTCTCTGTATATTTTTAGGCTTGATTTTCTCTTCATTTCTTGTATTAAATTCTGAGGTTATTGCTCTTTGGCCTTTCATTTTGTTCCAATATGGGATTTCAGTTCTGGTAGTAATTAGTTTTCCTGTTCTATGATAAAACACCCTGACAAAACAACAATGGAGAAAGGGCTTGCTTCAGTGCACTATGCAAGGGTACAGCCCTGGTAACTGGAGCTTGAGGAGGCAGCCAGTCATGTTGTCTCTGCAGGCAAGAAGAAAAGTAGGTGCATGCCCTCAGTAGTTCTATCTTTTTTATGTGGTCTGGGACCAGCACA
Organism: Cricetulus griseus; assembly: GCF_003668045.3. NCBI lineage: Eukaryota > Metazoa > Chordata > Mammalia > Rodentia > Cricetidae > Cricetulus > Cricetulus griseus. The sequence goes on along the minus strand of NC_048595.1, from coordinate 426,931,542 downwards.
TGGAATGATGTTACACACATTCAGGGGAGATCTTCCCATCTAAATGAAACTGATCTAGATATTCCCTCATGGGCATGTCCAGCAGCTAATTTAATTTAGATAATCCCTCATGGGAATGCCAAGTGGCTAATCTAGTCTAGATAATCAATCATGGGCATGACCAGTGGCTAGTCGAATCTAGATTATCCCTCATAGGCATGCCTTGTGGCTAATCTGGTCTAGTTAATCCTTCATAGGCATGCCTAAAGGCTTGCCACCTATGTAACTCAGGATCCCACAAAAATGACAATGTGAAACATTATAGTGATTATTGATAGAGGGGTATGGAAGTATCCATTAGAAATTTCAAATTTATGTATTTCATCTTGGAGTTACATTGAGTTTTACTTTATGTTTTTTTTTAATGGGCTTATAGATGATGGGTTTTGTTATGGCCTCTTCACATATACATATCATGTGTGCTTTGCTCATCTTTACTCTTTCATTATGCTCCCTGGTTTCAGCCTCCTCCTCCCATTACCCTGCTTCCTCATCCCAGATAGTCCTCTTCTACATTCTGTATATATGCTATGTTCTAAGCATATATATATATATATATATATATATATATATATATGTGTGTGTGTGTGTGTGTGTGTGTGTGTGTGTGTGTGTGTGTGTGTGTGTCTGTGTGTCTGTGTGTCTGTGTGTCTGTGTGTGTGTGTGTATATGTGTGTGTTTAAAGTCTGCATATGAGAGAGAATTGTGAAACTTGTCTGAGTCTGGCTCATTCATTTGTATTATTTCCCATTTCATAACTTCCATGAAAAGGATATACTATTAAGGCCGAATGAAACTCTATTGGAATGTACTTTTTAAAAATCTGTCCATGTCTTTACACTTACTTTTTCTTGTTATAGTCAGGTGTCACTTTATAGCTAATCTGAAAATGTTTACATGAAATGTGATGATCATGTCCACATTGTCTGTTATATTACCATTTTTGCTGTTTTCAGATCTTCTCTATCCTCTTTGTCTGTCCTTTTTAAATATAAAAGGGGGTTAATAAAACAATATCCATGACTTATTTTGCTCCTTTTGTTAGAACTCTTTGTTCCTTTATTTTAGTGCTTTCTGCATGGTTTATGGCACACATCTTTAACTTATCATTGTCAGCCTTGGCATATAAAATTCATGCTCACTTACAGTTGTTGATGTCAAATGTGGAAAACACACACCTCCCTGGGGACATTTAGTTTCTACAACATGAGTAGTGTTACTGGTATATACTGGAGATAGAATCCAGAGATGATTCTAAACATTCTGCAAACTATAGAACAGCCACTAGTGAAGGAACGTCAATCATTGAAATTAGCAGAAATCTGACTCATTGCAACACCTTTATGGTTGTATATTCTACTTTTTCCATGAAAGGGTTTTGCTATTACCACAACACACTTTGCTTCCCCCCATTGTTATAAGCACTGCACTCTTTTCACAGGTCTACAAATCTCATGCTACTTAAAAGCACTTTTGTTGAAAAAAATCAAATATCTTTTATTAATTTTAAAGACTTATTTTTACTTTATGTGTGTGGTGTTTGCCCAAATCTACATATGTGTACCTCATGCATTCAGTGCCTGTGTATAGTATCCAAGTAGGCAAGAAGAGGGTATTGGATCCCCTGGAACTAGAGTTATAGACAGTTGTGAGCCAATCCTATAGGTGCTGGCAACCTCACACTAGTCCTCTGCCAGAGTAGCCAGTGCTGTTGGCCAATGAGCCATCTCTCCATCTCCAGTCAATCATCTTCTAAGTAGAATTAAACAGCTGGAAATCATCTTATATATTTATCCACATAGTTCCATTGTTAGTGCTTTTAGTCTTTTGGGTAGGTTCTGAGTTTCGTGTTGTTCTAGATGAATGTGACTAAAGCCATCTTTGTCATAACTATCATTTTTGCCTACCAGGTGGCACAGATTCCAAATGCTATAGGCTGAAACAACATCATTGGAATAGTAAGCTGTGCTTTTGTTATTGTCACTGATGCCTGAATTGCTGCACTGTTTCTTATGTTTGATGGTATTAATTTATTTTAAAGGCCAGGTATGTTTCATTTGGCTGCAGGCCATCCTGTGTAGTTCAGAGGGTAAAGCCCCTTCCTTTTGTCTTGGGGTACAGAGATCTCCTGTCTTGCTGAAGCCTGAGACACATTTCTGCCTGTGTACATCTGTAATAAGTTGTATTTGATTCAATCCTGGATTTGTCTTCCTCTTTCTTTGTTCTCTTCCACCATTGGCAGAGGATCTTATATACTATTTCCCTGAAACATTCCATCTGGTATTTCTCTTTTGCTTGAAGAACTTCCCTTTGTGGTTTCTGTAGTGTAGGTTTGCCTTGATTAAATCCTTCAGTTTGTGTATTTCTGAAAAAGGAATCTTTGAATCACCCATACTTTTGACAGATATTTTCATTAGGAATAGAATTTTTGGGCCTAGTACTCTGTTCAATACAGGTAGTGCCCAATTGGTTTTCAACTTTATAATATTGTGGAGATTACCTGTAGAAACCATACTTCAATCTGAATTCTGATGTTTTCAATGGTCAGTGCTAAATGGTCTGATACCCTCTTGTAAAGTTGGGCAGTGGCAGTGAGTCATGACTACCAGCCAACTGTGGGATCCCAAGGATAATCACTGGTACCTACTTGTTCTTGCCCTTGCTAGCAAATACACTCCTTTGCCAGCATTAGAGCCTACTTCTTAGGGGTTCCAGTATATACTGAAGACCAACTGAGACATCCAGTCTCCTGGACTGAACAACTACTGGCTTAGGGTGTGTTGGAGAAAGCTGCTTGCATCATGGCAGCTGGACTCAAAGAGAGATAAAGAGGGGTAACCTTTAGTACCAATGGAACAAACACTATGGCCTGCCTCTTAGAGATTTTACAACCTATCAATAGTTCCATGAGGAGACTAGGACTTTGGGGAATCTGAACCCTAGAAATTTCATCTTGGAAATTTCTAGAAGCAGAAATCTTACCTTTCAGTATCTTGACCATAATAGTTCTCCATGACTAGATGTCTTTGTCAAATTCCACAAGATGTTACGTCTAAGGATATATTTTATTATATGAATTGTATACCTCAACTTGGAAAATGTTTCATGCTATAGGGGAAGTGTGGATGGCCTGAGTTATGAGCCTCAAGTCCTACAAGTAAGTTGTATGAGATTTTAACAAATAGCTTTATCACCTTTGGACCCTGGTTCACCAACTCTTAAATAAAATTTCCAGTGCTTTGTTTCTTTGTAGAAGTATGAAGGGACATATGTTGAAGGATGTATGTAGACTTTGTTGTTATATTACCTGTCTATCTTTGCCTTCACATATTTTGATGTCTCATTTGTGTTCTTCTATAGACTTATGCCATATGTGGTCTTTATTTCTTTATCTTCACATCTCTCTCTGTTTCTCTCTCTGAGTATGTGAGCTGATATTGAAATGCATTTTAATGATATAGGGTCTACTAAATGTTTAGTGCCAGCACATCTGTAGACAAATTGAGACTCTTTATGGACACATTGCAAGTTCAGCTTGCTTTAACCAAATCATAGAAACTGTGAAATCCCAGTATGTGTAACTTAGATGTGGGGAATATAGTTCACTGTTTTAATTTTTTTTTGTTTCACATTAATCTAGTTCGCAACATGGGGTAACACAATTTTAGAATTCCTGCCAATAGAAAGGGATTCTATGATCCCATGCTGATTTGACATTTTATGATTTTTCAATCTTAAAATAATATTAGATTTATAGAAAAAAGTGTCAGATTGGCACAGAGTTCCAGCATACTTTTTACTCAACTTGATACAAAGATTTTACACAGCAAAGATACAGAAATCAGTAGTGAGCAATTAACAGTGGAGGCTAGAGAAATGGCTCAGTGGTTAAGAGTGCTTGCTCCTGCAGAGGACCTGATTTCGATTTCTAGTACCTATGTTGGGAAGCTCACACCCGCCTGTAACTCTAGCTTTTACAGTTCTGATGCACTTTTCTGGACTCCATAGGCATGGGCATGCCCATTCTCTCTCCCTCCCTCTCTCTTCCTTTCCCCCTCTCTCACACATATACATAAATAAAAATAAAACTTAAAAATTAATGTTAAAATATCAATAGCATAACTACAGACTTCATTTAAATATCATCAGATTTATTTTTTACTAATCTCTTTATCTGTTCTGTGCTCCAATGAGACCCCATAGTGCATTAAATCATTGTGATAGCTGATTGTCAACTTAATTAGATTTAGAATAATCTAGGTGACATATCTGTGGGTATGTCTGTGAAAGTCTTTCTAGAGAGGTTTAACTGAGAACAGGTGACCATACTGAATATTACTGGTCCTAGATCATTGTCTGGGGTCCCAATATAAATCAAAGGCATCGAGAAGACAACAGCTGAGTATTTGCATTATTTCTGCATTCCAGCTGCAGACACCATCTAATCAATCATTTTGTGTTTTCTCTGATTCTCATTCCTACCATAACGGACTGTAAGTCGAATTCTTCTCCTAAGTTGTTTTTGTTAGTCTCCACAATGAGAAGGGTAACTAATACAGCTATCATTCTTCTTTAGTTCCTTGTAAGCGCTAATAAATCCTCTTAATATTTTTGTGTTTTGAATAGTGAACACTTTGACAAATTCTCATTAGCTATACTGGTAGACCATCTGTGGATTTGCTGCTTCTTCTTCTTTTTTTTTATTAAAATCAAGGATTAGGAACTTGGGAGAAGGATACAAATTTCCCTCTTTATCATATTATGTTAGTGTCAATATGAGATCAATGTGCTGTATTTCTGGTGATGTTAACTTTAATCACTTCATTGAAATATTTTCTTCCAGATGCTGTTTTTCACTTACTGTAATCTATTTGCTAAAAATGAATCTCCAAGTCCATAGGACACTGAAGACCAGGGAATTAAATGCTACCTTCTAGAACCACAAGTACAAAAGACTTCAGAGTTACGTGCTAAGACAGCATAATAATAAATATTTGGGGGATGTATGTTGAGATTATATAAATACATCAGAGACAGCTTCCTCACTAATTCTCCCATTAATCTATAGGTACTTCCTGTATCAGCTGCAACTATTACATTCTGAGGGTAATCTACGTCTATGATTGCTTCTACACTTACTATTTGGGATTTTCTGTTAAAATGTTTTGTTCCCCTCTATAATTTATTAAGAAATTTATTTGCGTCAGTGAAAACTCATAGATAAGGTATTTTCTTCTTTGGGTTTTACTCCAATGCTATAATTATCTATTTTGTTTATTGAGAGTTTTTCTATAGTGACTCCTGATTTGGGTTTTCCCCCCACTATGCCCAACACTGGTTAATTCTGAGTTTATTATACAAAATTCCAGACAAAGTTTTCTTTGGCATATGTCATACGCTTTATTTACCAGACCATGCTTCTCACTTAATATTTCTTATGTCTCTGTATTAGACTAACATGAGACATGAGAGATAGGGTCTTGCAAATAAGTGATGTTCAGGCCAGCCTGGTCTACGGAGCAAGTTCCAGGACAACCTCCAAAGCAATACATAGAAACCCTGTCTTGAAAAACCAAAAAAAAAAAAAAAAAAAAGTGATGTTCAGTAAATAGTTTGGCTGCTCAGACTTGAATTACACAGGCAAGAAAACAGAGTTTATTAATCTATTACTATTTTTATTCTAAACTCTGGAGCCTAGTTCTCTTGCTTCAACCTCAACATCTGGCATCATTTGTCATGTATTGATATAAAGTTCTGAAGTTAAGTGATGTTCAATGAACTTTTTAGGAAGTGTAGGTGGTATAATTTAAAACCAAATAGAGAAATAAGGCTTATCCTGACCAGAAGAATGGATCAACCATTCTGTCATACCAACATACACAGTTGGTAATAATGGAAAGATAATTTTTTGATTAGTTCAGAATTCTTTGTGTTTTCATTTTTTTAAGGGAAGACATAAAATTGGGCAGGATAAAAAATAAAAGAAGATGAAATTCAGTCTTATGTACATAGCCTCCTTCCATTTGTTGCCTGTCTGTCTTGTTACTGTGCATGGAGAATTCCCTGGCTGGGGGTTCTCTGACCTAGACAATGGGCAAATTGTTGAGGCACAACCAGCTTTTGAACACTTCTCTATTGCTCTGTCTCCAGATCCCCGGGAATTTGAGAAAATAAAACTTGTAGCCCATCATGGCAGCCCAAACCCGCCAACTGAAACCACATAACTATGTGACCACAGAATCTTTATTGAGTTATTATATTTTTTCACCAGCTTCCTTCCCTGAGTTAAACAGTGCCTTTAGCAGCACTGCTCTTCATTAGATGTACTTGGTAGAGTATGCACTTGTGGAACAGTGAACAACCAGGGAAATGTGGACTATTTGAATGGCCCCATTCATCCTAGAGGTCTTACCTCCTGCCTCATAGACTCCTCCAATCTATTTCCCTTCCAGTTCCTCACACCTGTGCAAGTGCTGGCATCCAGCCTCCTGCAGTGTGGGATATTTCCAGTCCAAGTTTACTTAGGCATAGTCTACACATGTACATTGAGTTTTTAATGCATTCAGCATCCTCTTCCTCACCAGCTGCCTTGTTCTACAAGTGGACTCTAACTGGAAACAAAACACAACAGCACATGTTTCTTCCTCTCCTGGGGGAGTCATCTGTCTTTGACCCCCCCCAAGGCAATTCAGCTCTGTTCTGCTAATCTTGGGTAAATTGTGGGGCCGGAAACAGTGGAACAGAATTATAGAGTCATTCACCTGAATAGTTTATATTCTTTGGAGTTTTTCCAACCAGCTTGCTGTATTTCAAGTTTAGTCAAATAATTTTTTTGTGATCTCTTGTGGCTCATCAATTTCAGCTGCTGTGTAAGCGATGAATCTGCATTGCTTGGTTTGCTTTGACTCTTGTCAGAGGGGTTGTTACAGGCTGTTGAATGATCCATTAAGGCACCATCATGCATGTTTAAAATACATGTGTATTTCTACATACGAACACATTCTTAACATTGGCAAGACAGAGAAGCAGCATATAACATGAGTAGAGAGTTGTAAGTCATTCATTCAATAAAAACTCTTTTCAGGGCTTGTTTGTCAGATAATGAATATTGTGGCCAAGAAGGCCATTACCTTGAACTAATTCATAAATCCAGCCATTCATAAAGTATGGATTGAGCATCAATCAGTTAAGTGATCATCTCTTTTCTGAAGAAGCTGAACTAAGTACCTGCTCTTGAGAATGCATGTTCTTGTGAATGGAAGTTATAAAGCATTGGAAGAAGAGGAGAGCCAGCACTTGTGTTGGGTGCTTTGTAAAATCTACTAAGTTCATTAAATTCTTGCACCCATCTTCTATAGTATTGTTTGATGTTGATGTGCGCTCTCAAGACTCCTTAGTTCTACAAGTCTCTTTCTTGGTAATTTTGTGTGGTGATATTTTGTTTATGATCTAACAAATAAAGCTTGCCTGAAGAGGTAGAGGTAAGAGCTAGTGGCTGACTGTTTTGTTTTTCTAATCTTCAGGCAAGCTTTATTTGTTAGATCATAAACAAAATACCACCACAATTTTGTCTACAACACAATTTATATAGATGCTGAGTTGTCATGCTGTAGGGTGTGTGATGTTTAGGGGTCTGGAAAGAGATATGCTGTACCTTCAGATGTTACGGCACTTAAGAATTACCAGGTAGTTTATTATTGTTGATGCCTGGGATCCATCCTGGAATATTGAGATCCAGTAGGTCCTAGTCTCTAAACAAGTTACCTGTGTGTTGACAACCTTCTAATTTGTACTGGAAGGTGTCTTCAGAGCATGTGGCTAGACAGAAATGTAGGCATAGGTAGACACCTACATCATCACAGTGGTTTATTCCAGGGTCTGGTGTGGCTGGACTTATTTCTTGTTGATAATTCCAGTATATTAAATGTTGTCATCACACACATATGTTTATTTGCCCCTTGAGTTAAAAAAAGTTATCATCGTTTAATACCTCAGTGTGAATTACATCATTAACCCAACTGATCTTTGACAAAAAAAAAAAAAGCAAAGGTAGAAATAAACACAAGGGCTGATGTGAGGCAGGGTGTGGTGAAACAAATCTTTAATCCCAGCGCTGGGGAGGCAGAGGAAGGCAGATCTTTGAGTTCGAGGCCAACCTGGTCTCCAGAGTGAGCTCCAGGACAGCCAGGTCAACACAGAGAAACCCTGTCTCAAAAAACTAAAACCCCAACCCCAAAACCAAACCAAACAAGCAAAAGTAAGGACAACTGTGAATGGTGGGAGAAGAGGAAGCAAAGATCTTATTTCTAGAACTTAGGGAAGAGACCAATTGTCATGCTCTACTTGAGACTTCCTCACAAATCATTGCTTCATGACCTCTTCCAGAGAAGTGAGTCATGTCAAGATGAGCACAATTATTCTCTAAGTGAGGGCACAATGAAATCTCTAGACAAGACCATGGATGAGAAAAAGGTTTACTGGGGATCAAACTACCAAGGCTATATTGGGATGGTACAGAGAGAAGAAAATGGTGAAAAAGCAGATTTTATGTGACAGTCTGTGGGGTGAGGGGCTTTGAACTGATACAGGATATTTGGATTGGCAGCAGCTAACATTGAGGGGCAGACTAAGGGAAGCGCCTGGCAAACAGGAAACCACCTGTAGGCTTCTATTTACCTGGCCAGAGCCCTTCTGTTTGGGACATTGTCACCAGCACTGCTCTTTTCAGGTGCCATTTTGAACCCAATAGTTTCCCACCTTTATATTGCCCATCATGTCCGCCATTTCTTTCTAACTGCTCTCTTTAGACTTGTTTCTTTCCCTTCTGGTGAGATCCCTCCTAGAATTGACTTTCTGGATTTCCAGAAACAACTTTACCTCTGCAAATTATCTCAGGAAATTCCTAGACCTGCCATGTGGAGGCTGACCATGTATTCCTAAGTCTGCTGTTGACTATAAGTATAGACTTGACCTATATACTCCAGTTTGCAGGGAATATCTCATTTGTTTTTATTAAGTGAGCACAAATATATTCTAATTTCTTAGTCCTTCTGGTTTTTTTTTTTTTTTGGTGGGGTATTCAAACTGATATTCTATTGCTTCAGACTTCAGGATGCCATGTGTTATTTAATTCGGGGGGCATAACCTATGCCCTAGGTCTACCCTGGCTACCTATCCACCATAAGCCAATTAAAGAAGGCAAGTAAAGAGTGTGAAGAATGTAAATAATTGTAAATAATTGTCCTTATTCTCACAGATCAGTGTAGTCCTCACCTCTCATGAAGGAAATTTCTTTTTTTGCAACAGTTACACTGCCACAGAACATTACAGAAAACCACAACCAATCAAACTGCAGAGTTGTGGAGCTTAGTCCCATCAGAAGTATCTACTATATATCTTCTGCAATCAAGGCTTAGAAGCCATTGAGGAAGAGGGGGCAGAAAGATTGTGAGAGCCAGAGAAACAGGGAGTTTGCTGTGAGATTGTATTTCCTAGGAATGTTTGAAGCTACACTTACAAAGTCTCAAACATGGTTGTCTAATCATGCTGTGAACAAGGAAAACAAGAGTAGACATGCTAACATGAACAGGGAAAGCCCATAAGGTTTCAGTTCTAGACAAAGAACTACAGGCAACTAAGGAATATGAAGGGTGGGAGAAATAGTCTTCTCCAGGGAAGAACACAGCAATTGGTTATCCACCACCAAATTGACAGCCCTGCAAACATACATACAGGTAGCTTTAAACAGATTGAGGAAATGAATATATGTATGTCTATAGCAACAATTAATGAAAAATGAGGTCATGAATTTGAAAGAGAGCAGGGACTGATATATGGGAGAGTTTGAAAAGCAGAAAGGGGAGGGAAATGATGTAATTATACTATCTCAAAAAATAAAATAATTTTAAAACGTGTAAAGTAGAAAAAGAGATTTGTTCAAAGTGGCCACATTGGGAAGAGGGACAAAAAGATCCAGTGAAACCTGTCCCCCAAGTCTTTTTTGTCTTTACAGATAATGAAGTGAGATTAAATTTTAAACAGAAGACCAAGAATTTATTTGTACAGTAACATCTGTGAAAGTATAGTCCTACCCACTATTGACTTGCTGTCTGCCCTTCACTTTTATCCCATAGGGTAGTCTGATAAGGTGTTAGAACTATGTGAAATCCCTTTCTGAAAGATATTCTCCCTCTGGCTGGTGCCTTTTCTCAGCATGAGATTCCTGAGGAAATTCCCACTTTGAGGTATGGGGTGTGGAGGGTGATATTTTGTTTATGATCTAACAAAATAAAGCTTGCCTGAAGACCAGAGTGCAAAGCTAGCCACACTAGTCAGCCATACAGGCCGGTCGGTGGTGGTGCCCACCTTTAATCCCAGCACTAGAGGGGAATATAAGGTGGGAGGAGACAGGAGTCAGTCAGTCTGCAGTCACACTGAGGACAGGATCCCCCCTTTCTGTCTGAGCTTTGGTAGAGATAGGAACTGTCTAGTGATTGGCTGCTTTGCTTTTCTGATTTTCAGCTTGAAACCTAATATCTATCTCTGTGTTTTTATTATTCATGCTACAGGTGAGGGGGTGGGATTTGCTATTTCACTAGTCTGTTAGATTGGCAGGTATCTCTTTAGATTATTTTCATTTCAGCCTGGACTATTCAGAATCTGATGAACTCCAGAACTCTGGGGATTCTGCTCTTAGATGTCCTACACTGCTATGGATGTCCATCATTCATTTATGCACAGACTATTCAGGGTTACAGTCTAGTGCAGCAGTTCTCAACCAGTGGGTCATGATACCCTTGGCAAACCTCTATCTCCAAAAATATTTACATTATGATTTATTATAGTAGCAAATTACAGTTGTGAAGTAGCAATGTAAACACTTTTATGGTTGGGATCATCACAACATAAGGAACTATATTAAAGGGATGCAGTATTAGAAGGTTGAGAACCACTGGTCTATTGGCTCGTGTGTGTGCATGCGTGCGTGCGTGCGTGCGCGCGTGTGTGTGTGTGTGTGTGTGTGTGTGTGTGTGTGTGTCTGTTATACTGAGAATGTGAGGACTTTTGAAGAGTCTGGACACTCTGACTCATGGGTGTATGCCACCAGCTCTCCTGAATTGTTTTAGGTCACTTCACACAGGACTACCAAGAAACAGGGCATGTATGTTTATTCAGTGTGAGATCTGGAAAAATCAGTTTGACTAGTTAAAGCTTTGTTTTGATGTAACCTGAAATAGAAACCAACTCTTTCTGTTTTTCAGATGGGTCACTGAGGGAAAGGTGGAAGGGACCTTCGGTATCTTTTTGCATTTAGAGAAAGGAAGTGGTTATTTTTTTCAACTACTTCCTTGCAGGGTGGTAGGGTGGGGGTGAGTAGTGGTATTGAAAAGGTACATCATTTACTAAGACTTGAACCACTTGGGCCACATTATTCTATTTAATCCTCTAACACATTTAGAGGAAAATAATAGCCCTCAGATTTTATAATTACAGGGAACCAGACTGAGTTTAAGACATTTGTCTAATACAAAAGAAAAAAATTATGGTCAAGAAACTGAAGTGCCTTCATGACTTGTGGGTGCTATGAGTCAATGTGTTCTCTTTCTCTCCCTCTCTCCCTCTCCTCTCTCTCTCTCAAAACTGAATATTTTTAGTGTGTGTGTGTGCACGTTTGCATGTGAACATACCATGGTGCATGTGCGGAAGTCAGAGGACAATTTGCAGGACTGGGTTCTCTAATCCACCTAGGGATTGAATTCAAGTTATCTGGCTTGGTGACCAGTACCTTTACCCACTGAATCATCTCACCAGCCTCCAACACAGTCTCCTGACTCTGAGATGAAGCCTCCCTGTCTGCCACCACCACAGATTTGACTGGAGAAATATTCCTTTCAAACCTTTTCCAATGAGGGAGAAATGCATACTGAAGTCACCATGCTATTCACTCATGTATGTGACATCTGTAAATTATCTTTAATTTTGTCAAAAAATAAAATTTTATCAGAGGCCTCATTTTTTGTTTGTTTTTGTTTTTTTACTTCAAGGGTTTTTATTGTCACTTGTGGCTATGAAAGCCATCAACTAGAGAAAATAGAAGGCAACGTTTGAAGCCCAGATTGCTGCAAACACTGGGTTCTAAGCCTACTCATCCTTGACAACATTTTCTGAAGTGAAATGTCTAATTTGTTATGAAAGAAAAAATGATCTTTGCATTTTGATGGAAATGCTCCAATGTTCAAAGCCACTTTAGAAGAGTGAGGTCATGGCCTTGAAAATGGACTGTCTTCAAAGTGACCCAAAGCTGCATCAAGCAAACCTCACGTATGACTTCCCTGGACTCCAGAGTCTTCAGAGGAAAAACAAACACAATCTTTTCTTCTTCCATTGCTTCACAACCCTTTGTCTTATGCATACGTTTCTACGCAGGCCATGTGTACCCTGCCTGCTGTGATCTCAGCAGCTTTTGCTCTTGGTGTATCCTCAGACTGGATGGAGAACAGCTGGTGTCCTCTCCATGTAGACAAATCCTCCTGAGACTTGAATACTGTTGTTCATTTCCTTACCTTTAGTGGGAGAAACTTCTGCTGGACATTTTGGAAGGCCTAACCGGATGCAGCTTTTAATAAAATATCTTTAAGCTGGAGTAAAGCCACCAGATAGGAGATGACCTCTCTTGCAAGGAAAGCATCGTCAAGATCATAAAATTCAAAGGTAGAAAGGAACCCATCTAGCAGAGTGCTTGCTGGTGGGACAGCTGTTTTTTATCTTATTTTTAACAATGTAGCATTTTATTCCACTAAATAAATGTGATTAGAGCTACCAGTGAGTGACAAGATATCAACGATGCTTATATTTATTCTCAATTAACTTAAACCCAAGAGGAAATAAATTAGATGTGAAGAAACCACAGTGAGTAAACCACATGGAGGAGGCATCCTCAATTATGTCCATGTTCTTATAGCTTCTCGATTGAATAACTTTACAATGACTCATTGAATATCCACACTGTCCCAGGTACTTTTCTATATACCAGGCCACAGCAGTGTCAAAATGTCATCAAAATTATCATCTTAAAATAAGTATAAAACTTCCTCAAGCAAATTTTGTGCCCCATAACCTCTGGCCCTGAAAAACTTTTAGATCAGGATAGAAACACTCATGAAAATCCCTTTAAAGAAGGTAGAAACATTAAAAAAAATATGTCAGTATGGTAGGCATTATAATCTTGAAGAGGCTCAGAATAGAGTTAGAGCACACTTAGGGCAACTGTAAAGGCAAAGGCCCCACAGAAAAGCAAGGAAGGCAAAAGTCCAGGACTGCTTTCAGAGAGGGCAGTGATGAAAAGATTAGGTGAGAAAGAGTCAGAGGCCAGGACACTATGGGGCCTGCAGATTTGGGCACAGATAAGGGAGGCCACACAGGAGAAGAGGCCCAGGGTATCTGAGAGTCTATGTGAGGAAGGGGATTTGGAGAAAGAGCATAAACTCTGAAGTATGTACCAGGATCTATTCCTGACTGGATTGAGCAAAATTAAATAGTCTCTCTGGGTTTTGACTTTTTCATTAGTAAATTTGGGGCAATGAATTTCATAGAGTTGTTTTGGCATTTAAAGGGCTGAAGACAAGAATGGAGTGTTGTTTAGAACACATCAGGCTCTGAGTCAGTGCAGTTGTTACGCTCTATTTTTAGGCAACACTAAGATCATCCTGTGCAGAAGACTTTGCTTCTATGTCCTAGCTGTGGAAACTGCAGAGTTAAGGACTACTGGCAAGGAATTTCTACTAAGCAGTTAAAACACAATTCTAATCCAGGCTTGCCTGACTCCTAAACCCTTCCTTGTCTTTCCTGCCTTCCTTGACAATTCTGAGACTGAAGATCTCAGAGGAGGCTGGAAGAATGCAACTCTAAAAGTAATTGGAGGTAGACCAGTTAGTTAGAATAAAAACACAAATGGAATACTTTAATCCTGTCCCTGAATGGAGCTTTCACAGCAGTCAAGGTCAGGGATGGAATTGTCAGGGCAGGGTAAGGAGAGAGACAGGATACTTAATGCAATTCGGGACACAGAATCATGTAGCCTTCTTGCTTTAGACATGCAAATGTCTGAAGCAGGACATCAAACAGACTGGCATCTCGGCCTCAGCATGCTATTTTGTGATGTTAAGAAAATCAGCATGTAGCTTATTGGACTAGAAAGAACAAGCATGAATGCAGGCTTTCACTTGCCAGTGCTTGCTCAAAAGCCATGACCAACTTACAGCTTGCCTCCCCAGATTCCTTAGCTGGCCTTAGCATTATAGCTTCATGGCTCTCTGTCTAGACCCTCTATGGGTGAGATAATGGAGGAGGGACATACAAGATCAACTCTAGGACAATCATCAGGGAGTTAGACTCTGTAGGAGGGAAGCCATAAGGCTTTGTGACAGTAGGTCAGGCTCCTGTGGGATACTCTTCACATAGTGGTGGTGGGGGGAATCTGGAGCTAAATCAAGTCCTGTGGAGGAGGGAGAGGGAGGGAGGGAGCTCAGTAAAGATGGCTTACAGTGTTTTCCTTCTAGAAAATGGCAAGCCAGATGTCTGCTCAAAGCTGAAGGCTCTGCCAATCTGTTTGGGCATTGGGATGCTACTGTGATCTTACAGCAGGGCCAATGTGCCAAAGAGGTGTGGTAACTGGGATGACAGAACTCTGTAAACAGCAGAATTTGGATTCCCACAGGAGTCCAGTGAGGTACATGTCAGCATCAGGCTGCCCATGTACATCTCCTCAATAAATGGAAAGAGGAGGGAGGCAGGTTGGTTCTCTGGATGGCAGGACATTAATCTGAGTTTGTAGTGACCTCAGGCTCTAGTATTCCTTCCTGTTCTGTTCACATCTCTTAGGAAAGTTTAATTCACCCTGTTTCCTTTTTGGGTTACCTGGAGGTGGCTAGTGTTCCTTGAGGCAACTGGCTGTGTTAAAAGACACACACAGAGGTAGGTGCTATTAATAACAGCAGTGTGATTTCTTGATACTGTTCTTTCATGAGCTATTGATGTATGGTCTATTTACAATTTATTAGGCATGTGACACATGGCCAAGCTTAATCCCCACTATTTAATTGTCACCTCACTTTGAACAAATGAGAAAAAAAATCTGGAGTCTCAGATGGGACAAGGAACCTGTCTATGGTGGAGACAGACTTGGAACTCTGACCTAGACTTAGAACCCTGATCTAACCCATCCGACTGGGAAACCCACTTGAGGATGATTCAGCAAAGGTGCAGAAGGAGAGAAGATGGTGTTTTGGTCAGTGACAGAAACACGGACATGCAAAGGCTTTCTACAGAACAGCAGTAGAAGTTTCCCAGAGAAAATCATGTGAAAGGTATTCTGGGGATCAGGTCTTGGGGTGTATCACCTGAGGCCTATTCTCACCCAACATTTCCAAGCTGTCTCAGATGCCTTGCTCACAGCCATTATTCACATTAGAGTCTGTTTTGGACAGGTCAGGGTGGGAGAACATGAAAGGTTGGCCAGAGAATGAATGATTTAGGTTCTTTTCCAGGGAGAAGATGGAGGATAACTTTTAAACAACCTAACAGTTTTTTTTTTTAATAAAAATCTATGCTTGGGGCTTAAGTTTTATTTTAATCATGGCATGTTTCACAGGGCTTTCACAGCTGATGCATTAGCAGGGAATAACTTAGCAGGCATAGGACAAAGTTATGCAGTGTGGTGGGGGGAGTTTCTCTATTTCCTTGTTTTCAGTTCCAGAAGAATCGAACCTTCTGTGTAGGCTGCCTGACATAGGCCATGGCCTTGTCGGTGGCTCTGTAATTAACAAAGGGGTTTTTATTTATCCAGTGCAAAGCTTTTCTTACCTCCCGTCCTCATCCGCTAAACCAGCCATGCAAAGCAGCACGTACTGAGACCTCAAAGAAATCCAACCATGGACTTGAAAGAATCCACGCAGCCAGCTGAAAGGGGGTGGGGGAGTTTAATAAGCTTCGCTCTCCTTTTCTTTTCCTGGGATTTTTTTTAAACAAAGCTCTCCATGTGTTTTCCACAATAAAATGCTGAAGCTCCAGGAGGCCAAAGAAAGGGAAGGTCGTCACAGAGTTGGGGACAGTGAGGGGTGTGTTTAGGAAGGTGATGGGAAGTGTGGCTTGGATCATGGCCAAGGAGTGGACAATTCAGAACTGCTGAAGCTTTTTCACTCGCAGACAACATTTGGCAAAGCCACAACTTGAAATATAGGCATCGTTTCTAAGGCCCAGGGCATTACCAGCCAACACTTCTTCCCTTTAGCACCTTGATCTCCGTGTATCTTACTTTCTCAGTTGGAGTTGGTTGCAGTAATTGTACCTTCACCTGCAGGCCTCAGCCTCTGTAAACAGTGATGCAGGCTTTTTGGGTTGTCTGATGTGACTGATCCTTCATTTCTGGCAGACATACTGTCTACGGAAGGCATGCTTAGATTGTGATCTCCATAGATTCTGGAGAGTTAAGAGGGCCTGGGCTTGAGAGAGAGAGAGAGAGAGAGAGAGAGAGAGAGAGAGAGAGAGAGAGAGGAGATAGACACAGACAGAGAGGCAGAGGGGAGAGACACAGGGAAACATCAACAGGCATAGACAGGGAGACAGAGAAAGATGCACATAGTTACAGAGTGAGATATGGACCCACAAAGACAGACAGAGAGAGAGAGAGAGAGAGAGAGAGAGAGAGAGAGAGAGAGGAGTACCGTGAGAGATTTTCTGTGATCTCCGACTGTCAGCTGTGTTGCCGCAAGGGAAGAAGCCACGACACACCATATTAGTTGCTTTCCTCGTGGCTGACAGAAACAACTTAAGGGTAGAAGGTTTATTTTGGCTCTCCATTTGAGTCCGTTGTGTCAGGGAAGGCACTGTGAACTCAGGCAGTGGAGATGTGCAGTACAGGCTCCTCATGTCTTGGTGGGTTGGGAAAAGACAGTTAAGCTTAGATTGGAACCAGAAGTTGATAGAAGCACTAAGGTCTACTCCTGTAACCCACTTGTTCTATCTAGGCCCCTGTTCCAAAGGTTCCACAATATCTTTACACAGCACTATCAGCAGGGGACCAAGGATTGAGATGTATGAGTCTGTGGATATTTCATCTTCAAACCATAACAGATAGCATGACTGCAGAGTCAGCCCCCTGCAAGCTATTGTTTGTCAGAGAACAGGGGAAATATAACGATCATCTTCTCCTCGAGCTCCTGCCGCCCCTGTATCTCATGTCTGCCCCAGTGAAAGCAGTAAAGAGTGGAGGGAGGGAATCCAGCACTTCTTGTCAGTCACCATGGTGACATTACTAGAATGATCACATTTGGTAGTCATGGTTGCATTTGGACTACAGTCCATGCTTGTAATCTGAAATGATCCTTGCCAGCTAGGAGTCTGGGTGGAAAAGGGCACTGTGTCACACCCACGTCACTTTAGCCTGTGGGGCAACTATGAAAGGCCTTTGATGAGATGGAAAAGAAAATAATCCCCCGAGTCAATGGCTGGAGGAGAACTTCTACCAAGTCACATTGGATACTGACGAGGGGAAATTCAGCTTTGGCTGGCCTGAAGCATTGGGAGTCAAAATGCCCTGTGCCGGCCTCTATTAGGATGGCTGGTAGGATGGTGTTAGACTTGGTTGTTCAGAGGGACAGTCTAGAAGCCTGCAAGTTCTGACAGAGGCCTGCAAACTTCTAGTCTTACCAAAAATGTATTTATTTATTTTTTAACTGTGTATATATGTATGTGTTTGTGTGTTATTTTGTGCATGTGGATGTAATGTTCACAGTGGCCAGAAGAGGGCGGTGGAAACCCTGGAGCTAAAATTATAGGCAATTGTGAGCTACCTGACATAAATGCTAGGAACTGAACTCAGATCCTCTGCAAAAGCAACTAGCACTCTTAACCACTGAGCCATTTCTCTAGCCCTTACCTTTCTTGTCTTATACAACCTACACAACATTTTTTCTTTGTGTGTGTGGTATATACATAATTGTGCTCAGGTGGTTGAGTCTGTGTGTGTTTGTGTGTTTGTGTGTGTGTGTGTGTGTGTGTGTGTGTGTGTGTGTGTGTGTGTGAGAGAGAGAGAGAGAGAGAGAGAGAGAGAGAGATGAGAGAGAGAGAGAGAGAGAGAGAGAGAGATGATCACCAGATGACTTCCTCTATTTTTCTCCACTTTATTGAGCTAGGGTTTCTCACTGAATCTGGATCTCATAGCTTAGCTAGCCTGGCTGGCCAGTTAGCTTCTAAAGTCCTGTTTCTACCCACCAGCCTTGAGAGAACAGGTGATGATCTCAGGGCCCAGTTTTTTAAGTAGGTACTAGCAATTAAAACCTAGCTCCTCAGTCTTGCAGAACAAGTGCTTTGCCCACTGAGCCATCCACCCAGGCCACCTCCATAACAATTTTCAGGGTTGCTTCATGGGGGTTCTAATCATTAACCAATCCCCAAGGGTATCTCTGGATTGTTGAAACCTTTCCAGCTTGATAATTATAAATCCCCCACTCCACTGTAGGGTGCACATGTCTTCCCAGTGCCAATATGCCAACATTTCTGCATGTACAGTTGCAAAAATATAGATCTGATGCACTAGTTCATTTAACAAATAGAGATTAGGTACCACAAAGGTCCAGGCAGGTGTTTTTTTGTTTTTGTTTTTTTTTTGTAATTGTTTTTATAGTTCAACTTAGGAACAAGCTTGCTTCACATGTCAATCCCTTCTCCCTCCCCCACCCCTTCCCCCAACCCCTCCCCTCAACCTCCCACCTGTCCTCCACCCCATCCACCCTCCACTTCCCAGGCTGGGTAGGGTCCTCGACAGGGGTCCCCAAAGTCCACCACATCATCCTGGAGCAGACCTAGTCCCTTCCCCATGTGTCCAGGCCAAGATGTGGGATGGGCTCTCAAAGTCCCTTCTTACACCAGGGAAAAATACTAATCCACTACCAGGGGTCCCCTAGAGTGCAGAAGCCTCCTCACTGACATCCATGTTCAGGGGTCTGGATCAGGCCCGTGCTGGCCTCCCAGACAGCAGTCTAGGGTCGATGTGCTCCCCTTGTTCAGGCCAGCTGTTTCTGTGGGTTTCACCAGCCTGGTCCCAACACCTTCGGTCTTCATTCCTCCCTCTCTGCAACTAGGTTCCAGAGTTCAGTTCAGTGTATATCTGTGGATGTCTGCCTCTGCTTCCATCAGCCAGTGGATGAGGGCTCTAGGATGGCATATAAAGTAGTCATCAGTCTCATTATAGGGGAAGGGCATTTAGGTTATCCTCTCCATCATTGCCTAGATTGTCAGTTTGTGTTATCCTTGTAGATCTCTGGAAATCTCCCTAGTGCCAGATCTCTCCTCGGACCTATAATGGCTCCCCCTGATATGGTATCTCTCATCCTGCTCTCCTCTATTCATCCCCCAACTCAACATTTCTGCTTCTCCATTTCCTCCTCTCCTCTCTTCTTCTCCTCCAATCATTCTGGCAGCTCCTTCTTCCCTACCCTCATGCTCCCAATTAGCTCAGGAGATCCTGCCCCTTCCCATTCTCTGGAGTCCATGCATTTTGACCTTCTTGTTTCCTAGTTTCTTTGGTGAAGAGGATTGTAGGCTGGTATTCCTTTGCTCTATGTCTAAAGTTCATATATGAGTGAGTACATACCATGTTTGTCTGTTTGTGACTGGGTTACCTCACTCAAGATGGTTTCTTCTAGTTCCATCCATTTGCTTATGAATTTCAAGATTCCATTGCTTTTTTTCTGCGGAGTAGTACTCCATTGTACAAATATACCACATTTTCTCTATCCATTCTTCAGTTGAGGGGCATCTAGGTTGCTTCCAGGTTCTGGCTATTACAAACAATGCTGCTATAAACATGGTTGAACATATGTCATTGTTGTATGAATGTGCATTATTTGGGTATATGCCTAAGAGAGGAATTGCTGGATCTTGAGGTAAACTGATTCCCATTTTTCTGAGCAGCCACCATACTGATTTCCAGAGTGGTCTTGCAAGTTTGCACTCCCACCAGCAATGGAGGAGTGTTCCTTTTTCTCCACATCCTCTCCAGCATAGATTGTCATTGGTATTTTTGATTTTAGCCATTCTGACAGGTGTGAGGTGGTATCTCAGAGTTGTTTTGAGTTGCATTTCTCTGATGGCCAAGGATTTTGAGCACTTTCTTAAGTGTCTTTCAGCCATTTCAGATTCCTCTTTTGAGAATTCTCTATTTAGTTCTGCCTCCCACTTTTTAATTTCATTGTTTGGTGTTTTGGTGACTAGCTTCTTGAGCTCCTTATATATTTTGGAAATCAGCCCTCTTTCAGATGTGGAATCGGTGAAGATCTTTTCCCATTCTGTGGGTGGTCGTTTTGTCTTACTGACTGTGTCCTTTGATAATGATATTTTTTTTGGTTGTTTTTGTTTTTGTTTTTTTGAGACAGGGTTTCTCTGTGTAGTTTTGGAGCCTATCCTGGCACTGGCTCTGGAGACCAGGCTGGCCTCGAAATTACAGAGATCCGCCTGCCTTTGCCTCCCAAGTGCTGGGATTAAAGGTGTGTGCCACCAACGCCCGGCTAGCATCCCATTTTTTCATTGTTTCATTGTTTGGTGTTTTGGCTAGCTTCTTGAGTTCATTGTGTATTTTGGAAATCAGCCCTCTGTCAGATGTGGGGTTGGTGAAGATCTTTTCCCATTCTGTGGGCTGTTGATTTGTCTTACTGACTGTGTCCTTTGCCTTACAGAAGCTTCTCAGTTTCAGGAGGTCCCATTTACTAATTGCAGATCTCAATGTCTGTGCTACTGGTGTAATGTTTAGGAAGCAGTCTCTTGTGCCAATTCGTTCAAGGGCATCTCCCACTTTCTCTTCTAGAAGATTCAGTGTGGCTGGATTTATGTTGAGATATTTGATCTATTTGCACTTAAGTTTTGTGCATGGTGACAGATATGGATCTATCTGCAATCTTTTGCATGTCTGAATCCAGTTGTGCCAGCACCATTTGTTGAAGATGCTAACTTTTTTTCATTGTATAGATTTAGCATCTTTGTCAAAAATAAGGTGTTCATAGGTTTGTGGGTTAATATCAGGGTTTTCAATTCAATTCCATTGGTCTATCTGTCTATTTTTGTGCCAAAACCAAGCTGTTTTCAGAACTATGGCTCGATAATAGAGCTTGAAGTCAGGAACTTGAAGTCAGTAGACACTTTATTGTACAGAGTTGTTTTGGCTATCCTGTTTTCTTTTTTTTTTCATATAAAGTTGAGTATTGTTCTTTCAAGGTCTGTGAAGAATTGTGTTGGGAATTTGATGGGGATTGCTTGAATCTGTAGATTACTTTTGGCAAGATTGCCATTTTTACTATGTTTATTCTACCTATCCAAGAGCATGGGAGATCTTTCCATTTTTCTGGTATCTTCTTTAACTTCTTTCTTTAAAGACTCAAAGTTCTTACTGTATAGGTCTTTCACTTTTTTGGTTAGAGTTACCCCAAGATATTTTTTGTTGCTTGTGGATATTGTTTAGGGTGATGATTCTCTGATTTCTTTCTCATTGGATCTATCATCTGTATATAGTAGGACTACTGATTTTTTGAGTTAATTTTGTATCCTGCTACTTTGCTGAAGGTGTTTATCAGCTGTAGGAGTTCCCTGTTAGAGATTTTTGAGTCGCTTATGTAGACTATCATATCATCTGCAAATAGTGAAAGTTTGACTACTTCCTTTCCAATTTGTATCCCTTTGATCTCCTTTTCTTGTCTTATTGCTCTAGCTAGAACTTCAAGTACCATATTGAAGATATATGGAGAGAGTGGACAGCCTTGTCTTGTTCCTGATTTTAGAGGAATCGCTTTGAGTTTCTCTTCATTTAGTTTGATGTTGGCTGTTGGTTTGGTGTATATTGCTTTTATCATTTTTAGGTATGTTCCTGTTATTCCTGTTCTCTCCAAGATCTTTATCATGAAGGGATGCTGGATTTTGTCAAAGGCTTTTTCATCATCTCGTGAGATGATCGTATGGTTTTTCTTTTTCAGTTTGCTTGAATGGTGGATTACATTGATGGATTTCCATATGTTGAATCATCCTTGCATCCCTGGTATGAAGCCTACTTGATCATAGTGGATGATTTTTCTGATGTGTTCTTTGATTCAATTTGCCAATGTTTTGTTGAGTATTTTTGCATCGATGTTCATGAGGGATATTGGTCTGTAGCTCTCTTTTTAAGTTGTATCTTTGTGTGGCTTGGGTATCAAAGTGATTGTAGCCTCATAAAAAGAGATTGGCAATGTCTCTTCTGCTTCTATTGTGTGGAACAATGTGAGGAGTACTGGTATTAGCTCTTGTTTGAATTTCTGGTAGAATTTTGCAGTGAGCCATCTGGCCCTGCGTTTTTTTTTTTGGTTGAGAGACTTTTGATGACTGTTTCTATTTCATTAGGGGTTATAGGTCGATTTAAACTGCTTATCTGTTCTTGGCTTAATTTTGGCAAGTGATATCTATCCAGAAAACTGTCCATTTCCTTTAAATTTTCAAATTTTGTGGAGTACTGGTTTTCAAAGTATGACCTGATGATTCTCTGGATTTCCTCAGTGTCCGTTGTTATATCCCCCTTTTTGTTTCTGATTTTGTTAATTAGCATGCTCTCTCTCTGTCTTTTGGTTAGTTTGGATAGAGGTTTGTCTATCTTATTGATCTACTCAAAGAACCAACTCTTTGTTTCATTGATTCTTTGTAATGTTTTCCTAGTTTCTACTTTATTGATTTCAGCCCTCAGTTTGATTATTTCCTGGCATCTACTCCTTCATGGTGAGTTTGCTTCTTTTTGCCCTAAAGCTTTCCATTGTTCTGTCAATTCTCTAGTGTGACTATTCTCTAGTTTCTTCATGTGGGCACTTAGTGATATGAACTTCCCTCTTAGCACTGCTTTCAGAGTGTCCCATAAGTTTGGGTATGTTGTGTCTACATTCTCATTAAATTCTAGGAAGTCTTTAATTTCTTTTTATATTTCTTCCTCAACCCAGGAATGGTGCAATGGGGTGTTATTCAATTTCCACGAATTTGTAGGTTTTCTGCAATTTGTATTGCTGTTGAATTCTAACTTTAAAGCATGGTGATCTGATAAGATACAGGGGGTTATTTCAATTCTTTTGTATCTTTGGAGGTTTGCTTTGTTGCCAACTATGTGGTCAATTTTAGAGAAGGTTCCATGTGGCGCTGAGAAGAAGGTATATTCTTTTGTATTTGGATGGAATGTTCTATAGATATCAGTTAAACCCAGTTGGGTCATAACTTGTTAGATCTTTTGTTTCTTTGTTAAGTTTCTGCCTGGTGGTCCTGTCTAGTGGTGAAAGTGGGGTGTTGAAATCTCCTACTATAAGTGTGTGTGGTTTTATGTGTGGTTTGAGCTTTAGTAATGTTTCTTTTACAAATGTGGGTGCCTTCGTATTTGGGGTATAGATGTTCAGGATTGAGACTTCATCTTGATGGACTTTTCCTGTGATGAGTATGAAATGCCCTTCTTCATCTCTTTTGATTGATTTTTAGTTTGAAGTCTAATTTTTCAGATATTAGGATTGCTACACCAGCTTTTTATTGGGCCCATTTGATTGGAAAATCTTTTCCCAACCCTTTACTCTGAGGTAACACCTGTCTTTGAAGTTGAGGTGTGTTTCTTATATACAGCAGAAGGATGGATTCTGTCTTCGTTTCCATTCTGTTAGCCTGTATCTTTTTATAGGCAGGTTAAGACCATTGACATTGAGGGATATTAATGTCCATTGATTGTTGGTTCTTGTTTGTTTTGGGTTTATTTTTGGTGGTGTCATTGTGTGTAGATTTCACCCTCCTGTTTCTTTTTGTGTTTGGTAAACTTGGATTATCTATTGCCTATATTTTTGTAAGTTATCTTCGTTGGGTTGGAGTTTTCCTTCCAGAACTTTCTGTAGTGCTGGATTTGTGTATATGTATTGTTTAAGTCTGTTTTGTCATTGAATATCTTGTTTTCTCCATCTATAGTGATTGAAAGTTTTTCTGGGTACAGTAGTCTGAGTTGGTATCCATGCCCTCTTAGTGTTTGTAGGATATCTATCCAGGACCTTTTGGCTTTCAAAGTTTCCATTGAGAAGTCGGGTATGATTCTGATAGGTCTGCCTTTATATGTTACTTGGCCCTTTTCCTTTGCTGCTCTTAATATTTTCTCTTCTGTAGGTTTGGTGTTTTGATTATTATGTGTTGAGGAGACTTCTTTTTGTGGTCCAGTCTATTTGGTGTTCTGTAAGCTTCTTGTACTTTCATAGGCATATCCTTCTGTAGGTTGGGGAAGTTTTCCTCTATGATTTTGTTGAATATGTTTTCTGTACCTTTGAGCTGTATTTCTTCACCTTCTTCTATACCTATTATTCTTAGGTTCGGCCTTTTCACCATGTCCCATATTTCCTTTATATTTTGTGTTAGGGATTTGTTGGACTTGAGATTTTCTTTGGTCGATGACTGTATATCCTCTAGAGAGTCTTCAACAACTAAGATTCTCTCTTCCATCTCTTGAATTCTATTGGTTATACTCACATCTTTAGTTCCTGGTCATTTATCCAGCCTTTCTATTTCCAGCATCACCTCATTCTGTGTTTTCTTTATTGTTTCTATTTCAGCTTTCATGCCTTGAACTGTTTTGAGTGTTTCCTTCGCTTGTTTGGTTGTTTTTCCTGGCTTTCTTTAGATTCTTTAAGAGATTTATTTATTTCTTGAATTTTTTGGTTTGTCTTTTCCTCCACTGCATGCATTTTTTGCTTGTTTTTTCTTTTATTTCTTTAAGGGATTTTCTTGTTTCCTCTTTAAAGGTCTCTATCATCTTCCTAAGATAATTTTTGAGGTTCATTTCTTCTTCATTCTCTGGGTTGGGCTTTTCAGATCTTGCTGGTGTGGAGTCCCTAGATTCTGTTGGTGTCATATTGGTCTTTTTATTGTTGATTGTGTTCTTATTCAGTCTTCTTCCCATGTCTTCTTCCAGTGGGTGTAGGTGGGGTCTCTCTATCTCCTCTTGTCACCTGGTGGTGTGTGGGGGACAAGACTTCAAAGACTGCAGCTCTGGATGGTCTTGCCTCTCCTGGTAGTCTCCTTCCTTGGTAAGGGTCGGGCCTTGGTAAGGGTCAGGCCATGGTCCAGGCAGTTTTACGGACCCTGGATATGATAGTTTGGCCCTCTTCATGCCCTACCCCCATCTCACAAGACAGTGGTTATTTAATATGATAAAAGGCACCATGCCCAGAAGCTGAATTAGGTACTGGCACATATCAGTGATCTCTACCCCAGGTTCTTGTGAATCCCTTTAGGTAATAATTCTTTCTCTGCATTGTCTTTCTGATAAGGTAGTGAATAAACAGAGAGCCCCAAAGTCACATTGGAAGGAACAGTAGAAACTTCTCAGCTCTCTGACTCTATAGTTCCTGCACCCTTTTCATTATACAAGTTTTGCAATATTCCTTCCCAGATAACCACAATGAGATTCTCAGAGGGTCCTTTGGTAGTCAGTTTTGCTCAGTAAGCAAATGCCTTTTTCATTGGTTACAAGTCTACTGATTAGATTTCCAGGACAGAATGTTTCCCAAAGAACTGTGCAGCAAATGTTTGTGTCTGTTTTATCTGTGTGTACATGTTTGTGCACATATTCTCTCTCTCTCTCTCTCTCTGTGTATGTATGTATGTATGTATGTATGTATGTATGTATGTATGTATGTATATGTGTGTGTATTTCTGTGTGTGAAGGCTACAAACCAATGTCAAGGGTCATCCTCAATTACTCCTTATCTTATTTTTTGAGACAGGGTCTCTCTACGAATCCAGATCTTGATGCTTCAGTTAGGCTGGCTGACTGGCAAGCTCTAGAGAGATCCGTTTGTGTCTGCCTCCCTAGCATTGGGATTTCTGACACACCTTGCCATGCCTGGCTTTTTATGTGGATACTAAGGAATCTAGCTGAGGTTATACATTTGCATACCAAATATTACCCATGGAGCCATCTCCCTGGCCCCAAATACTTATTCCTAAGAGAGTAGATGTCTGCTTCATAGGCAAGAGCTGGAGGACAGTTGAGCTGGCTTTTGGACTTCTTCTGGAGCCATGCCATGTTTTTTTGTTATGACAACTCCTCCCCTACTGGTGATTTGTGCAGGAGATGGAGCATCTCTTTAGATGTCTATTTGTCATAGTTTCCTCCATGTTGAATGGTAGAGAGATTTTTCTCTTTACTAAGAGTGTCTTTCCTTTAATTTGGACTTTAGAGTGTAGCCATGAATTATCCTATCAAAGGAGTGCTGTGAAATGGGTTTGTGACCTTGGAGTAAGTTTTTAATAATAATGATTACTGGATTGTGGCTAGGGAAAAGATGGGAACTAAAAGTTGTCCAAAGTCAAGAGGCATTGTTCAAGTCAGAATTGGAGAGGACAAACCAGGCACATGATGAAGGCCAAGGAGTCATCCTATTGCATAGTCAAAGAAATTGCCGACTCAGCGGAATATTGCCTTTGATGCATCTGCTCCAGGGACTTTCTCTTTAATGGAGGGTAATTAATTATCATCATCCACTCTTACTTAGTAATAATCTTTTACAAGCACTTGGGCATTCC